>NC_090448.1:687996031-688364345 GCF_031143425.1 Pleurodeles waltl | reverse complement strand
CAAAAATATGCAGTATAGTCTTAGAAAACAGTGCAAACAATGTATAGTTACAATAGGATGCAATGGGGAAACATAGGGATAGGGGCAACACAAACCATATACTCCAAAAGTGGAATGTGAACCACGAATGGACCCCAAACCTATGTGACCTTGTAGAGGGTCGCTGGGACTATTAGAAAATAGTGAGAGTTAGAAAAATAACCCTCCCCAAGACCCTGAAAAGTGAGTGCAAAGTGCACTAAAGTTCCCCTAAGGACAAAAGAGTCGTGTTAGAGGAATAATGCAGGAAAGACACAAACCAGCAATGCAACAACTGTGGATTTCCAATCTAGGGTACCTGTGGAACAAGGGGACCAAGTCCAAAAGTCACAAGCAAGTCGGAGATGGGCAGATGCCCAGGAAATGCCAGCTGCGGGTGCAAAGAAGCTTCGACTGGACAGAAGAAGCTGAGGTTTCTGCAGGAATGAAAAGGGCTAGAGACTTCCCCTTTGGTGGACGGATCTCTCTCGCCTTGGAGAGTCGTGCAGAGGTGATTTCCCGCCGGAAGAATGCCAACAAGCCTTGCTACACGCAAATCGTGCGTTTAGCGTTTTTGGACACTGCTGGGGCCCAGGAGGGACCAGGAGGTCGCAAATTGGACCTGCAGAGAGAGGGGACGTCGAGCAAGACAAAGAGCTCCCGCTGAAGCAGGTAGCACCCAGAGAAGTGCCAGAAACAGGCACTACGAGGATGCGTGAAACGGTGCTCGCCGAAGTTGCACAAAGGAGTCCCACGTCGCCGGAGACCAACTTAGAAAGTCGTGCAATGCAGGTTAGAGTGCCGTGGACCCAGGCTTGGCTGTGCACAAAGGATTTCCACCGGAAGTGCACAGGGGCTGGAGTAGCTGCAAAGTCGCAGTTCCCAGCAATGCAGCCCAGCGTGGTGAGGCAAGGACTTACCTCCACCAAACTTGGGCTGAAGAGTCACTGGACTGTGGGGGTCACTTGGACAGAGTCGCTGGATTCTAGGGACCTCGCTTGTTGTGCTGAGAGGAGACCCAAGGGACCGGTAATGCAGCTTTTTGGTGCCTGCGGTTGCAGGGGGAAGATTCCGTCGACCCACGGGAGATTTCTTCGGAGCTTCTGGTGCAGAGAGGAGGCAGGCTACCCCCACAGCATGCACAAGCAGGAAAACAGTCGAGAAGGCGGCAGGATCAGCGTTACAGAGTTGCAGTAGTCGTCTTTGCTACTTTGTTGCAGGTTTGCAGGCTTCCAGCGCGGTCAGCGGTTGTTTCCTTATCAGAAGGTGAAGAGGGAGATGCAGAGGAACTCGGCTGAGCTCGTGCATTCGTTATCTAAAGTTTCCCCAGAGACAGAGACCCTAAATAGCCAGAAAAGAGGGTTTGGCTACCTAGGAGAGAGGAAAGGCTACTAACACCTGAAGGAGCCTATCAGCAGGAGTCTCTGACGTCACCTGGTGGCACTGGCCACTCAGAGCAGTCCAGTGTGCCAGCAGCACCTCTGTTTCCAAGATGGCAGAGGTCTGGAGCACACTGGAGGAGCTCTGGACACCTCCCAGGGGAGGTGCAGGTCAGGGGAGTGGTCACTCCCCTTTCCTTTGTCCAGTTTCGCGCCACAGCAGGGGCTAAGGGGTCCCTGAACCGGTGTAGACTGGCTTATGCAGAATTGGGCACATCTGTGCCCAACAAAGCATTTCCAGAGGCTGGGGGAGGCTACTCCTCCCCTGCCTTCACACCATTTTCCAAAGGGAGAGGGTGTCACACCCTCTCTCAGAGGAAGTTCTTTGTTCTGCCATCCTGGGCCAGGCCTGGCTGGACCCCAGGAGGGCAGCTGCCTGTCTGAGGGGTTGGCAGCAGCAGCAGCTGCATTGAAACCCCAGGAAGGGCAGTCTGGCAGTACCAGGGTCTGTGCTACAGACCACTGGGATCATGGAATTGTACCAACAATGCCAGGATGGCATAGAGGGGGCAATTCCATGATCATAGACATGTTACATGGCCATATTCGGAGTTACCATGGTGAAGCTACATATAGGTAGTGACCTATATGTAGTGCACGCGTGTAATGGTGTCTCCGCACTCACAAAGTTCAGTTAATTGGCTCTGAACAATGTGGGGGCACCTTGGCTAGTGCCAGGGTGCCCTCACACTAAGTAACTTTGCACCTAACCTTTACCAGGTAAAGGTTAGACATATAGGTGACTTATAAGTTACTTAAGTGCAGTGTAAAATGGCTGTGAAATAACGTGGACGTTCTTTCACTCAGGCTGCAGTGGCAGGCCTGTGTAAGAATTGTCAGAGCTCCCTATGGGTGGCAAAAGAAATGCTGCAGCCCATAGGGATCTCCTGGAACCCCAATACCCTGGGTACCTTAGTACCATATACTAGGGAATTTATAAGGGTGTTCCAGTAAGCCAATGTGAATTGGTAAAATTGGTCACTAGCCTGTTAGTGACAATTTAAAAGTAATGAGAGAGCATAACCACTGAGGTTCTGGTTAGCAGAGCCTCAGTGAGACAGTTAGGCACCACACAGGGAACATATACATGCACACCTATGAGCACTGGGGCCCTGTGTGACAGGGTCCCAGTGACACATACATATAGGCCACAAACCTATGAGCACTGGGGTCCTTACCAGCAGGATCCCAGTGACACATAACAAACATACTGAAAACATAGTGTTTTCACTATGAGCACTGAGGCCTGGCTATCAGGATCCCAGTGAGACAGTGAAAACAGTGACAAACACCCTGACATACACTCACAAACAGGCCAAAAGTGGGGGTAACAAGGCTAGAAAGAGGCTACCTTCTCACACTATCCTCTCACTGAGGGTACACTCTAAGATACTTTGGCATATTGTCATAAAAATAAAGTACCTTTATTTTTAGTATAACTGTGGATTGTGTTTTCTTATGATATTGTGCAAGTGACACTTGTGGTACTGTAGTAGCTTCACACGTCTCCTAGTTCAGCCTAAGCTGCTCTGCTAAGCTACCATTATCTATCAGCCTAAGCTGCTAGACACCCTATACACTAATAAGGGATAACTGGGCCTGGTGCAAGGTGCAAGTACCCCTGGGTACTCACTACAAGCCAGTCCAGCCTCCTACACCCTGTCTGATACTACTTCCTTTGGGAAGCCCACCCTAGAAAATATTCCCAGGAGGGCCTTTGCCACTGCAGGTGCTGTAGTGGTCCTTAAAGGAATTGCTTCAGGGTATCTTGTGGCATGGTCCACTACCATCAAGATAAACCTATTGCCTGAAGCAGTAGGAGGGTCAAGGGGGCCAATTATGTCAACCCCTACCCTTTCAAAGGGAACCCCAACCACAGGCAGTGGAATAAGGGGTGCCTTTGGGGTGCCACCTGTCTTGCCACTGGCTTGACAGGTTTCACAGGACTTACAAAAATCTTTTGTGTCCTCAGACATCGTAGGCTAATGAAACAAGGGAAAAAGTCTGTCCCAAGTTTTCATTTGACTGTGAGAAGGTAGCCTCTTTCTAACCTTGTTACCCCCACTTTTGGCCTGTTTGTGAGTGTATGTCAGGGTGTTTGTCACTGTTTTCACTGTCTCACTGGGATCCTGATAGCCAGGCCTCAGTGCTCATAGTGAAAACACCATGTTTTCAGTATGGTTGTTATGTGTCACTGGGATCCTGCTAGTCAGGACCCCAGTGCTCATAGGGTTGTGGCCTATATGTATGTGTCACTGGGACCCTGTCACACAGGGCCCCAGTGCTCATAGGTGTGCATGTATATGTTCCCTGTGTGGTGCCTAACTGTCTCACTGAGGCTCTGCTAACCAGAACCTCAGTGGTTATGCTCTCTCATTACTTTCAAATTGTCACTAACAGGCTAGTGACCAATTTTACCAATTTACATTGGCTTACTGGAACACCCTTATAATTCCCTAGTATATGGTACTGAGGTACCCAGGGTATTGGGGTTCCAGGAGATCCCTATGGGCTGCAGCATTTCTTTTGCCACCCATAGGGAGCTCTGACAATTCTTACACAGGCCTGCCACTGCAGCCTGAGTGAAATAACGTCCACGTTATTTCACAGCCATTTTACACTGCACTTAAGTAACTTATAAGTCACCTATATATCTAACCTTTACCTGGTAAAGGTTAGGTGCAAAGTTACTTAGTGTGAGGGCACCCTGGCACTAGCCAAGGTGCCCCCACATTGTTCAGAGCCAATTCACTGAACTTTGTGAGTGCGGGGACACCATTACACGCGTGCACTACATATAGGTCACTACCTATATGTAGCTTCACCATTGTAACTCCGAATATGGCCATGTAACATGTCTATGATCATGGAATTGCCCCCTCTATGCCATCCTGGCATTGTTGGTACAATTCCATGATCCCAGTGGTCTGTAGCACAGACCCTGGGACTGCCAGACTGCCCTTCCTGGGGTTTCACTGCAGCTGCTGCTGCTGCCAACCCCTCAGACAGGCATCTGCCCTCCTGGGGTCCAGCCAGGCCTGGCCCAGGATGGCAGAACAAAGAACTTCCTCTGAGAGAGGGTGTGACACCCTCTCCCTTTGGAAAATGGTGTGAAGGCAGGGGAGGAGTAGCCTCCCCCAGCCTCTGGAAATGCTTTGTTGGGCACAGAGGTGCCCAATTCTGCATAAGCCAGTCTACACCGGTTCAGGGACCCCTTAGCCCCTGCTCTGGCGCGAAACTGGACAAAGGAAAGGGGAGTGACCACTCCCCTGACCTGCACCTCCCCTGGGAGGTGTCCAGAGCTCCTCCAGTGTGCTCCAGACCTCTGCCATCTTGGAAACAGAGGTGCTGCTGGCACACTGGACTGCTCTGAGTGGCCAGTGCCACCAGGTGACGTCAGAGACTCCTTGTGATAGGCTCCTTCAGGTGTTAGTAGCCTTTCCTCTCTCCTAGGTAGCCAACCCCTCTTTTCTGGCTATTTAGGGTCTCTGTCTCTGGGGAAACTTTAGATAACGAATGCATGAGCTCAGCCGAGTTCCTCTGCATCTCCCTCTTCACCTTCTGATAAGGAATCGACCGCTGACCGCGCTGGAAGCCTGCAAACCTGCAACATAGTAGCAAAGACGACTACTGCAACTCTGTAACGCTGATCCTGCCGCCTTCTCGACTGTTTTCCTGCTTGTGCATGCTGTGGGGGTAGTCTGCCTCCTCTCTGCACCAGAAGATCCGAAGAAATCTCCCGTGGGTCGACGGAATCTTCCCCCTGCAACCGCAGGCACCAAAAAGCTGCATCTCCGGTCCCTTGGGTCTCCTCTCAGCACGACGAGCGAGGTCCCTCGAATCCAGCGACACCGTCCAAGTGACCCCCACAGTCCAGTGACTCTTCAGCCCAAGTTTGGTGGAGGTAAGTCCTTGCCTCACCTCGCTGGGCTGCATTGCTGGGAACCGCGACTTTGCAAGCTTCTCCGGCCCCTGTGCACTTCCGGCGGAAATCCTGTGTGCACAGCCAAGCCTGGGTCCACGGCACTCTAACCTGCATTGCACGACTTTCTAAGTTGGTCTCCGGCGACGTGGGACTCCTTTGTGCAACTTCGGCGAGCACCGCTTCACGCATCCTCGTAGTGCCTGTTTCTGGCACTTCTCCGGGTGCTACCTGCTTCAGTGAGGGCTCTTTGTCTTGCTCGACGTCCCCTCTCTCTGCAGGTCCAATTTGCGACCTTCTGGTCCCTCCTGGGCCCCAGCAGCGTCCAAAAACGCCAAACGCACGATTTGCGTGTAGCAAGGCTTGTTGGCGTCCATCCGGCGGGAAAACACTTCTGCACGACTCTCCAAGGCGTGGGGGATCCATCCTCCAAAGGGGAAGTCTCTAGCCCTTGTCGTTCCTGCAGTATTCACAGTTCTTCAGCCTAGTAAGAGCTTCTTTGCACCAACCGCTGGCATTTCTTGGGCATCTGCCCATCTCCGAGCTGCTTGTGACTTTTGGACTTGGTCCCCTTGTTCCACAGGTACCTTCAGACAGGAATCCATCGTTGTTGCATTGCTGATTTGTGTTTTCCTTGCATTCTCCCTCTAACACGACTATTTTGTCCTTAGGGGAACTTTGGTGCACTTTGCACTCACTTTTCAGGGTCTTGGGGAGGGTTATTTTTCTAACTCTCACTATTTTCTAATAGTCCCAGCGACCCTCTACAAGGTCACATAGGTTTGGGGTCCATTCGTGGTTCACATTCCACTTTTGGAGTATATGGTTTGTGTTGCCCCTATCCCTATGTTTCCCCATTGCATCCTATTGCAATTATACATTGTTTGCACTGTTTTCTAAGACTATACTGCATATTTTTGCTATTGTGTATATATATCTTGTGTATATTTCCTATCCTCTCACTGAGGGTACACTCTAAGATACTTTGGCATATTGTCATAAAAATAAAGTACCTTTATTTTTAGTATAACTGTGTATTGTGTTTTCTTATGATATTGTGCATATGACACTAAGTGGTACTGTAGTAGCTTCACACGTCTCCTAGTTCAGCCTGAGCTGCTTTGCTAAGCTACCATTATCTATCAGCCTAAGCTGCTAGACACCCTATACACTAATAAGGGATAACTGGGCCTGGTGCAAGGTGCAAGTACCCCTTGGTACTCACTACAAGCCAGTCCAGCCTCCTACATTGGTTGTGCAGTGGTGGGATAAGTGCTTTGAGACTACTTACCACTCTTGTCATTGTACTTTTCATAAGAGAAAAATATACAAAACAAGGTCAGTGTATATACACATAGCCAAAAAGTTTTGCATTTCCTCTTTTCACTCTTTTCTAAGTGCTGAAAAGTACTTCTAAACTTTCAAAAAGTTCTTAAAAGTTTAAAAAGTTTTTTTCTGTCTTTCCAAAAAGTTCTGAAAACTTTTTTCTCTTTGTCTATCACTTTAACTCTCTCTAAAAAATGTCTGGCACAGGCCAAAAAGTTGAACTGTCCAAACTTGCATATGATCACCTTAGCTGGAAAGGAGCAAGGAGTCTCTGCATAGAGAGAGGTTTGAGTGTAGGGAAGAATCCTTCTTTAGAACTGTTAATTAATATGCTTAGAGTACAGGATAAGGCCATAAGTGCCCAATCTGTAGAAAAAGTAGCTAATGGTTCTCAATCTGATCCAGGGACTCCCCCAGGAAAAGGTTCAGGAAAGAAACTTCTCAGCCTGCCCATTACTAGACAGTCTAGCATAGTTGGTACAGAGGTTGAATCACATCATACTGATGATGTGCTCTCACATTATACTGGTAGCCAAGCTGTTAGGGTGCCCTCTGTAAGGGACAGGTCTCCTTCTGTTCATTCCCATCATACCTCTGTATCTAGAAATGTCCCTCCCACCCACCCTGATGACAGATTGTTGGAAAGGGAGCTCAATAGATTGAGAGTGGAGCAAACCAGACTGAAGCTCAAGAAGCAACAGCTGGATTTGGATAGACAGTCTTTAGAAATAGAGAGGGAAAGACAGAAAATGGGTTTAGATACCCATGGTGGCAGCAGCAGTATTCCCCATAGTCATCCTGCAAAAGAGCATGATTCCAGGAATCTGCATAAGATAGTTCCCCCTTACAAGGAGGGGGATGACATTAACAAGTGGTTTGCTGCACTTGAGAGGGCCTGTGTTGTACAGGATGTCCCTCAAAAGCAGTGGGCTGCTATCCTATGGCTATCATTTACTGGAAAAGGTAGGGATAGGCTCCTTATTGTAAAAGAAAATGATGCTAACAATTTCCAAGTTCTTAAGAATGCACTCCTGGATGGTTATGGCTTAACCACTGAACAGTACAGGATAAAGTTCAGAGATGCCAAAAAGGAGTCTTCACAAGACTGGGTTGATTTCATTGACCAGGCAGTGAAGGCCTTGGAGGGGTGGTTACATGGCAGTAAAGTTACTGATTATGACAGCCTGTATAACTTGATCCTGAGAGAGCATATTCTTAATAATTGTGTGTCTGATTTGTTGCACCAGTACCTGGTAGACTCTGATCTGACCTCTCCCCAAGAATTGGGAAAGAAGGCAGACAAATGGGTCAGAACAAGGGTGAACAGAAAAGTTCATACAGGGGGTGACAAAGATGGCAATAAGAAGAAAGATGGTGAAAAATCTCAAGATAAGCATGGGGATAAGGGTAAAGCCAAAGATCCCACTTCAAATCTTAAACACTCTTCAGAGGGTGGGGATAAAACAAATTCTTCCTCTTCTTCCCAACCTGCACACATTAAAAAGCCTTGGTGCTTTGTGTGTAAAAACAGAGGCCATAGGCCAGGGGATAAGTCCTGTCCAGGTAAACCCCCTGAGCCTACCACCACTAATACATCAAGCTCTAGTGCCCCTAGCAGTAGTGGTACTAGTGGTGGGACTGCTGGCAACAGTCAAGCAAAGGGTGTAGTTGGGTTCACTTATGGGTCCATAGTGGAAACTGATGTCATCAGTCCCAAGACAGTTTCTGTCACACCTAGTGGCATTGGCCTTGCCACACTGGCTGCTTGTCCCCTTACAATGGATAAGTACAGGCAGACAGTTTCAATAAATGGTGTTGAGGCCTTGGCCTACAGGGACACAGGTGCCAGTTTCACTTTGGTGACTGAAAACCTAGTGCCTCCTGAACAACACATCATTGGACAACAGTATAAGATTATTGATGTCCATAACTCCACTAAGTTTCTTCCCTTAGCTATAATTCAGTTTAGTTGGGGTGGAGTTACTGGCCCTAAGCAGGTGGTGGTATCACCTAGCTTACCTGTAGACTGTCTCTTAGGTAATGACCTAGAGGCCTCAGGTTGGGCTGATGTAGAGTTTTATGCCCATGCAGCCATGCTGGGCATCCCTGAGGAATTGTTCCCTCTCATTTCTACTGAAATGAAAAAGCAAAGGAGAGAAGGCCTGAAAACTCAGGATCCCTCTCCATCAACAGGTAAAAAGGGTATCACAGTATCCCCTAACCACCCTACCATTCAGGATACCATTCCTGTGGTGGGAGAAACCTCTCCTGGGGTGGCACCTGTTCCAAGGGAATCATCAGCTGGCATAGCTGGACTCCCTGAGGTAGAAGTACCTCTCTGTGGGATAACTAACATTGGTGACAAAAAGAACACCATTTTAGTTAACATGGAGCATCCCTCCAACCCTCCCAGAGAAACTTTAGTGCAGAAACCCTGTACTGCCTCACAACACTTAGGACAGCATCCCTGCCCTAGTGTGGAGCTCATAGGACAGCATCCCTGCCCTGCTCCAACTCAAGAGAAACAGCATCCCTGTTCCCTCTTCCAGCCAAATGGACAAAGTTTTTGCCCAGCTATGGCTTTACTGAGACAGCATCCCTGTCTGGCATTTCCATCATTACAAATAGGTTCAGTGGATAATTCCCACTGCTCTAAACTAAAACTTACTGATAGAAACTCTGAAAATACATCTTCACATTGTTGGTTAGCTAAAAAACTTCAAACAGGGTGGTTTACATCCCCACAGGGAAGTAACCATATAGTGGATGATAAAGGGAGTAACCAGTCTATTGCAGAGCTACTCTCTACTTATCACCACTTAGACAATAAAGTCTCAACTGGCCAAGGTTAGCCTTATTGTCCTTCGTTTGGGGGGGGGTTGTGTGAGAAGGTAGCCTCTTTCTAGCCTTGTTACCCCCACTTTTGGCCTGTTTGTGAGTGTATGTCAGGGTGTTTGTCACTGTTTTCACTGTCTCACTGGGATCCTGATAGCCAGGCCTCAGTGCTCATAGTGAAAACACCATGTTTTCAGTATGGTTGTTATGTGTCACTGGGATCCTGCTAGTCAGGACCCCAGTGCTCATAGGGTTGTGGCCTATATGTATGTGTCACTGGGACCCTGTCACACAGGGCCCCAGTGCTCATAGGTGTGCATGTATATGTTCCCTGTGTGGTGCCTAACTGTCTCACTGAGGCTCTGCTAACCAGAACCTCAGTGGTTATGCTCTCTCATTACTTTCAAATTGTCACTAACAGGCTAGTGACCAATTTTACCAATTTACATTGGCTTACTGGAACACCCTTATAATTCCCTAGTATATGGTACTGAGGTACCCAGGGTATTGGGGTTCCAGGAGATCCCTATGGGCTGCAGCATTTCTTTTGCCACCCATAGGGAGCTCTGACAATTCTTACACAGGCCTGCCACTGCAGCCTGAGTGAAATAACGTCCACGTTATTTCACAGCCATTTTACACTGCACTTAAGTAACTTATAAGTCACCTATATATCTAACCTTTACCTGGTAAAGGTTAGGTGCAAAGTTACTTAGTGTGAGGGCACCCTGGCACTAGCCAAGGTGCCCCCACATTGTTCAGAGCCAATTCACTGAACTTTGTGAGTGCGGGGACACCATTACACGCGTGCACTACATATAGGTCACTACCTATATGTAGCTTCACCATTGTAACTCCGAATATGGCCATGTAACATGTCTATGATCATGGAATTGCCCCCTCTATGCCATCCTGGCATTGTTGGTACAATTCCATGATCCCAGTGGTCTGTAGCACAGACCCTGGGACTGCCAGACTGCCCTTCCTGGGGTTTCACTGCAGCTGCTGCTGCTGCCAACCCCTCAGACAGGCATCTGCCCTCCTGGGGTCCAGCCAGGCCTGGCCCAGGATGGCAGAACAAAGAACTTCCTCTGAGAGAGGGTGTGACACCCTCTCCCTTTGGAAAATGGTGTGAAGGCAGGGGAGGAGTAGCCTCCCCCAGCCTCTGGAAATGCTTTGTTGGGCACAGAGGTGCCCAATTCTGCATAAGCCAGTCTACACCGGTTCAGGGACCCCTTAGCCCCTGCTCTGGCGCGAAACTGGACAAAGGAAAGGGGAGTGACCACTCCCCTGACCTGCACCTCCCCTGGGAGGTGTCCAGAGCTCCTCCAGTGTGCTCCAGACCTCTGCCATCTTGGAAACAGAGGTGCTGCTGGCACACTGGACTGCTCTGAGTGGCCAGTGCCACCAGGTGACGTCAGAGACTCCTTGTGATAGGCTCCTTCAGGTGTTAGTAGCCTTTCCTCTCTCCTAGGTAGCCAACCCCTCTTTTCTGGCTATTTAGGGTCTCTGTCTCTGGGGAAACTTTAGATAACGAATGCATGAGCTCAGCCGAGTTCCTCTGCATCTCCCTCTTCACCTTCTGATAAGGAATCGACCGCTGACCGCGCTGGAAGCCTGCAAACCTGCAACATAGTAGCAAAGACGACTACTGCAACTCTGTAACGCTGATCCTGCCGCCTTCTCGACTGTTTTCCTGCTTGTGCATGCTGTGGGGGTAGTCTGCCTCCTCTCTGCACCAGAAGATCCGAAGAAATCTCCCGTGGGTCGACGGAATCTTCCCCCTGCAACCGCAGGCACCAAAAAGCTGCATCTCCGGTCCCTTGGGTCTCCTCTCAGCACGACGAGCGAGGTCCCTCGAATCCAGCGACACCGTCCAAGTGACCCCCACAGTCCAGTGACTCTTCAGCCCAAGTTTGGTGGAGGTAAGTCCTTGCCTCACCTCGCTGGGCTGCATTGCTGGGAACCGCGACTTTGCAAGCTTCTCCGGCCCCTGTGCACTTCCGGCGGAAATCCTGTGTGCACAGCCAAGCCTGGGTCCACGGCACTCTAACCTGCATTGCACGACTTTCTAAGTTGGTCTCCGGCGACGTGGGACTCCTTTGTGCAACTTCGGCGAGCACCGTTTCACGCATCCTCGTAGTGCCTGTTTCTGGCACTTCTCCGGGTGCTACCTGCTTCAGTGAGGGCTCTTTGTCTTGCTCGACGTCCCCTCTCTGTGCAGTTCCAATTTGCGACCTTCTGGTCCCTCCTGGGCCCCAGCAGCGTCCAAAAACGCCAAACGAACGATTTGCGTGTAGCAAGGCTTGTTGGCGTCCATCCGGCGGGAAAACACTTCTGCACGACTCTCCAAGGCGTGGGGGATCCATCCTCCAAAGGGGAAGTCTCTAGCCCTTGTCGTTCCTGCAGTATTCACAGTTCTTCAGCCTAGTAAGAGCTTCTTTGCACCAACCGCTGGCATTTCTTGGGCATCTGCCCATCTCCGAGCTGCTTGTGACTTTTGGACTTGGTCCCCTTGTTCCACAGGTACCTTCAGACAGGAATCCATCGTTGTTGCATTGCTGATTTGTGTTTTCCTTGCATTCTCCCTCTAACACGACTATTTTGTCCTTAGGGGAACTTTGGTGCACTTTGCACTCACTTTTCAGGGTCTTGGGGAGGGTTATTTTTCTAACTCTCACTATTTTCTAATAGTCCCAGCGACCCTCTACAAGGTCACATAGGTTTGGGGTCCATTCGTGGTTCACATTCCACTTTTGGAGTATATGGTTTGTGTTGCCCCTATCCCTATGTTTCCCCATTGCATCCTATTGTAATTATACATTGTTTGCACTGTTTTCTAAGACTATACTGCATATTTTTGCTATTGTGTATATATATCTTGTGTATATTTCCTATCCTCTCACTGAGGGTACACTCTAAGATACTTTGGCATATTGTCATAAAAATAAAGTACCTTTATTTTTAGTATAACTGTGTATTGTGTTTTCTTATGATATTGTGCATATGACACTAAGTGGTACTGTAGTAGCTTCACACGTCTCCTAGTTCAGCCTGAGCTGCTTTGCTAAGCTACCATTATCTATCAGCCTAAGCTGCTAGACACCCTATACACTAATAAGGGATAACTGGGCCTGGTGCAAGGTGCAAGTACCCCTTGGTACTCACTACAAGCCAGTCCAGCCTCCTACATTGACCCAGGTGCCCAGCTAGGGGAATGTCGTGGGCAAGAGTTAGGAGGAACTTTCTGTACTCCTGAGGAATCACTAATCTCCTGGCAGCTCCAGGTTTAGGATCCCTATGCTCAGTGTACAAGAGGTTGTCCTCCCAGTAAACTCTGTGAGAGTCACTGACATCCCCATTAGCCTGTTTGACAGCTTGCTGTCCTAGACCCTCTAATGTGGGACAGGTTTGCTGTGCCACACTCAGCTCCTCCCTGGCAGGCCCCCCTTCACCCAAAAGCCAAAAGCTCAGCAGTGTCTGCTTCCAGCTCCTCTGGTGTAGGTTCTGCACAGGGAGGGAATTCTTCTTCCTCAGAAGTTGAATCCACTGTAGAGGGAGGGATAGCAGGAAGTGGTTTGCTTCTACTAGCCCTAGCTTTAGGGAGCACTTGGTCCATTGTTCCAGGATCCAAGCTTCCCTGTCCTTTTTGCTTTTTGGCCTGAGCCCTTGTCAAAGCAAAAATATGCCCTGGGATGCCCAGCATTGCTGCATGGGCCTCCAACTCCACATCTGACCAAGCTGATGTCTCCAAATCTTTTCCTAGTAGACAGTCTACAGGTAAATCTGTGGCTACCACAACTTTCTTTGGACCAGTAACCCCCCCCCAGTTGAGATTAACAACAGCCATGGGGTGGCTAAGTGTGTTGTTGTGAGCATCGGTTACTTGGTACTGGTGACCAAGTAGGTGTTGTTCAGGGTGGACCAGTTTCTCTATGACCATAGTCACACTGGCTCCAGTGTCCCTGTAGGCCTGAACCTCAACACCATTTATTAGGGGTAGCTGCTTGTACTTATCCATATTAAGGGGACAAGCAACTAAGGTGGCTAAATCAATAGCCCCCTCAGAGACTAACACAGCCTCTGTGGCCTCCCTAACAAGGCCAACCCCAACTAAGTTACCAATAGTGAGCCCAGCTACTCCCTTGGATTGGCTATTAGTAGGTTTGCTCCCACCACCACTGCTATTAGTAGGGACACTAGGGGTAGCAGTAGGGGTTGTAGTGGTAGGAGGCTTGGTGCTTTTCTTTGGACAACTGGGATCTGTTGTCCAATGGCCTTTTACTTTACAGAAATAGCACCATGGTTTCTTTTCTTTGTTTTGATTAAAGGAGGATTTGGACCCACCCCCCCCCACCAGAGTGTTTTTGTGGGCCTGATGAAGACTCCTTTTTAGATTTGTCCCCACCCTTGCTGGAAGACTTACCATCCTTCTTTTTGTTGCCATCTTTGTCACCCCCTGTATGAACTTTTCTGTTCACCCTTGTTCTGACCCATTTGTCTGCCTTCTTTCCCAATTCTTGGGGAGAGGTCAGATCAGAGTCCACCAAGTACTGGTGCAACAAATCAGACACACAATTATTAAGAATATGCTCTCTCAGGATCAAGTTATACAGGCTGTCATAATCAGTAACTTTACTGCCATGTAACCACCCCTCCAAGGCCTTCACTGAATGGTCAATTAAATCAACCCAGTCTTGTGAAGACTCCTTTTTGGTCTCTCTGAACTTTATCCTGTACTGTTCAGTGGTTAAGCCATAACCATCCAGGAGTGCATTCTTAAGAACTGTAAAATTATTGGCATCACTTTCTTTCACAGTAAGGAGCCTATCCCTACCTTTTCCACTAAATGATAGCCATAGGATAGCAGCCCACTGCCTTTGAGGGACATCCTGTACAGCACAGGCCCTCTCAAGTGCAGCAAACCACTTGTTAATGTCATCCCCCTCCTTATAAGGGGGAACTATCTTATGCAGATTCCTGGAATCATGCTCTTTTGCAGGATGACTATGGGGAATACTGCTGCTGCCACCATGGGTTTCTAAACCCAGTTTCTGTCTCTCCTTCTCTACTTCTAAAGTCTGTCTATCCAAATCCAGCTGTTGCTTCCTGAGCTTCAGTCTGGTTTGTTCCACTCTCAATCTATTGAGCTCCCTTTCTAACAGTCTGTCATCAGGGTGGGTGGGAGGGACATTCCTTGAAACAGAAGTATGGTGAGAATGGACAGAAGGAGACCTGTCCCTTACAGAGGGCACCCTAACAGCTTGGCTAACAGTATAATGTGAGAGCACACCATCAGTATGGTGTGATTCAACCTCTGTACCAACTATGCTAGACTGTCTAGTAATGGGCAGGCTGAGAAGTTTCTTTCCTGAATCTTTTCCTGGGGGAGTCCCTGGATCAGATTGGGAACCATTAGCTACTTTTTCAACAGATGGGGCACTTTTAGCCTTATCTTGTTCTCTAAGCATGTTAAGTAACAATTCCAAGGAAGGATTCTTCCCTACACTCAAACCTCTCTCCATACAGAGACTCCTTGCTCCTTTCCAGCTAAGGTGGTCATATGCAATCTTAGACAGGTCAACATTTTGGCCTGTGCCAGACATTTTTAGAGAGAGTTAAAGTGATAGAAAAAGTGAAAAAAGTTTTCAGAACTTTTTAGAAAGACAGAAAAAAAACCTTTTTAAACTTTTAAGAACTTTTAGAAAGTTTAGGAGTACTTTTCAGCACTTTAGAAAAGAGTGAAAAGAGGAAATGCAAAACTTTTTGGCTATGTGTATATACACTGAACTTGTTTTGTATATTTTTCTCTTATGAAAAGTACAATGACAAGAGTGGTAAGTAGTCTCAAAGCACTTATCCCACCACTGCACAACCAATGTAGGATGCTGGACTGGCTTGTAGTGAGTACCAAGGGGTACTTGCACCTTGCACCAGGCCCAGTTATCCCTTATTAGTGTATAGGGTGTCTAGCAGCTTAGGCTGATAGATAATGGTAGCTTAGCAGAGCAGCTTAGGCTGAACTAGGAGACGAGTGAAGCTCCTACAGTACCACTTAGTGTCATATGCACAATATCATAAGAAAACACAATACACAGTTATACTAAAAATAAAGGTACTTTATTTTTATGACAATATGCCAAAGTATCTTAGAGTGTACCCCCAGTGAGAGGATATGAAATATACACAAGATATATATACACAATAGCAAAAATATGCAGTATAGTCTTAGAAAAAAGTTCAAACAATGTATAGTTACAATAGGATGCAATGGGGAAACATAGGGATAGGGGCAACACAAACCATATACTCCAAAAGTGGAATGCGAACCACGAATGGACCCCAAACCTATGTGACCTTGTAGAGGGTCGCTGGGACTATTAGAAAATAGTGGGAGTTAGAAAAATAACCCTCCCCAAGACCCTGAAAAGTGAGTGCAAAGTGCACTAAAGTTCCCCTAAGGACAAAGAAGTCGTGTTAGAGGAATAATGCAGGAAAGACACAAACCAACAATGCAACAGTGTTTTCCCGCCGAAAGAATGCCAACAAGCCTTGCTAGCTGCAAATCGTGCGGTTAGCGTTTTTGGACGCTGCTTTGGCCCAGGAGGGACCAGGAGGTCGCAAATTGGACCAGGAGGTAGAGGGGACATCGAGCAAGACAAGGAGCCCACTTAGCAGCAGGTAGCACCCGGAGAAGTGCCAGAAACAGGCACTATGATGATGCGTGAAATGGTGCTCACCTGAAGTTACACAAAGGAGTCCCACGTCGCCGGAGACCAACTTAGAAAGTCGTGCAATGCAGGTTAGAGTGCTGTGGAACCAGGCTTGGCTGTGCACAAAGGATTTCCACCGGAAGTGCACAGGGGCCGGAGTAGCTGCAAAAGTCGCGGATCCCAGCAATGCAGTCTAGCGAGGTGAGGCAAGGACTTACCTCCACCAAACTTGGACTGAAGAGTCACTGGACTGTGGGAGTCACTTGGACAGAGTTGCTGGATTCGAGGGACCTCGCTCGTAGTGCTGAGAGGAGACCCAAGGGACAGGTAATGCAGCTTTTTGGTGCCTGCGGTTGCAGGGGGAAGATTCCGTCGACCCACGGGAGATTTCTTCGGAGCTTCTAGTGCAGAGAGGAGGCAGACTACCCCCACAGCATGCACCACCAGGAAAACAGTCGAAAAGGCGGCAGGATCAGCGTTACAGAGTTGCAGTAGTCGTCTTTGCTACTATGTTGCAGTTTTGCAGGCTTCCAGCGCGGTCGGCAGTCGATTCCTTGGCAGAAGGTGAAGAGAGAGATGCAGAGGAACTCGGATGAGCTCTTGCATTCGTTATATAAAGTTTCCCCAGAGACAGAGACCCTAAATAGCCAGAAAAGAGGGTTTGGCTACCTAGGAGAGAGGATAGGCTAGCAACACCTGAAGGAGCCTATCACAAGGAGTCTCTGACGTCACCTGGTGGCACTGGCCACTCAGAGCAGTCCAGTGTACCAGCAGCACCTCTGTTTCCAAGATGGCAGAGGTCTGGAGCACACTGGAGGAGCTCTGGACACTTCCCAGGGGAAGTGCAGGTCAGGGGAGTGGTCACTCCCCTTTCCTTTGTCCAGTTTCGCGCCAGAGCAGGGCTAAGGGGTCCCCTGAACCGGTGTAGACTGGCTTATGCAGAATTGGTCACATCTGTGCCCAACAAAGCATTTCCAGAGGCTGGGGGAGGCTACTCCTCCCCTGCCTTCACACCATTTTCCAAAGGGAGAGGGTGTAACACCCTCTCTCAGAGGAAGTCCTTTGTTCTGCCATCCTGGGACAAGCCTGGCTTGACCCCAGGGGGGCAGAAAGCTGTCTGAGGGGTTGGCAGCAGCAGCAGCTGCAGTGAAACCCCAGGAAAGGCAGTTTGGCAGTACCAGGGCCTGTGCTACAGACCACTGGGATCATGGGATTGTGCCAACTATGCCAGGATGGCATAGAGGGGGCAATTCCATAATCATAGACATGTTACATGGCCATATTCGGAGTTACCATGGTGAAGCTACCTATATGTAGTGCACGCGTGTAATGGTGTCCCCGCACTCACAAAGTCCGGGGAATTGGCCCTGAACAATGTGGGGGCACCTTGGCTAGTGCCAGGGTGCCCTCACACTAAGTAACTTTGCACCTAACCTTTACCAGGTAAAGGTTAGACATATAGGTGACTTATAAGTTACTTAAGTGCAGTGTAAAATGGCTGTGAAATAACGTGGACGTTATTTCACTCAGGCTGCAGTGGCAGGCCTGTGTAAGAATTGTCAGAGCTCCCTATGGGTGGCAAAAGAAATGCTGCAGCCCATATGGATCTCCTGGAACCCCAATACCCTGGGTACCTCAGTACCATATACTAGGGAATTATAAGGGTGTTCCAGTAAGCCAATGTAAATTGGTAAAATTGGTCACTAGCTTGTTAGTGACAATTTGAAAGAAATGAGAGAGCATAACCACTCGTCTCCTAGTTCAGCCTAAGCTGCTCTGCTAAGCTACCATTATCTATCAGCCTATGCTGCTAGACACCCTATACACTAATTAGGGATAACTGGGCCTGGTGCAAGGTGCAAGTACCCCTTGGTACTCACTACAAGCCAGTCCAGCCTCCTACATTGGTTGTGCAGCGGTGGGATAAGTGCTTTGAGACTACTTACCACTCTTGTCATTGTACTTTTCATAAGAGAAAAATATACAAAACAAGTTCAGTGTATATACACATAACCAAAAAGTTTTGCATTTCCTTTTTTCACTCTTTTCTAAGTGCTGAAAAGTACTTCTAAACTTTCTAAAAAGTTTAAAAAGTTTTTTTTCTGTCCTTCTAAAAGTTCTGAAAACGTTTTTCTCTTTTTCTATCACTTTAACTCTCTCTAAAAATGTCTGGCACAGGCCAAAATGTTGATCTGTCCAAACTTGCATATGATCACCTTAGCTGGAAAGGAGCAAGGAGTCTCTGCATAGAGAGAGGTTTGATTGTAGGGAAGAATCCTTCCTTGGAATTGTTACTTAACATGCTTAGAGAACAAGATAAGGCTAAAAGTGCCCCATCTGTTGAAAATGTAGCTAATGGTTCACAATCTGATCCAGGGACTCCCCCAGGAAAAGATTCAGGAAATAAACTTTCTAGCCTGCCCATTACTAGACAGTCTAGCATAGTTGGTACTGAGGTGGAGTCACATCATACAGATGGTGTGCTCTCACATTACGCTGTCAGCCAAGCTGTTAGGGTGCCCTCTGTAAGGGACAGGTCTCCTTCTGTCCATTCTCATCATACTTCTGTGTCTAGGAATGTCCCTCCCACCAACCCTGATGACAGAATGTTAGAAAGGGAACTCAATAAGGTGAGGGTGGAACAAACCAGACTGAAGCTTAAAAAGCAACAGCTGGATTTGGATAGACAGTCTTTAGAACTAGAGAAGGAAAGACAGAAGATGGGTTTAGAAACCCATGGTGGCAGC
Organism: Pleurodeles waltl; assembly: GCF_031143425.1. Classification (NCBI taxonomy): domain Eukaryota; kingdom Metazoa; phylum Chordata; class Amphibia; order Caudata; family Salamandridae; genus Pleurodeles; species Pleurodeles waltl. The sequence continues at coordinate 688,345,345 of NC_090448.1, read as the reverse complement.
AGCAGTATTCCCCATAGTCATCCTGCAAAAGAGCATGATTCCAGGAATCTGCACAAGATAGTTCCCCCTTATAAGGAGGGGGATGACATTAACAAGTGGTTTGCTGCACTTGAGAGGGCCTGTGCTGTACAGGATGTCCCTCAAAGGCAGTGGGCTGCTATCCTATGGCTATCATTTAGTGGAAAAGGTAGGGATAGGCTCCTTACTGTGAAAGAAAATGAAGCCAATGATTACAAAGTTCTTAAGAATGCACTCCTGGATGGTTATGGCTTAACCACTGAACAATACAGGATAAAGTTCAGAGAGACCAAAAAGGAGTCTTCACAAGACTGGGTTGATTTCATTGACCATTCAGTGAAGGCCTTGGAGGGGTGGTTACATGGCAGTAAAGTTACTGATTATGACCGCCTGTATAACTTGATCCTGAGAGAGCATATTCTTAGTAATTGTGTGTCTGATTTGTTGCACCAGTACTTGGTGGACTCTGATCTGACCTCTCTCCAAGAATTGGGAAAGAAGGCAGACAAATGGGTCAGAACAAGGGTGAACAGAAAAGTTCATACAGGGGGTGACAAAGATGGCAACTAGAAGAAGGATGGTAAGTCTTCTGACAAGGGTGGGGACAAATCTAAAAATGAGTCTTCATCAGGCCCACAAAAACACTCTGGTGGGGGTGGTGGGCCCAAATCCACCTTCTAATCAAAACAAAGAAAAGAAACCATGGTGCTATTTATGTAAAATAAAAGGCCATTGGACAACAGATCCCAGTTGTCCAAAGAAAAGCACCAAGCCTCCTACCACTACAACCCCTACTGCTACACCTAGTGTCCCTACTAATAGCAGTGGTGGTGGGAGCAAACCTACTAATAGCCAACCCAAGGGAGTAGCTGGGCTCACTATTGGTAACTTAGTTGGGGTTGGTCTTGTTAGGGAGACCACAGAGGCTATATTAGTCTCTGAGGGGGCAATTGATTTAGCCACCTTAGTTGCTTGTCCCCTTAGTATGGATAAGTACAAGCTGTAGGAGGCTGGAGTGGCTTGTGGTGAGTACCAAGGGGTACTTGCACCTTGCACCAGGCCCAGTTATCCCTTATTAGTGTATAGGGTGTCTAGTAGCATAGGCTGATAGATAATGGTAGCTTAGCAGAGCAGCTTAGGCTGAACTAGGAGACGTGTGAAGCTACTACAGTACCACTTAGTGTCATATGCACAATATCATAAGAAAACACAATACACAGTTATACTAAAAATAAAGGTACTTTATTTTTATGACAATATGCCAAAGTATCTTAGAGTGTACCCTCAGTGAGAGGATAGGAAATATACACAAGATATATATACACAATAGCAAAAATATGCAGTATAGTCTTAGAAAACAGTGCAAACAATGTATAGTTACAATAGGATGCAATGGGGAAACATAGGGATAGGGGCAACACAAACCATATACTCCAGAAGTGGAATGCGAACCACGAATGGACCCCAAACCTATGTGACCTTGTAGAGGGTCGCTGGGACTATTAGAAAATAGTGAGAGTTAGCAAAATAACCCTCCCCAAGACCCTGAAAAGTGAGTGCAAAGTGCACCAAAGTTCCCCTAAGGACAAAATAGTCGTGTTAGAGGGAAAATGCAAGGAAAACACAAATCAGCAATGCAACAACGATGGATTCCTGACTGAGGGTACCTGTGGAACAAGGGGACCAAGTCCAAAAGTCACAGCAGCTCGGAGATGGGCAGATGCCCAAGAAATGCCAGCGGTTGGTGCAAAGAAGCTCTTACTAGGCTGAAGAACTGTGAATACTGCAGGAACGACAAGGGCTAGAAACTTCCCCTTTGGAGGATGGATCCCCCACGCCTTGGAGAGTCGTGCAGAAGTGTTTTCTCGCCGGATGGACGCCAACAAGCCTTGCTACACGCAAATCGTGCGTTTGGCGTTTTTGGACGCTGCTGGAGCCCAGGAGGGACCAGGAGGTCGCAAATTGAACCTGCTGAGAGAGGGGACGTCTAGCAAGACAAAGAGCCCTCACTGAAGCAGGTAGCACCCGGAGAAGTGCCAGAAACAGGCACTACGAGGATGCATGAAACGGTGCTCGCCGAAGTTGCACAAAGGAGTCCCATGTCGCAGGAGACCAACTTAGAAAGTCGTGCAATGCAGGTTAGAGTGCCGTGGACCCAGGCTTGGCTGTGCACGAAGGATTTCCGCCGGAAGTGCACAGGGGCCGGAGTAGCTTGCAAAGTCGCGGTTCCCAGCAATGCAGCCCAGCGAGGTGAGGCAAGGACTTACCTCCACCAAACTTGGGCTGAAGAGTCACTGGACTGTGGGGGTCACTTGGACGGTGTCGCTGGATTCGAGGGACCTCGCTCGTCGTGCTGAGAGGAGACCCAAGGGACCGGTAATGCAGCTTTTTGGTGCCTGCGGTTGCAGGGGGAAGATTCCGTCGACCCACGGGAGATTTCTTCGGAGCTTCTGGTGCAGAGAGGAGGCAGACTACCCCCACAGCATGCACAAGCAGGAAAACAGTCGAGAAGGCGGCAGGATCAGCGTTACAGAGTTGCAGTAGTCGTCTTTGCTACTATGTTGCAGGTTTGCAGGCTTCCAGCGCGGTCAGTGGTTGATTCCTTATCAGAAGGTGAAGAGGGAGATGCAGAGGAACTCGGCTGAGCTCATGCATTCGTTATCTAAAGTTTCCCCAGAGACAGAGACCCTAAATAGCCAGAAAAGAGGGTTTGGCTACCTAGGAGAGAGGAAAGGCTACTAACACCTGAAGGAGCCTATCACAAGGCGTCTCTGACGTCACCTGGTGGCACTGGCCACTCAGAGCAGTCCAGTGTGCCAGCAGCACCTCTGTTTCCAAGATGGCAGAGGTCTGGAGCACACTGGAGGAGCTCTGGACACCTCCCAGGGGAGGTGCAGGTCAGGGGAGTGGTCACTCCCCTTTCCTTTGTCCAGTTTCGCGCCAGAGCAGGGGCTAAGGGGTCCCTGAACCGGTGTAGACTGGCTTATGCAGAATTGGGCACATCTGTGCCCAACAAAGCATTTCCAGAGGCTGGGGGAGGCTACTCCTCCCCTGCCTTCACACCATTTTCCAAAGGGAGAGGGTGTCACACCCTCTCTCAGAGGAAGTTCTTTGTTCTGCCATCCTGGGCCAGGCCTGGCTGGACCCCAGGAGGGCAGCTGCCTGTCTGAGGGGTTGGCAGCAGCAGCAGCTGCAGAGAAACCCCAGGAAGGGCAGTCTGGCAGTACCAGGGTCTGTGCTACAGACCACTGGGATCATGGAATTGTACCAACAATGCCAGGATGGCATAGAGGGGGCAATTCCATGATCATAGACATGTTACATGGTCATATTCGGAGTTACCATGGTGAAGCTACATATAGGTAGTGACCTATATGTAGTGCACGCGTGTAATGGTGTCCCCGCACTCACAAAGTTCAGTGAATTGGCTCTGAACAATGTGGGGGCACCTTGGCTACTGCCAGGGTGCCCTCACACTAAGTAACTTTGCACCTAACCTTTACCAGGTAAAGGTTAGACATATAGGTGACTTATAAGTTACTTAAGTGCAGTGTAAAATGGCTGTGAAATAACGTGGACGTTATTTCACTCAGGCTGCAGTGGCAGGCCTGTGTAAGATTTGTCAGAGCTCCCTATGGGTGGCAAAATAAATGCTGCAGCCCATAGGGATCTCCTGGAACCCCAATACCCTGGGTACCTCAGTACCATATACTAGGGAATTATAAGGGTGTTCCAGTAAGCCAATGTAAATTGGTAAAATTGGTCACTAGCCTGTTAGTGACAATTTGGAAAGAAATGAGAGCGCATAACCACTGAGGTTCTGATTAGCAGAGCCTCAGTGAGACAGTTAGTCACTACACAGGTAACACATTCAGGCACACTTATGAGCACTGGGGCCCTGGGTTACCAGGGTCCCAGTGACACATACAACTAAAACAACATATATACAGTGAAAAATGGGGGTAACATGCCAGGCAAGATGGTACTTTCCTACACAACCCCCCCCAAACGAAGGACAATAAGACTAGCCATTACCTGATGAGTCTTCATTGTCTAAGTGGAAATATCTGGAGAGTCCATCTGCATTGGAGTGGCTACTCCCAGGTCTATGTTCCACTGTATAGTCCATTCCCTGTAGGGATATGGACCACCTCAACAATTTAGGATTTTCACCTTTCATTTGTTTTAGCCAAAGTAGAGGTTTGTGGTCTGTCTGAACAATGAAGTGAGTGCCAAACAGGTATGGCCTCAACTTCTTCAGAGCCCAGACCACAGCAAAGGCCTCCCTCTCTATGGCAGACCAACGCTTTTCTCTAGGGGTCAACCTTCTACTAATAAAAGCAACAGGTTGATCCTGGCCCTCAGAATTAAGTTGTGATAGGACTGCCCCTACTCCTAATTCAGATGCATCAGTTTGGACATAGAATTTTTTAGAGTAACAAGGGCTTTTCAGGACAGGTGCAGAGCACATGGCCTGCTTCAGCTCCTCAAAAGCTTTCTGACAGTTTGCTGTCCATAATACCTTTTTAGGCATTTTCTTGGATGTGAGGTCATTAAGAGGGGCTGCAATGGAGCCATAGTTTTTAATGAACCTCCTGTAATACCCAGTGAGGCCTAGGAAGGCTCTCACCTGAGTCTGAGTGGTAGGGGGAACCCAATCAATAATAGTTTGGATTTTCCCCTGAAGTGGTGCAATCTGTTCCCCACCAACAAGGTGTCCCAGATAAACCACCTTACCCTGCCCTATCTGGCACTTTGAAGCCTTGATAGTGAGGCCTGCCTTTTGCAGGGCCTCCAAAACTTTCCAAAGGTGGACCAGGTGATCATCCCAGCTGGAGCTAAAGACAGCTATATCGTCCAAATATGCTGCACTGAAAGCTTCCAGCCCTTGCAGGACTGTGTTCACCAACCTCTGAAAAGTGGCAGGTGCATTTTTCAAACCAAAAGGCATTACAGTAAACTGGTAATGTCCTCCAATGGTAGAAAATGCAGTCTTAGGTTTAGCATCTTCTGACAATTTGATCTGCCAATACCCTGCAGTCAAATCAAAAGTGCTTAGATACTTGGCAAATGCCAGTGTATCTATGAGCTCATCTGCCCTGGGTATAGGGTGAGCATCAGTTTTGGTTACCAAGTTGAGACCTCTATAGTCTACACAAAACCTCATTTCCTTCTTTCCATCTTTAGAATTGGGTTTTGGTACCAGTACCACAGGAGAAGCCCATGGACTGTCAGAGTGCTCAACCACTCCTAGTTCCAACATTTTCTGAACTTCTTGCTTTATGCAGTCCCTGACATGGTCAGGCTGCCTATAGATCTTACTTTTGACAGGTAAACTGTCTCCAGTATCTATAGTGTGCTCACACCAAGAAGTGGTGCCTGGCACAATGGAGAAGAGTTCTGAAAATTGTCCTAGGAGATTTATGCAATTATCTTTCTGCTCAGCAGTAAGACAATCAGCCAAAACTACACCTTCCACAAGAGCATCTTGTTCTGTGGAAGAGAAGAGATCAGGTAGAGGATCACTGTCTTCTTCCTGTCCCTCATCTGTTGCCATGAGCAGGGTGAGATCAGCCCTGTCATAGTAGGGTTTCAGGCGGTTGACATGGAGCACCCTAAGGGGACTCCTGGCAGTGCCTAAGTCAACCAAGTAGGTGACTTCACCCTTCTTTTCAACAATTGTGTGGGGTCCACTCCATTTATCTTGGAGTGCTCTTGGGGCCACAGGCTCCAAGACCCACACTTTCTGCCCTGGTTGGTACTGAACCAAAACAGCCTTCTGATCATGCCATTGCTTCTGGAGCTCTTGGCTGGCCTGAAGGTTTTTACTGGCCTTTTTCATGTACTCAGCCATCCTTGATCTGAGGCCAAGTACATAATCCACAATATCCTGTTTAGGAGCTTTTAAAGGTTGTTCCCAACCCTCCTTTACAAGTGTGAGTGGACCCCTAACAGGGTGTCCAAAAAGAAGTTCAAAGGGGCTGAAGCCCACTCCTTTCTGGGGTACCTCCCTGTAGGCAAAAAGGAGGCATGGTAGAAGGATATCCCATCTCCTGCGGAGTTTTTCAGGGAGTCCCATAATCATGCCTTTGAGAGTTTTATTAAATCTCTCCACCAGTCCATTTGTTTGTGGATGATAGGGTGTTGTGAACTTGTAAGTTACACCACACTCCTTCCACATGGCCTTTAAGTATGCAGACATGAAATTGCTTCCCCTGTCTGATACTACTTCCTTTGGGAAGCCCACCCTGGAAAATATTCCCAGGAGGGCCTTTGCCACTGCAGGAGCTGTAGTGGTCCTTAAAGGAATTGCTTCAGGATATCTTGTGGCATGGTCCACTACCACCAAGATAAACCTATTGCCTGAAGCAGTAGGAGGGTCAAGGGGGCCAACTATGTCAACCCCTAACCTTTCAAAGGGAACCCCAACCACAGGCAGTGGGATAAGGGGTGCCTTTGGAGTGCCACCTGTCTTGCCACTGGCTTGACAGGTTTCACAGGACTTACAAAATTCCTTTGTGTCCTCAGACATCCTAGGCCAATGAAACAATGGTACCAATCTGTCCCAAGTTTTCATTTGACCCAGGTGCCCAGCTAAGGGAATGTCATGTGCCAGTGTTAGGAGGAACTTTCTGTACTCCTGAGGAATCACTAATCTCCTGGCAGCTCCAGGTTTAGGATCCCTATGCTCAGTGTACAAGAGGTTGTCCTCCCAGTAAACTCTGTGAGAGTCACTGACATCCCCATTAGCCTGTTTGACAGCTTGCTGTCTGAGACCCTCTAATGTGGGACAGGTTTGCTGTGCCACACTCAGCTCCTCCCTGGCAGGCCCCCCTTCACCCAAAAGCTCAGCAGTGTCTGCTTCCAGCTCCTCTGGTGTAGGTTCTGCACAGGGAGGGAATTCTTCTTCCTCAGAAGTTGAATCCACTGTAGAGGGAGGGATAGTAGGAAGTGGTTTGCTTCTACTAGCCCTAGCTTTAGGGAGCACTTGGTCCATTGTTCCAGGATCCAAGCTTCCCTGTCCTTTTTGCTTTTTGGCCTGAGCCCTTGTCAAAGCAAAAATATGCCCTGGGATGCCCAGCATTGCTGCATGGGCCTCCAACTCCACATCTGACCAAGCTGATGTCTCCAAATCATTCCCTAATAGACAGTCTACAGGTAAATCTGAAGCTACAACAACTTTCTTTGGACCAGTTACCCCCCCCCAGTTGAGATTTACAACAGCCATGGGGTGGCTTTGTGTTATGTTGTGAGCATTGGTTACTTGGTACTGGTGTCCAAGTATGTGTTGTTCAGGGTGCACCAGTTTCTCAATCACCATTGTGACACTGGCACCTGTGTCCCTGTAGGCCTGGACCTCAACACCATTTATTAGGGTTAGTTGCTTGTACTTCTCCAAGTTATGGGGGCAAGCAACCAAAGTGGCTAAGTCAATAGCCCCTTCAGAGACTAAAGTAGCCTCTGTGGTCTCCCTAATTAGACCAACCCCAACTAAATTACCAAAAGTGAGCCCAGCTACTCCCTTGGATTGGCTATTAGTAGGTTTGCTCCCACCACCACTGCTATTAGTAGGGACACTAGGTGTAGCAGTAGGGGTTGTAGTGGTAGGAGCTGTGGTGCCTTTCTTTGGACAACTGGGATCTGTTGTCCAATGGCCTTTTATTTTACATAAATAGCACCATGGTTTCTTTTCCTTGTTCTGATTAAAGGAGGATTTGGACCCACCACCCCCACTAGAGTGTTTTTGTGGGCCTGATGAAGACTCATTTTTAGATTTGTCCCCACCCTTGTCAGAAGACTTACCATCCTTCTTTTTGTTGCCATCTTTGTCACCCCCTGTATGAACTTTTCTGTTCACTCTTGTTCTGACCCATTTGTCTGCCTTCTTTCCCAATTCTTGGGGAGAGGTCAGATCAGAGTCCACCAAGTACTGGTGCAACAAATCAGACACACAATTATTAAGAATATGCTCTCTCAGGATCAAGTTATACAGGCTGTCATAATCAGTAACTTTACTGCCATGTAACCACCCCTCCAAGGCCTTCACTGCCTGGTCAATGAAATCAACCCAGTCTTGTGAAGACTCCTTTTTGGTATCTCTGAACTTTATCCTGTACTGTTCAGTGGTTAAGCCATAACCATCCAGGAGTGCATTCTTAAGAACTTGGAAATTGTTAGCATCATTTTCTTTTACAGTAAGGAGCCTATCCCTACCTTTTCCAGTAAATGATAGCCATAGGATAGCAGCCCACTGCTTTTGAGGGACATCCTGTACAGCACAGGCCCTCTCAAGTGCAGCAAACCACTTGTTAATGTCATCCCCCTCCTTATAAGGGGGAACTATCTTGTGCAGATTCCTAGAATCATGCTCTTTTGCAGGATGACTATGGGGAATACTGCTGCTGCCACCATGGGTATCTAAACCCATCTTCTGTCTTTCCCTCTCTATTTCTAAAGACTGTCTATCCAAATCCAGCTGTTGCTTCTTGAGCTTCAGTCTGGTTTGCTCCACTCTCAATCTATTGAGCTCCCTTTCTAACAATCTGTCATCAGGGTGGGTGGGAGGGACATTTCTAGATACAGAGGTATGATGGGAATGAACAGAAGGAGACCTGTCCCTTACAGAGGGCACCCTAACAGCTTGGCTACCAGTATAATGTGAGAGCACACCATTAGTATGGTGTGATTCAACCTCTGTACCAACTATGCTAGACTGTCTAGTAATGGGCAGGCTGAGAAGTTTCTTTCCTGAACCTTTTCCTGGGGGAGTCCCTGGATCAGATTGAGAACCATTAGCTACTTTTTCTACAGATTGGGCACTTATGGCCTTATCCTGTACTCTAAGCATATTAATTAACAGTTCTAAAGAAGGATTCTTCCCTACACTCAAACCTCTCTCTATGCAGAGACTCCTTGCTCCTTTCCAGCTAAGGTGATCATATGCAAGTTTGGACAGTTCAACAATTTTTCCTGTGCCAGACATTTTCAGAGAGAGTTAAAGTGATAGAAAAAGAGAAAAAAGTTTTCAGAACTTTTTGGAAAGACAAAAAAAAACTTTTTTAAACTTTTAAGAACTTTTTGAAAGTTTAGAAGTACTTTTCAGCACTTAGAAAAGAGTGAAAAGAGGAAATGCAAAACTTTTTGGCTATGTGTATATACACTGACCTTGTTTTGTATATTTTTCTCTTATGAAAAGTACAATGACAAGAGTGGTAAGTAGTCTCAAGCACTTATCCCACCACTGCACAACCAATGTAGGAGGCTGGACTGGCTTGTAGTGAGTACCAAGGGGTACTTGCACCTTGCACCAGGCCCAGTTATCCCTTATTAGTGTATAGGGTGTCTAGCAGCTTAGGCTGATAGATAATGGTAGCTTAGCAGAGCAGCTTAGGTTGAACTAGGAGACGTGTGAAGCTACTACAGTACCACTTAGTGTCATATGCACAATATCATAAGAAAACACAATACACAGTTATACTAAAAATAAAGGTACTTTATTTTTATGACAATATGCCAAAGTATCTTAGAGTGTACCCTCAGTGAGAGGATAGGAAATATACACAAGATATATATACACAATAGCAAAAATATGCAGTATAGTCTTAGAAAACAGTGCAAACAATGTATAGTTACAATAGGATGCAATGGGGAAACATAGGGATAGGGGCAACACAAACCATATACTCCAGAAGTGGAATGCGAACCACGAATGGACCCCAAACCTATGTGACCTTGTAGAGGGTCGCTGGGACTATTAGAAAATAGTGAGAGTTAGCAAAATAACCCTCCCCAAGACCCTGAAAAGTGAGTGCAAAGTGCACCAAAGTTCCCCTAAGGACAAAATAGTCGTGTTAGAGGGAAAATGCAAGGAAAACACAAATCAGCAATGCAACAACGATGGACTCCTGACTGAGGGTACCTGTGGAAGAAGGGGACCAAGTCCAAAAGTCACAGCAGCTCGGAGGTGGGCAGATGCCCAAGAAATGCCAGCGGTTGGTGCAAAGAAGCTCTTACTAGGCTGAAGAACTGTGAATACTGCAGGAACGACAAGGGCTAGAGACTTCCCCTTTGGAGGATGGATCCCCCACGCCTTGGAGAGTCGTGCAAAAGTGTTTTCTTGCCGGATGGACGCCAACAAGCCTTGCTACACGCAAATCGTGCGTTTGGCGTTTTTGGACGCTACTGGGGCCCAGGAGGGACCAGGAGGTCGCAAATTGGACCTGCAGAGAGAGGGGACGTCGAGCAAGACAAAGAGCTCTCACTGAAGCAGGTAGCTCCCGGAGAAGTGCCAGAAACAGGCACTACGAGGATGCGTGAAACGGTGCTCGCCGAAGTTGCACAAAGGAGTCCCACGTCGCCGGAGACCAACTTAGAAAGTCGTGCAATGCAGGTTAGAGTGCCGTGGACCCAGGCTTGGCTGTGCATGAAGGATTTCCACCGGAAGTGCACAGGGGCCGGAGTAGCTTGCAAAGTCGCGGTTCCCAGCAATGCAGCCCAGCGAGGTGAGGCAAGGACTTACCTCCACCAAACTTGGGCTGAAGAGTCACTGGACTGTGGGGATCACGTGGACGGTGTCGCTGGATTCGAGGGACCTCGCTCGTCGTGCTGAGAGGAGACCCAAGGGACCGGTAATGCAGCTTTTTGGTGCCTGCGGTTGCAGGGGGAAGATTCCGTCGACCCACGGGAGATTTCTTCGGAGCTTCTGGTGCAGAGAGGAGGCAGACTACCCCCACAGCATGCACAAGCAGGAAAACAGTCGAGAAGGCGGCAGGATCAGCGTTACAGAGTTGCAGTAGTCGTCTTTGCTACTATGTTGCAGGTTTGCAGGCTTCCAGCGCGGTCAGCGGTCGATTCCTTATCAGAAGGTGAAGAGGGAGATGCAGAGGAACTCGGCTGAGCTCATGCATTCGTTATCTAAAGTTTCCCCAGAGACAGAGACCCTAAATAGCCAGAAAAGAGGGTTTGGCTACCTAGGAGAGAGGAAAGGCTACTAACACCTGAAGGAGCCTATCACAAGGCGTCTCTGACGTCACCTGGTGGCACTGGCCACTCAGAGCAGTCCAGTGTGCCAGCAGCACCTCTGTTTCCAAGATGGCAGAGGTCTGGAGCACACTGGAGGAGCTCTGGACACCTCCCAGGGGAGGTGCAGGTCAGGGGAGTGGTCACTCCCCTTTCCTTTGTCCAGTTTCGCGCCAGAGCAGGGGCTAAGGGGTCCCTGAACCGGTGTAGACTGGCTTATGCAGAATTGGGCACATCTGTGCCCAACAAAGCATTTCCAGAGGCTGGGGGAGGCTACTCCTCCCCTGCCTTCACACCATTTTCCAAAGGGAGAGGGTGTCACACCCTCTCTCAGAGGAAGTTCTTTGTTCTGCCATCCTGGGCCAGGCCTGGCTGGACCCCAGGAGGGCAGCTGCCTGTCTGAGGGGTTGGCAGCAGCAGCAGCTGCAGAGAAACCCCAGGAAGGGCAGTCTGGCAGTACCAGGGTCTGTGCTACAGACCACTGGGATCATGGAATTGTACCAACAATGCCAGGATGGCATAGAGGGGGCAATTCCATGATCATAGACATGTTACATGGCCATATTCGGAGTTACCATGGTGAAGCTACATATAGGTAGTGACCTATATGTAGTGCACGCGTGTAATGGTGTCCCCGCACTCACAAAGTTCAGTGAATTGGCTCTGAACAATGTGGGGGCACCTTGGCTACTGCCAGGGTGCCCTCACACTAAGTAACTTTGCACCTAACCTTTACCAGGTAAAGGTTAGACATATAGGTGACTTATAAGTTACTTAAGTGCAGTGTAAAATGGCTGTGAAATAACGTGGACGTTATTTCACTCAGGCTGCAGTGGCAGGCCTGTGTAAGATTTGTCAGAGCTCCCTATGGGTGGCAAAATAAATGCTGCAGCCCATAGGGATCTCCTGGAACCCCAATACCCTGGGTACCTCAGTACCATATACTAGGGAATTATAAGGGTGTTCCAGTAAGCCAATGTAAATTGGTAAAATTGGTCACTAGCCTGTTAGTGACAATTTAGAAAGAAATGAGAGAGCATAACCACTGAGGTTCTGATTAGCAGAGCCTCAGTGAGACAGTTAGTCACTACACAGGTAACACATTCAGGCACACTTATGAGCACTGGGGCCCTGGGTTACCAGGGTCCCAGTGACACATACAACTAAAACAACATATATACAGTGAAAAATGGGGGTAACATGCCAGGCAAGATGGTACTTTCCTACATGGACAGATTCCACTCGCCGTGGAGAGTCGTGCAGAAGTGTTTTCTCACCGAAAAAACGCCAACAGGCCTTGCTAGCTGCAAATTGTGCGGTTAGCGTTTTTGGATGCTGCTGTGGCCCAGGAGGAACCAGGAGGTCGCAAATTGGACCAGGAGGTAGAGGGGACATCGAGCAAGACAAGGAGTCCTCTTAGCAGCAGGTAGCACCCGGAGAAGTGCCAGAAACAGGCACTACAAGGATGCGTGAAACGGTGCTCACCCGAAGTTACACAAAGGAGTCCCACGTCGCCGGAGACCAACTTAGAAAGTCGTGCAATGCAGGTTAGAGTGCTGTGGACCCAGGCTTGGCTGTGCACAAAGGATTTTTGCCGGAAGTGCACAGGGGCCGGAGTAGCTGCAAAAATCGCGGTTCCCATCAATGCAGTCTAGTGAGGTGAGGCAAGGACTTACCTCCACCAAACTTGGACTGAAGAGTCACTGGACTATGGGGGTCACTTGGACAGAGTTGCTGGATTCGAGGGACCTCGCTCGTCGTGCTGAGAGGAGACCCAAGGGACCGGTAATGCAGGTTTTTGGTGCCTGCGGTTGCAGGGGGAAGATTCCGTCGACCCACGGGAGATTTCTTCAGAGCTTCTAGTGCAGAGAGGAGGCAGACTACCCCCACAGCATGCACCACCAGGAAAACAGTCGAGAAGGCGGCAGGATCAGCGTTACAGAGTTGCAGTAGTCGTCTTTGCTACTATGTTGCAGTTTTGCAGGCTTCCAGCGCGGTCAGTAGTCGATTCCTTGGCAGAAGGTGAAGAGAGAGATGCAGAGGAACTCGGATGAGCTCTTGCATTCGTTATCTAAGGAATCCCAAGAGACAGAGACCCTAAATAGCGAGAAAAGAGGGTTTGTCTACCTAGGAGAGAGGATAGGCTAGCAACACCTGAAAGAGCATATCAGCAGGAGTCTCTGACGTCACCTGATGGCACTGGCCACTCAGAGCAGTCCAGTGTGCCAGCAGCACCTCTGTTTCCAAGATGGCAGAGGTCTGGAGCACACTGGAGGAGCTCTGGGCACCTCCCAGGGGAGGTACAGGTCAGGGGAGTGGTCACTCCCGTTTCCTTTGTCCAGTTTCGCGCCAGAGCAGGGCTAAGGGGTCCCTGAACCGGTGTAGACTGGCTTATGCAGAAATGGGCACCAAATGTGCCCATGAAAGCATTTCCAGAGGCTGGTGGAGGCTACTCCTCCCCTGCCTTCACACCGTTTTCCAAAGGGAGAGGGTGTAACACCCTCTCTCAGAGGAAGTCATTTGTTCTGCCATCCTGGGCCAGGCCTGGCTGGACCCCAGGAGGGCAGATGCCTATCTGAGGGGTTGGCAGCAGCAGCAGCTGCAGTGAAACCCCGGGAAAGGCAGTTTGGCAGTACCAGGGTCTGTGCTACAGACCACTGGGATCATGGGATTGTGCCAACTATGCCAGGATGGTATAGAGGGGGCAATTCCATGATCATAGACATATTACATGGCCATATTCGGAGTTACCATTGTGAAGCTACATATAGGTAGTGACCTATATGTAGTGCACACGTGTAATGGTGTCCCCGCACTCACAAAGTCCGGGGAATTGGCCCTGAACAATGTGGGGGCACCTTGGCTAGTGCCAGGGTGCCCTCACACTAAGTAACTTTGCACCTAACCTTTACCAGGTAAAGGTTAGACACATAGGTGACTTATAAGTTACTTAAGTGCAGTGTAAAATGGCTGTGAAATAACGTGGACGTTATTTCACTCAGGCTGCAGTGGCAGGCCTGTGTAAGAATTGTCAGAGTTCCCTATGGGTGGCAAAAGAAATGCTGCAGCCCATAGGGATCTCCTGGAAATCCAATACCCTGGGTACCTCAGTAGCATATACTAGGGAATTATAAGGGTGTTCCAGTAAGCCAATGTAAATTGGTAAAATTGGTCACTAGCCTGTTAGTGACAATTTGAAAGAAATGAGAGAGCATAACCACTGAGGTTCTGATTAGCAGAGCCTCAGTGAGACAGTTAGTCACTACACAGGTAACACATTCAGGCACACTTATGAGCACTGGGGCCCTGGAGACCAGGGTCCCAGTGACACATACAACTAAAACAACATATATACAGTGAAAAATGGGGGTAACATGCCAGGCAAGATGGTACTTTCCTACACAACCCCCCCCCCCAAACGAAGGACAATAAGACTAGCCATGACCTGATGAGTCCTTATTGTGTAAGTGGAAATATCTGGAGAGTCCATCTGCATTGGAGTGGCTACTCCCAGGTCTATGTTCCACTGTATAGTCCATTCCCTGTAGGGATATGGACCACCTCAATAATTTAGGATTTTCACCTTTCATTTGTTTTAGCCAAAGTAGAGGTTTGTGGTCTGTCTGAACAATGAAGTGAGTGCCAAAGAGGTATGGCCTCAACTTCTTCAGAGCCCAGACCACAGCAAAGGCCTCCCTCTCTAGGGCAGACCAACGCTTTTCTCCAGGGGTCAACCTCCTACTAATAAAAGCAACAGGTTGATACTGGCCCTCAGAATTAAGTTGTGATAGGACTGCCCCTACTCCTAATTCAGATGCATCAGTTTGGACATAGAATTTTTTAGAGTAACAAGGGCTTTTCAGTACAGGTGCCGAGCACATGGCCTGCTTCAGCTCCTCAAAAGCTTTCTGACAGTTTGCTGTCCATAATACCTTTTTAGGCATTTTCTTGGATGTGAGGTCATTAAGAGGGGCTGCAATGGAGCCATAGTTCTTAATGAACCTCTTGTAATACCCAGTGAGGCCTAGGAAGGCTCTCACCTGAGTCTGAGTGGTAGGGGGAACCCAATCAATAATTGTTTGGATTTTCCCCTGAAGTGGTGCAATCTGTTCCCCACCAACAAGGTGTCCCAGATAAACCACCTTACCCTGCCCTATCTGGCACTTTGAAGCCTTGATAGTGAGGCCTGCCTTTTGCAGGGCCTCCAAAACTTTCCATAGGTGGACCAGGTGATCATCCCAGCTGGAGCTAAAGACAGCTATATCGTCCAAATATGCTGCACTGAAAGCCTCCAGCCCTTGCAGGACTGTGTTCACCAACCTTTGAAAAGTGGCAGGTGCATTTTTCAAACCAAAAGGCATTACTGTAAATTGGTAATGGTCTCCAATGGTTGAAAATGCAGTTTTAGGTTCAGCATCTTCTGACAATTTGATCTGCCAATACCCTGCAGTCAAATCAAAAGTGCTTAGATACTTGGCAGATGCCAGTGTATCTATGAGCTCATCTGCCCTGGGTATAGGGTGAGCATCAGTTTTGGTTACCAGGTTGAGACCTCTATAGTCTACACAAAACCGCATTTCTTTCTTTCCATCTTTGGAATGGGTTTTTGGTACAAGTACCACAGGAGAAGCCCATGGACTTTCAGAGTGCTCAACCACTCCTAGTTCTAACATTTTCTGCACCTCTTGCTTTATGCAGTCCCTGACATGGTCAGGCTGCCTATAGATCTTACTTTTGACAGGTAAACTGTCTCCAGTATCTATAGTGTGCTCACACCAAGATGTGGTACCTGGCACAGTAGAGAAGAGTTCAGAGAATTGATCTAGGAGAATTATGCAACAGTCTTTCTGCTCAGCAGTAAGACAATCTGCCAAAACTAGACCTTCCACAAGAGCATCTTGTTCTGTGGAAGAGAAGAGATCAGGTAGAGGATCACTGTCTTCTTCCTGTCCCTCATCAGTTGCCATGAGCAGGGTGAGATCAGCCCTGTCATAGTAGGGTTTCAGGCGGTTGACATGGAGCACCCTAAGGGGACTCCTGGCAGTGCCTAAGTCAACTAAATAGGTGACTTCACCCTTTTTCTCAACAATTGTGTGGGGTCCACTCCATTTATCTTGGAGTGCTCTTGGGGCCATAGGCTCCAAGACCCACACTTTCTGCCCTGGTTGGTACTGAACCAAAACAGCCTTCTGATCATGCCATTGCTTCTGGAGCTTTTGGCTGGCCTGAAGGTTTTTACTGGCTTTTTCATATACTCAGCCATCCTTGATCTGAGGCCAAGTACATAGTCCACAATATCTTGTTTTGGAGCTTTTAAAGGTTGTTCCCAACCCTCCTTGACAAGTGTGAGTGGACCCCTAACAGGGTGTCCAAAAAGAAGTTCAAAGGGGCTGAAGCCCACTCCTTTTTGGGGTACCTCCCTGTAGGCAAAAAGGAGGCATGGTAGAAGGATATCCCATCTCCTGCGAAGTTTTTCAGGGAGACCCATAATCATGGCTTTGAGAGTTTTATTAAATCTCTCCACCAGTCCATTTGTTTGTGGATGATAGGGTGTAGTGAACTTAAAAGTCACACCACACTCCTTCCACATGGCCTTTAAGTATGCAGACATGAAATTGCTTCCTCTGTCTGATACTACTTCCTTTGGGAAGCCCACCCTAGAAAATATTCCCAGGAGGGCCTTTGCCACTGCAGGTGCTGTAGTGGTCCTTAAAGGAATTGCTTCAGGATATCTTGTGGCATGGTCCACTACCACCAAGATAAACCTATTGCCTGAAGCAGTAGGAGGGTCAAGGGGGCCAACTATGTCAATCCCTACCCTTTCAAAGGGAACCCCAACCACATGCAGTGGAATAAGGGGTGCCTTTGGGGTGCCACCTGTCTTGCCACTGGCTTGACAGGTTTCACAGGACTTACAAAACTCTTTTGTGTCCTCAGATATCCTAGGCCAATGAAACAAGGGAACAAGCCTGTCCCAAGTTTTCATTTGACCCAGATGCCCAGCTAGGGGAATGTCGTGGGCAAGAGTTAGGAGGAACTTTCTGTACTCCTGAGGAATCACTAATCTCCTGGCAGCTCCAGGTTTAGGATCCCTTGCCTCAGTGTACAAGAGGTTGTCCTCTCAGTAAACTCTGTGAGAGTCACTGACATCCCCATTAGCCTGTTTGACAGCTTGCTGTCTTAGACCCTCTAATGTGGGACAGGTTTGCTGTGCCACACTCAGCTCCTCTCTGGCAGGCCCCCCTTCACCCAAAAGCTCAGCAGTGTCAGCTTCAAGCTCCTCTGGTGTAGGTTCTGCACAGGGAGGGAATTCTTCTTCCTCAGAAGTTGAATCCACTGTAGAGGGAGGGATAGTAGGAAGTGGTTTGCTTCTACTAGCCCTAGCTTTAGGGAGCACTTGGTCCATTGTTCCAGGATCCAAGCTTCCCTGTCCTTTTTGCTTTTTGGCCTGAGCCCTGGTTAAAGCACAAATATTCCCTGGGATGCCCAGCATTGCTGCATGGGCCTCCAACTCCACATCTGACCAAGCTGATGTCTCCAAATAATTTCCTAGAAGACAGTCTACAGGTAAATCTGTGGCTACCACAACTTTCTTTGGACCAGTAACCCCCCCCCAGTTGAGATTTACAACAGCCATGGGGTGGCTAAGTGTGTTGTTGTGAGCATCGGTTACTTGGTACTGGTGACCAAGTAGGTGTTGTTCAGGGTGGACCAGTTTCTCTATGACCATAGTCACACTGGCACAAGTGTCCCTGTAGGCCTGAACCTCAACACCATTTATTAGGGGTAGCTGCTTGTACTTATCCATATTAAAGGGACAAGCAACTAAGGTGGCTAAATCAATAGCCCCCTCAGAGACTAACACAGCCTCTGTGGCCTCACAAACAAGGCCAACCCCAACTAAGTTACCAATAGTGAGCCCAGCTACTCCCTTGGATTGGCTATTAGTTGGTTTGCTCCCACCACCACTGCTATTAGTAGGGACACTAGGGGGGTCATTCTAACCCTGGCGGTAAAAACCGCCAGGGCGAATGACCGCGGTAGCACCGCCAACAGGCTGGCGGTGCACCGCTGGGCATTCTGACCGCGGCGGTTCAGCCGCGGCCAGAAACGGAAAGTCGGCGGTCTCCCGCCGACTTTCCGCTGCCCTTGAGAATCCTCCATGGCGGCGGAGCGCGCTCCGCCGCCATGGGGATTCTGACACCCCCTACCGCCATCCTGTTCCTGGCGGGTCTCCCGCCAGGAACAGAATGGCGGTAGGGGGTGCCGCGGGGCCCCTGGGGGCCCCTGCAGTGCCCATGCCAATGGCATGGGCACTGCAGGGGCCCCCGTAAGAGGGCCCCACTATGTATTTCAGTGTCTGCTATGCAGACACTGAAATACGCGACGGGTGCCACTACACCCTTCGCACCTTCCCACTCCGCCGGCTCCATTCGGAGCCGGCGTCCTCGTGGGAAGGCTGTTTCCCACTGGGCTGGCGGGCGGCCTTTTGGCGGTCGCCCGCCAGCCCAGTGGGAAACCCAGAATGACCGCCGCGGTCTTTCGACCGCGGTACGGTCTTCTGGCTGTTCCCGCTTGGCGGGCGACTCCCGCCGCCCGCCAACATTAGAATCAGGGCCTAGGTGTAGCAGTAGGGGTTGTAGTGGTAGGAGGCTTGGTGCTTTTCTTTGGACAACTGGGATCTGTTGTCCAACGGCCTTTTACTTTACATAAATAGCACCATGGTTTCTTTTCTTTGTTTTGATTAAAGGAGGATTTGGGCCCACCACCCCCACCAGAGTGTTTTTATGGGCCTGATGAAGACTCATTTTTAGATTTGTCCCCACCCTAGTCAGAAGACTTACCATCCTTCTTTTTGTTGCCATCTTTGTCACCTCCTGTATGAACTTTTCTGTTCACCCTTGTTCTGACCCATTTGTCTGCCTTCTTTCCCAATTCTTGGGGAGAGGTCAGATCAGAGTCCACCAAGTACTGGTGCAACAAATCAGACACACAATTATTAAGAATATGCTCTCTCAGGATCAAGTTATACAGGCTGTCATAATCAGTAACTTTACTGCCATGTAACCACCCCTCCAAGGCCTTCACTGAATGGTCAATGAAATCAACCCAGTCTTGTGAAGACTCCTTTTTGGTCTCTTTGAACTTTATCCTGTATTTTTCAGTGGTTAAGCCATAACCATCCAGGAGTGCATTCTTAAGAACTGCAAAATTATTGGCATCACTTTCTTTCACAGTAAGGACCCTATCCCTACCTTTTCCACTAAATGATAGCTATAGGATAGCAGCCCACTGCCTTTGAGGGACATCCTGTACAACACAGGCCCTCTCAAGTGCAGCAAACCACTTGTTAATGTCATCCCCCTCCTTATAAGGGGGAACTATCTTATGCAGATTCCTGGAATCATGCTCTTTTCAAGGATTACTATGGGAAATACTGCTGCTGCCACCATGGGTTTCTAAACCCAGTTTCTGTCTCTCCTTCTCTACTTCTAAAGTCTGTCTATCCAAATCCAGCTGTTGCTTTTTAAGCTTCAGTCTGGTTTGTTCCACCCTCAACTTATTGAGTTCCCTCTCTAACAATCTGTCATCAGGGTTGGTGGGAGGGACATTCCTAGATACAGAGGTATGATGGGAATGAACAGAAGGAGACCTGTCCCTTACAGAGGGCACCCTAACAGCTTGGCTAACAGAAACATCAGTACCACTGTGGTGAGAATAAATGCTTTTGCTATGATGTGAGACAACGCTATTTGTATGGTGTGGCTCTTCATCATTACCAACTATGCTAGACTGTCTAGTAATGGGCAGGCTAAGAAGTTTCTTTCCTGAACTTTTTCCTGGGGGAGTCCCTGGGTCAGATTGGGAACCATTAGCTACTTTTTCAACAGATGGGGCACTTTTAGCCTTATCTTGTTCTCTAAGCATGTTAAGTAACAGTTCCAAGGAAGGATTCTTCCCTACACTCAAACCTCTCTCTACACAGAGACTCCTTGCTCCTTTCCAGCTAAGGTGGTAATATGCAAGTTTGGACAGATCAACATTTTGGCCTGTGCCAGACATTTTTAGAGAGAGTTAAAGTGATAGAAAAAGAGAAAAAAGTTTTCAGAACTTTTTAGAAAGACAGAAAAAAAAAACTTTTAAAACTTTTTAGAACTTTTTAGAAAGTTTAGAAGTACTTTTCAGCACTTAGAAAAGAGTGAAAAGAGGAAATGCAAAACTTTTTGGTTATGTGTATATACACTGAACTTGTTTTGTATATTTTTCTCTTATGAAAAGTACAATGACAAGAGTGGTAAGTAGTCTCAAAGCACTTATCCCGCCGCTGCACAACCAATGTAGGAGGCTGGACTGGCTTGTAGTGAGTACCAAGGGGTACTTGCACCTTGCACCAGGCCCAGTTATCCCTTATTAGTGTATAGGGTGTCTAGCAGCATAGGCTGATAGATAATGGTAGCTTAGCAGAGCAGCTTAGGCTGAACTAGGAGACGTGTGAAGCTACTACAGTACCACTTAGTGTCATATGCACAATATCATAAGAAAACACAATACACAGTTATACTAAAAATAAAGGTACTTTATTTTTATGACAATATGCCAAAGTATCTTAGAGTGTACCCTCAGTGAGAGGATAGGAAATATACACAAGATATATGTACACAATACCAAAAATATGCAGTATAGTCTTAGAAAACAGTGCAAACAATGTATAGGTACAATAGGATGCAATGGGGACACATAGGGATAGGGGCAACACAAACCATATACTCCAAAAGTGGAATGCGAATCACGAATGGACCCCAAACCTATGTGACTTTGTAGAGGGTTGCTGGGACTATTAGAAAATAGTGAGGGTTAGAAAAATAGCCCACCCCAAGACCCTGAAACGTGAGTGCAAAGTGCACTAAAGTTCCCCAAAGGACAAAGAAGTCGTGATAGGGGAATAAGGCAGGAAAGACACAAACCAACAATGCAACAACAATGGATTTCCAGTCGAGGGTACCTGTGGAACAAGGGGACCAAGTCCAAAAGTCAAAAGCAAGTCGGAGATGGGCAGATGCCCAGGAAATGCCAGCTGTGGGTGCAAAGAAGCTTCTACTGGACAGAAGAAGCTGAGGTTTCTGCAGGAACGAAAAGGGCTAGAGACTTCCCCTTTGGTGGACGGATCCCTATGGCCGTGGAGAGTCGTGCAAAAGTTTTTTCCCGCCGAAAGAACGCCAACAAGCCTTGCTAGCTGCAAATCATGCGGTTAGCGTTTTTGGATGCTGCTGTGGCCCAGGAGGGATCAGGAGGTCGCAAATTGGACCAGGAGGTAGAGGGGACGTCAAGCAAGACAAGAAGCCCACTTAGCAGCAGGTAGCACCCGCAAAAGTGCCAGAAACAGGCACTACAAGGATGTGTGAAATGGTGCTCACCCGAAGTTACACAAAGGAGTCCCACGTCGCCGGAGACCAACTTAGAAAGTCGTGCAATGCAGGTGAGAGTGCCGTTGAACGAGGCTTAGCTGTGCACAAAGGATTTCCGCCGGAAGTGCACAGGGGCCGTAGTAGCTGCAAAAGTCGCGGTTCCCAGCAATGCAGTCTAGTGAGGTGAGGCAAGGACTTACCTCCACCAAACTTGGACTGAAGAGTCACTGGACTACGGGGGTCAATTGGACAGAGTTGCTGGATTCGAAGGACCTCGCTCGTCGTGCTGAGAGGAGACCCAAGGGACCGGTAATGCAGCTTTTTGGTGCCTGCGGTTGCAGGGGGAAGATTCCGTCGACCCACGGGAGATTTCTTCAGAGCTTCTAGCGCAGAGAGGAGGCAGACTACCCCCACAGCATGCACCACCAGGAAAACAGTCGAGAAGGCGGCAGGATAAGCGTTACAGAGCTGCAGTAGTCGTCTTTGCTACTATGTTGCAGTTTTGCAGGCTTCCAGCACAGTCAGCAGTCGATTCCTTGGCAGAAGGTGAAGAGAGAGATGCAGAGGAACTCGGATGAGCTCTTGCATTCGTTATCTAAGGAATCCCCAGAGACAGAGACCCTAAATAGCCAGAAAAGAGGGTTTGGCTACCTAGGAGAGAGGATAGGCTAGCAACACCTGAAGGAGCCTATCAGCAGGAGTCTCTGACGTCACCTGATGGCACTGGCCACTCAGAGCAGTCCAGTGTGCCAGCAGCACCTCTGTTTCCAAGATGGCAGAGGTCTGGAGCACACTGGAGGAGCTCTGGGCACCTCCCAGGGGAGGTACAAGTCAGGGGAGTGGTCACTCCCCTTTCCTTTGTCCAGTTTCGCGCCAGAGCAGGGCTAAGGGGTCCCTGAACCGGTGTAGACTGGCTTATGCAGAAATGGGCACCAAATGTGCCCATGAAAGCATTTCCAGAGGCTGGGGGAGGCTACTCCTCCCCTGCCTTCACACCATTTTCCAAAGGGAGAGGGTGTAACACCCTCTCTCAGAGGAAGTCCTTTGTTCTGCCATCCTGGGCCAGGCCTGGCTGGACCCCAGGAGGGCAGATGCCTGTCTGAGGGTTTGGCAGCAGCAGCAGCTGCAGTGAAACCCCGGGAAAGGCAGTTTGGCAGTACCAGGGTCTGTGCTACAGACCACTGGGATCATGGGATTGTGCCAACTATGCCAGGATGGTATAGAGGGGGCAATTCCATGATCATAGACATATTACATGGCCATATTCGGAGTTACCATTGTGAAGCTACATATAGGTAGTGACCTATATGTAGTGCACGTGTGTAATGGTGTCCCCGCACTCACAAAGTCTGGGGAATTGGCCCTGAACAATGTGGGGGCACCTTGGCTAGTGCCAGGGTGCCCTCACACTAAGTAACTTTGCACCTAACCTTTACCAGGTAAAGGTTAGACATATAGGTGACTTATAAGTTACTTAAGTGCAGTGTAAAATGGCTGTGAAATAACGTGGATGTTATTTCACTCAGGCTGCAGTGGCAGGCCTGTGTAAGAATTGTCAGAGCTCCCTATGGGTGGCAAAAGAAATGCTGCAGCCCATAGGGATCTCCTGGAACCCCAATACCCTGGGTACCTCAGTACCATATACTAGGGAATTATAAGGGTGTTCCAGTAAGCCAATGTAAATTGGTAAAATTGGTCACTAGCCTGTTAGTGACAATTTGAAAGAAATGAGAGAGCATAACCACTGAGGTTCTGATTAGCAGAGCCTCAGTGAGACAGTTAGTCACTACACAGGTAACACATTCAGGCACACTTATGAGCACTGGGGCCCTGGAGACCAGGGTCCCAGTGACACATACAACTAAAACAACATATATACAGTGAAAAATGGGGGTAACATGCCAGGCAAGATGGTACTTTCCTACACAAGCAGCTACCCCTAATAAATGGTGTTGAGGTTCAGGCCTACAGGGACACTGGAGCCAGTGTGACTATGGTCATAGAGAAACTGGTCCACCCTGAACAACACCTACTTGGTCACCAGTACCAAGTAACCGATGCTCACAACAACACACTTAGCCACCCCATGGCTGTTGTAAATCTCAACTCGGGGGGGGTTACTGGTCCAAATAAAGTTGTGGTAGCCACAGATTTACCTGTAGACTGTCTACTAGGAAATGATTTGGAGACATCAGCTTGGTCAGATGTGGAGTTGGAGGCCCATGCAGCAATGCTGGGCATCTCAGGGCATATTTTTGCTTTAACCAGGGCTCAGGCCAAAAAGCAAAAAGGACAGGGAAGCTTGGATCCTGGAACAATGGACCAAGTGCTCCCTAAAGCTAGGGCTAGTAGAAATAAAGCACTTCCTACTATCCCTCCCTCTACAGTGGATTCTACTTCTGAGGAAGAAGAATTTCCACCATGTGCAGAACCTACACCAGACACTGCTGAGCTTTTGGGTGAAGGGGGGCCTGCCAGGGAGGAGCTGAGTGTTGCACAGCAAACCTGTCCCACACTAGAGGGTCTAAGACAGCAAGCTGTCAAACAGGCTAATGGGGATGTCAGTGACTCTCACAGAGTTTACTGGGAGGACAACCTCTTGTACACTGAAGCAAGGGATCCTAAACCTGGAACTGCCAGGAGGTTAGTGATTCCTCAGGAGTACAGAAAGTTCCTCCTCACTCTAGCCCACGACATTCCCCTAGCTGGACATCTGGGACAAATGAAAACTTGGGACAGACTTGTTCCCTTGTTTCATTGGCCTAGGATGTCTGAGGACACAAAGGAATTTTGTAAGTCCTGTGAAACCTGTCAAGCCAGTGGCAAGACAGGTGGCACCCCAAAGGCACCCCTTATCCCACTGCCTGTGGTTGGGGTTCCCTTTGAAAGGGTAGGGGTTGACATAGTTTGCCCCCTTGACCCTCCTACTGCTTCAGGCAATAGGTTTATCTTGGTGGTAGTGGACCATGCCACAAGATATCCTGAAGCAATTCCTTTAAGGAGTGACTACAGCACCTGCAGTGGCAAAGGCCCTCCTGGGAATATTTTCTAGGGTGGGCTTCCCAAAGGAAGTAGTATCAGACAGGGGAAGCAATTTCATGTCTGCATACTTAAAGGCCATGTGGAAGGAGTGTGGTGTGACTTACAAGTTCACTACACCCTATCATCCACAAACAAATGGACTGGTGGAGAGATTTAACAAAACTCTCAAAGGCATGATTATGGGTCTCCCTGAAAAACTCCCCAGGAGATGGGATATCCTGTTACCATGCCTCCTTTTTGCCTACAGGGAGGTACCCCAGAAAGGAGTGGGCTTCAGCCCCTTTGAACTCCTCTTTGGACACCCTGTTAGGGGTCCACTAACACTTGTCAAGGAGGGTTGGGAACAACCTTTAAAAGCTCCAAAGCAAGATATTGTGGATTATGTACTTGGCCTCAGATCAAGGATGGCTGAGTATATGAAAAAGGCCAGTAAAAACCTTCAGGCCAGCCAAGAGCTCCAGAAGCAATGGCATGATCAGAAGGCTGTTTTGGTTCAGTACCAACCAGGGCAGAAAGTGTGGGTCTTGGAGCCTGTGGCCCCAAGAGCACTCCAAGATAAATGGAGTGGACCCCACACAACTGTTGAGAAAAAGGGTGAAGTCACCTATTTGGTTGACTTAGGCACTGCCAGGAGTCCCCTTAGGGTGCTTCATGTCAATCGCCTGAAACCCTACTATGACAGGGCTGATCTCACCCTGCTCATGGCAACTGATGAGGGACAGGAAGAAGATAGTGATCCTCTACCTGATCTCTTCTCTTCCACAGAACAAGATGCTCTTGTGGAAGGTGTAGTTTTGGCTGATTGTCTTACTGCTGAGCAGAAAGACCATTGAATAAATCTCCTGGGTCAGTTTTCTGAACTCTTCTCTACTGTGCCAGGTACCACTTCTTGGTGTGAGCACACTATAGATACTGGAGACAGCTTGACTGTCAAAAGTAAGATCTATAGGCAGCCTGACCATGTCAGGGACTTCATAAAGCAAGAGGTACAGAAAATGTTAGAACTGGGAGTGGTTGAGGACTCTGAAAGTCCATGGGCTTCTCCTGTGGTACTTGTACCAAAACCTCATTCCAAGGATGGAAAGAAGGAAATGCGGTTTTGTGTAGACTACAGAGGTCTCAACCAGGTAACCAAAACTGATGCTCACCCTATACCCAGGGCAGATGAGCTAATAGATACACTGGCATCTGCCAAGTATCTAAGCACTTTTGATTTGACTGCAGGGTATTGGCAGATCAAAATATCAGAAGATGCTAAACGTAAAACTGCATTTTCAACCATTGGAGGCCATTACCAGTTCATAGTAATGCCTTTTGGATTGAAAAATGCACCTGCCACTTTTCAGAGGTTGGTGAACAGAGTCCTGCAAGGGCTGGAAGCTTTTAGTGCAGCATATTTGGACAATATAGCTGTCTTTAGCTCCAGCTGGGATGATCACCTGGTCCACCTATGGAAAGTTTTAGAGGCCCTGCAAAAGGCAGGCCTCACTATCAAGGCTTCAAAGTGCCAGATAGGGCAGGGAAAGGTGGTTTATCTGGGACACCTTGTTGGTGGGGAACAGATTGCACCACTTCAGGGGAAAATCCAAACTATTATAGATTGGGTTCCCCCTACTACTCAGACTCAGGTAAGAGCCTTCCTAGGCCTCACTGGGTATTACAGGAGGTTCATTAAGAACTATGGCTCCATTGCAGCCCCTCTTAATGACCTCACATCCAAGAAAATGCCTAAAAAGGTATTGTAGGAGGCTGGACTGGCTTGTAGTGAGTACCAAGGGGTACTTGCACCTTGCACCAGGCCCAGTTATCCCTTATTAGTGTATAGGGTGTCTAGCAGCTTAGGCTGATAGATAATGGTAGCTTAGCAGAGCAGCTTAGGCTGAACTAGGAGACGTGTGAAGCTACTACAGTACCACTTAGTGTCATATGCACAATATCATAAGAAAACACAATACACAGTTATACTAAAAATAAAGGTACTTTATTTTTATGACAATATGCCAAAGTATCTTAGAGTGTACCCTCAGTGAGAGGATAGGAAATATACACAAGATATATATACACAATAGCAAAAATATGCAGTATAGTCTTAGAAAACAGTGCAAACAATGTATAGTTACAATAGGATGCAATGGGGAAACATAGGGATAGGGGCAACACAAACCATATACTCCAAAAGTGGAATGCGAACCACGAATGGACCCCAAACCTATGTGACCTTGTAGAGGGTCGCTGGGACTATTAGAAAATAGTGAGAGTTAGAAAAATAACCCTCCCCAAGACCCTGAAAAGTGAGTGCAAAGTGCACTAAAGTTCCCCTAAGGACAAAATAGTCGTGTTAGAGGGAAAATGCAAGGAAAACACAAATCAGCAATGCAACAACGATGGATTCCTGACTGAGGGTACCTGTGGAACAAGGGGACCAAGTCCAAAAGTCACAAGCAACTCGGAGATGGGCAGATGCCCAAGAAATGCCAGCGGTTGGTGCAAAGAAGCTCTTACTAGGCTGAAGAACTGTGAATACTGCAGGAACGACAAAGGCTAGAGACTTCCCCTTTTGAGGATAGATCCCCCACGCCTTGGAGAGTCGTGCAGAAGTGTTTTCCCGCCGGATGGACGCCAACAAGCCTTGCTACACGCAAATCGTGCGTTTGGCGTTTTTGGACGCTGCTGGGGCCCAGGAGGGACCAGGAGGTCGCAAATTGGACCAGCAGAGAGAGGGGACGTCGAGCAAGACAAAAAGCCCTCACTGAAGCAGGTAGCACCCGGAGAAGTGCCAGAAACAGGCACTACGAGGATGCGTGAAACGGTGCTCGCCGAAGTTGCACAAAGGAGTCCCACGTCGCCGGAGACCAACTTAGAAAGTCGTGCAATGCAGGTTAGAGTGCCGTGGACCCAGGCTTGGCTGTGCACGAAGGATTTCCGCCGGAAGTGCACAGGGGCCGGAGTAGCTTGCAAAGTCGCGATTCCCAGCAATGCAGCCCAGCGAGGTGAGGCAAGGACTTACCTCCACCAAACCTGGGCTGAAGAGTCACTGGACTGTGGGGGTCACTTGGACAGTGTCGCTGGATTCGAGGGACCTCGCTCGTCGTGCTGAGAGGAGACCCAAGGGACCGGTAATGCAGCTTTTTGGTGCCTGCGGTTGCAGGGGGAAGATTCCGTCGACCCACGGGAGATTTCTTCGGAGCTTCTGGTGCAGAGAGGAGGCAGACTACCCCCACAGCATGCACAAGCAGGAAAACAGTCGAGAAGGCGGCAGGATCAGCGTTACAGAGTTGCAGTAGTCCTCTTTGCTACTATGTTGCAGGTTTGCAGGCTTCCAGCGCGGTCAGCGGTCGATTCCTTATCAGAAGGTGAAGAGGGAGATGCAGAGGAACTCGGCTGAGCTCATGCATTCGTTATCTAAAGTTTCCCCAGAGACAGAGACCCTAAATAGCCAGAAAAGAGGGTTTGGCTACCTAGAAGAGAGGAAAGGCTACTAACACCTGAAGGAGCCTATCACAAGGAGTCTCTGACGTCACCTGGTGGCACTGGCCACTCAGAGCAGTCCAGTGTGCCAGCAGCACCTCTGTTTCCAAGATGGCAGAGGTCTGGAGCACACTGGAGGAGCTCTGGACACCTCCCAGGGGAGGTGCAGGTCAGGGGAGTGGTCACTCCCCTTTCCTTTGTCCAGTTTCGCGCCAGAGCAGGGGCTAAGGGGTCCCTGAACCGGTGTAGACTGGCTTATGCAGAATTGGGCACATCTGTGCCCAAGAAAGCATTTCCAGAGGCTGGGGGAGGCTACTCCTCCCCTGCCTTCACACCATTTTCCAAAGGGAGAGGGTGTCACACCCTCTCTCAGAGGAAGTTCTTTGTTCTGCCATCCTGGGCCAGGCCTGGCTGGACCCCAGGAGGGCAGCTGCCTGTCTGGGGGGTTGGCAGCAGCAGCAGCTGCGGAGAAACCCCAGGAAGGGCAGTCTGGCAGTAGCAGGGTCTGTGCTACAGACCACTGGGATCATGGAATTGTACCAACAATGCCAGGATGGCATAGAGGGGGCAATTCCATGATCATAGACATGTTACATGGCCATATTCGGAGTTACCATGGTGAAGCTACATATAGGTAGTGACCTATATGTAGTGCACGCGTGTAATGGTGTCCCCGCACTCACAAAGTTCAGTGAATTGGCTCTGAACAATGTGGGGGCACCTTGGCTAGTGCCAGGGTGCCCTCACACTAAGTAACTTTGCACCTAACCTTTACTAGGTAAAGGTTAGACATATAGGGGACTTATAAGTTACTTAAGTGCAGTGTAAATGGCTGTGAAATAACGTGGACGTTATTTCACTCAGGCTGCAGTGGCAGGCCTGTGTAAGAATTGTCAGAGCTCCCTATGGGTGGCAAAAGAAATGCTGCAGCCCATAGGGATCTCCTGGAACCCCAATACCGTGGGTACCTCAGTACCATATACTAGGGAATTATAAGGGTGTTCCAGTAAGCCAATGTAAATTGGTAAAAATGGTCACTAGCCTGTCAGTGACAATTTGGAAAGAAATGAGAGAGCATAACCACTGAGGTTCTGATTAGCAGAGCCTCAGTGAGACAGTTAGTCACTACACAGGTAACACATTCAGGCACACTTATGAGCACTGGGGCCCTGGGTTACCAGGGTCCCAGTGACACATACAACTAAAACAACATATATACAGTGAAAAATGGGGGTAACATGCCAGGCAAGATGGTACTTTCCTACACAACCCCCCCCCAAACGAAGGACAATAAGACTAGCCATTACCTGATGAGTCTTCATTGTCTAAGTGGAAATATCTGGAGAGTCCATCTGCATTGGAGTGGCTACTCCCAGGTCTATGTTCCACTGTATAGTCCATTCCCTGTAGGGATATGGACCACCTCAACAATTTAGGATTTTCACCTTTCATTTGTTTTAGCCAAAGTAGAGGTTTGTGGTCTGTTTGAACAATGAAGTGAGTGCCAAACAGGTATGGCCTCAACTTCTTCAGAGCCCAGACCACAGCAAAGGCCTCCCTCTCAATGGCAGACCAACGCTTTTCTCTAGGGGTCAACCTTCTACTAATAAAAGCAACAGGTTGATCCTGGCCCTCAGAATTAAGTTGTGATAGGACTGCCCGTACTCCTAATTCAGATGCATCAGTTTGGACATAGATTTTTTTAGAGTAACAAGGGCTTTTCAGGACAGGTGCAGAGCACATGGCCTGCTTCAGCTCCTCAAAAGCTTTCTGACAGTTTGCTGTCCATAATACCTTTTAGGCATTTTCTTGGATGTGAGGTCATTAAGAGGGGCTGCAATGGAGCCATAGTTCTTAATGAACCTCCTGTAATACCCAGTGAGGCCTAGGAAGGCTCTCACCTGAGTCTGAGTGGTAGGGGGAACCCAATCAATAATAGTTTGGATTTTCCCCTGAAGTGGTGCAATCTGTTCCCCACCAACAAGGTGTCCCAGATAAACCACCTTACCCTGCACTATCTGGCACTTTGAAGCCTTGATAGTGAGGCCTGCCTTTTGCAGGGCCTCCAAAACTTTCCATAGGTGGACCAGGTGATCATCCCAGCTGGAGCTAAAGACAGCTATATCATCCAAATATGCTGCACTGAAAGCTTCCAGCCCTTGCAGGACTGTGTTCACCAACCTCTAAAAAGTGGCAGGTGCATTTTTCAAACCAAAAGGCATTACAGTAAACTGGTAATGTCCTCCAATGGTAGAAAATGCAGTCTTAGGTTTAGCATCTTCTGACAATTTGATCTGCCAATACCCTGCAGTCAAATCAAAAGTGCTTAGATACTTGGCAGATGCCAGTGTATCTATAAGCTCATCTGCCCTGGGTATAGGGTGAGCATCAGTTTTGGTTACCAAGTTGAGACCTCTATAGTCTACACAAAACCTCATTTCCTTCTTTCCATCTTTAGAATTGGGTTTTGGTACCAGTACCACAGGAGAAGCCCATGGACTGTCAGAGTGCTCAACCACTCCTAGTTCCAACATTTTCTGAACTTCTTGCTTTATGCAGTCCCTGACATGGTCAGGCTGCCTATAGATCTTACTTTTGACAGGTAAACTGTCTCCAGTATCTATAGTGTGCTCACACCAAGAAGTGGTGCCTGGCACAATGGAGAAGAGTTCTGAAAATT
Organism: Pleurodeles waltl; assembly: GCF_031143425.1. NCBI lineage: Eukaryota > Metazoa > Chordata > Amphibia > Caudata > Salamandridae > Pleurodeles > Pleurodeles waltl. The sequence continues at coordinate 688,314,712 of NC_090448.1, read as the reverse complement.
GTCCTAGGAGATTTATGCAATTATCTTTCTGCTCAGCAGTAAGACAATCAGCCAAAACTACACCTTCCACAAGAGCATCTTGTTCTGTGGAAGAGAAGAGATCAGGTAGAGGATCACTGTCTTCTTCCTGTCCCTCATCTGTTGCCATGAGCAGGGTGAGATCAGCCCTGTCATAGTAGGGTTTCAGGCGGTTGACATGGAGCACCCTAAGGGGACTCCTGGCAGTGCCTAAGTCAACCAAGTAGGTAACTTCACCCTTCTTTTCAACAATTGTGTGTGGACCACTCCATTTATCTTGGAGTGCTCTTGGGGCCACAGGCTCCAAGACCCACACTTTCTGCCCTGGTTGGTACTGAACCAAAACAGCCTTCTGATCATGCCATTGCTTCTGGAGCTCTTGGCTGGCCTGAAGGTTTTTACTGGCCTTTTTCATGTACTCAGCCATCCTTGATCTGAGGCCAAGTACATAATCCACAATATCCTGCTTAGGAGCTTTTAAAGGTTGTTCCCAACCCTCCTTTACAAGTGTGAGTGGACCCCTAACAGGGTGTCCAAAAAGAAGTTCAAAGGGGCTGAAGCCCACTCCTTTCTGGGGTACCTCCCTGTAGGCAAAAAGGAGGCATGGTAGAAGGATATCCCATCTCCTGCGGAGTTTTTCAGGGAGTCCCATAATCATGCCTTTGAGAGTTTTATTAAATCTCTCCACCAGTCCATTTGTTTGTGGATGATAGGGTGTTGTGAACTTGTAAGTTACACCACACTCCTTCCACATGGCCTTTAAGTATGCAGACATGAAATTGCTTCCTCTGTCTGATACTACTTCCTTTGGGAAGCCCACCCTGGAAAATATTCCCAGGAGGGCCTTTGCCACTGCAGGTGCTGTAGTGGTCCTTAAAGGAATAGCTTCAGGATATCTTGTGGCATGGTCCACTACCACCAAGATAAACCTATTGCCTGAAGCAGTAGGAGGGTCAAGGGGGCCAACTATGTCAACCCCTACCCTTTCAAAGGGAACCCCAACCACAGGCAGTGGGGTAAGGGGTGCCTTTGGAGTGCCACCTGTCTTGCCACTGGCTTGACAGGTTTCACAGGACTTACAAAATTCCTTTGTGTCCTCAGACATCCTAGGCCAATGAAACAATGGTACCAATCTGTCCCAAGTTTTCATTTGACCCAGGTGCCCAGCTAAGGGAATGTCATGTGCCAGTGTTAGGAGGAACTTTCTGTACTCCTGAGGAATCACTAATCTCCTGGCAGCTCCAGGTTTAGGATCCCTATGCTCAGTGTACAAGAGGTTGTCCTCCCAGTAAACTCTGTGAGAGTCACTGACATCCCCATTAGCCTGTTTGACAGCTTGCTGTCTGAGACCCTCTAATGTGGGACAGGTTTGCTGTGCCACACTCAGCTCCTCTCTGGCAGGCCCCCCTTCACCCAAAAGCTCAGCAGTGTCTGCTTCCAGCTCCTCTGGTGTAGGTTCTGCACAGGGAGGGAATTCTTCTTCCTCAGAAGTAGAATCCACTGTAGAGGGAGGGATAGTAGGAAGTGGTTTGCTTCTACTAGCCCTAGCTTTAGGGAGCACTTGGTCCATTGTTCCAGGATCCAAGCTTCCCTGTCCTTTTTGCTTTTTGGCCTGAGCCCTTGTTAAAGCAAAAATATGCCCTGGGATGCCTAGCATTGCTGCATGGGCCTCCAACTCCACATCTGACCAAGCTGATGTCTCCAAATCATTCCCTAATAGACAGTCTACAGGTAAATCTGAAGCTACCACAACTTTCTTTGGACCAGATACCCCCCCCCCCCCAGTTGAGATTTACAACAGCCATGGGGTGGCTTTGTGTTATGTTGTGAGCATCGGTTACTTGGTACTGGTGTCCAAGTATGTGTTGTTCAGGGTGCACCAGTTTCTCAATCACCATTGTGACACTGGCACCAGTGTCCCTGTAGGCCTGGACCTCAACACCATTTATTAGGGTTAGTTGCTTGTACTTCTCCAAGTTATGGGGGCAAGCAACCAAAGTGGCTAAGTCAATAGCCCCTTCAGAGACTAAAGTAGCCTCTGTGGTCTCCCTAATTAGACCAACCCCAACTAAATTACCAAAAGTGAGCCCAGCTACTCCCTTGGATTGGCTATTAGTAGGTTTGCTCCCACCACCACTGCTATTAGTAGGGACACTAGGTGTAGCAGTAGGGGTTGTAGTGGTAGGAGCTGTGGTGCCTTTCTTTGGACAACTGGGATCTGTTGTCCAATGGCCTTTTATTTTACATAAATAGCACCATGGTTTCTTTTCCTTGTTCTGATTAAAGGAGGATTTGGGCCCACCACCCCCACCAGAGAGTTTTTGTGGGCCTGATGAAGACTCATTTTTAGATTTGTCCCCACCCTTGTCAGAAGACTTACCATCCTTCTTTTTGTTGCCATCTTTGTCACCCCCTGTATGAACTTTTCTGTTCACTCTTGTTCTGACCCATTTGTCTGCCTTCTTTCCCAATTCTTGGGGAGAGGTCAGATCAGAGTCCACCAAGTACTGGTGCAACAAATCAGACACACAATTATTAAGAATATGCTCTCTCAGGATTAAGTTATACAGGCTGTCATAATCAGTAACTTTACTGCCATGTAACCACCCCTCCAAGGCCTTCACTGAATGGTCAATGAAATCAACCCAGTCTTGTGAAGACTCCTTTTTGGTCTCTCTGAACTTTATCCTATACTGTTCAGTGGTTAAGCCATAACCATCCAGGAGTGCATTCTTAAGAACTTGGAAATTATTGGCATCATTTTCTTTCACTGTAAGGAGCCTATCCCTACCTTTTCCACTAAATGATAGCCATAGGATAGCAGCCCACTGCTTTTGAGGGACATCCTGTACAGCACAGGCCCTCTCAAGTGCAGCAAACCACTTGTTAATGTCATCCCCCTCCTTATAAGGGGGAACTATCTTGTGCAGATTCCTGGAATCATGCTCTTTTGCAGGATGACTATGGGGAATACTGCTGCTGCCACCATGGGTATCTAAACCCAACTTCTGTCTTTCCCTCTCTATTTCTAAAGACTGTCTATCCAAATCCAGCTGTTGCTTCTTGAGCTTCAGTCTGGTTTGTTCCACTCTCAATCTATTGAGCTCCCTTTCTAACAATCTGTCATCAGGGTGGGTGGGAGGGACATTTCTAGATACAGAGGTATGATGGGAATGAACAGAAGGAGACCTGTCCCTTACAGAGGGCACCCTAACAGCTTGGCTACCAGCATAATGTGAGAGCACATCATCAGTATGATGTGATTTAACCTCTGTACCAACTATGCTAGACTGTCTAGTAATGGGCAGGCTGAGAAGTTTCTTTCCTGAACCTTTTCCTGGGGGAGTCCCTGGATCAGATTGAGAACCATTAGCTACTTTTTCTACAGATTGGGCACTGATGGCCTTATCCTGTACTCTAAGCATATTAATTAACAGTTCTAAGGAAGGATTATTCCCTACACTCAAACCTCTCTCTATGCAGAGACTCCTTGCTCCTTTCCAGCTAAGGTGATCATATGCAAGTTTGGACAGTTCAACATGTTTTCCTGTACCAGACATTTTTTAGAGAGAGTTAAAGTGATAGAAAGAGAGAAAAAAGTTTTCAGAACTTTTTGGAAAGACAGAAAAAGACTTTTTAAACTTTTAAGAACTTTTTGAAAGTTTAGAAGTACTTTTCAGCACTTAGAAAAGAGTGAAAAGAGGAAATGCAAAACTTTTTGGCTATGTGTACATACACTGACCTTGTTTTGTATATTTTTCTCTTATGAAAAGTACAATGACAAGAGTGGTAAGTAGTCTCAAGCACTTATCCCACCACTGCACAACCAATGTAGGAGGCTGGACTGGCTTGTAGTGAGTACCAAGGGGTACTTGCACCTTGCACCAGGCCCAGTTATCCCTTATTAGTGTATAGGGTGTCTAGCAGCTTAGGCTGATAGATAATGGTAGCTTAGCAGAGCAGCTTAGGCTGAACTAGGAGACGTGTGAAGCTACTACAGTACCACTTAGTGTCATATGCACAATATCATAAGAAAACACAATACACAGTTATACTAAAAATAAAGGTACTTTATTTTTATGACAATATGCCAAAGTATCTTAGAGTGTACCCTCAGTGAGAGGATAGGAAATATACACAAGATATATATACACAATAGCAAAAATATGCAGTATAGTCTTAGAAAACAGTGCAAACAATGTATAGTTACAATAGGATGCAATGGGGAAACATAGGGATAGGGGCAACACAAACCATATACTCCAAAAGTGGAATGCGAACCACGAATGGACCCCAAACCTATGTGACCTTGTAGAGGGTCGCTGGGACTATTAGAAAATAGTGAGAGTTAGAAAAATAACCCTCCCCAAGACCCTGAAAAGTGAGTGCAAAGTGCACTAAAGTTCCCCTAAGGACAAAATAGTTGTGTTAGAGGGAAAATGCAAGGAAAACACAAATCAGCAATGCAACAACGATGGATTCCTGACTGAGGGTACCTGTGGAACAAGGGGACCAAGTCAAAAAGTCACAAGCAACTCGGAGATGGGCAGATGCCCAAGAAATGCCAGCGGTTGGTGCAAAGAAGCTCTTACTAGGCTGAAGAACTGTGAATACTGCAGGAACGACAAGGGCTAGAGACTTCTCCTTTTGAGGATGGATCCCCCACGCCTTGTACAGTCGTGCAGAAGTGTTTTCCCGCCGGATGGACGCCAACAAGCCTTGCTACACGCAAATCGTGCGTTTGGCGTTTTTGGACGCTGCTGGGGCCCAGGAGGGACCAGGAGGTCGCAAATTGGACCTGCAGAGAGAGGGGACGTCGAGCAAGACAAAGAGCCCTCACTGAAGCAGGTAGCACCCGGAGAAGTGCCAGAAACAGGCACTACGAGGATGCGTGAAACGGTGCTCGCCGAAGTTGCACAAAGGAGTCCCACGTCGCCGGAGACCAACTTAGAAAGTCGTGCAATGCAGGTTAGAGTGCCGTGGACCCAGGCTTGGCTGTGCACGAAGGATTTCCGCCGGAAGTGCACAGGGGCCGGAGTAGCTTGCAAAGTCGCGGTTCCCAGCAATGCAGCCCAGCGAGGTGAGGCAAGGACTTACCTCCACCAAACTTGGGCTGAAGAGTCACTGGACTGTGGGGGTCACTTGGACGGTGTCGCTGGATTCAAGGGACCTCGCTCGTCGTGCTGAGAGGAGACCCAAGGGACCGGTAATGCAGCTTTTTGGTGCCTGCGGTTGCAGGGGGAAGATTCCGTCGACCCACGGGAGATTTCTTCGGAGCTTCTGGTGCAGAGAGGAGGCAGACTACCCCCACAGCATGCACAAGCAGGAAAACAGTCGAGAAGGCGGGAGGATCAGCGTTACAGAGTTGCAGTAGTCGTCTTTGCTACTATGTTGCAGGTTTGCAGGCTTCCAGCGCGGTCAGCGGTCGATTCCTTATCAGAAGGTGAAGAGGGAGATGCAGAGGAACTCGGCTGAGCTCATGCATTCGTTATCTAAAGTTTCCCCAGAGACAGAGACCCTAAATAGCCAGAAAAGAGGGTTTGGCTACCTAGGAGAGAGGAAAGGCTACTAACACCTGAAGGAGCCTATCACAAGGAGTCTCTGACGTCACCTGGTGGCACTGGCCACTCAGAGCAGTCCAGTGTGCCAGCAGCACCTCTGTTTCCAAGATGGCAGAGGTCTGGAGCACACTGGAGGAGCTCTGGACACCTCCCAGGGGAGGTGCAGGTCAGGGGAGTGGTCACTCCCCTTTCCTTTGTCCAGTTTCGCGCCAGAGCAGGGGCTAAGGGGTCCCTGAACCGGTGTAGACTGGCTTATGCAGAATTGGGCACATCTGTGCCCAACAAAGCATTTCCAGAGGCTGGGGGAGGCTACTCCTCCCCTGCCTTCACACCATTTTCCAAAGGGAGAGGGTGTCACACCCTCTCTCAGAGGAAGTTCTTTGTTCTGCCATCCTGGGCCAGGCCTGGCTGGACCCCAGGAGGGCAGCTGCCTGTCTGGGGGGTTGGCAGCAGCAGCAGCTGCGGAGAAACCCCAGGAAGGGCAGTCTGGCAGTACCAGGGTCTGTGCTACAGACCACTGGGATCATGGAATTGTACCAACAATGCCAGGATGGCATAGAGGGGGCAATTCCATGATCATAGACATGTTACATGGCCATATTCGGAGTTACCATGGTGAAGCTACATATAGGTAGTGACCTATATGTAGTGCACGCGTGTAATGGTGTCCCCGCACTCACAAAGTTCAGTGAATTGGCTCTGAACAATGTGGGGGCACCTTGGCTAGTGCCAGGGTGCCCTCACACTAAGTAACTTTGCACCTAACCTTTACTAGGTAAAGGTTAGACATATAGGTGACTTATAAGTTACTTAAGTGCCGTGTAAATGGCTGTGAAATAACGTGGACGTTATTTCACTCAGGCTGCAGTGGCAGGCCTGTGTAAGAATTGTCAGAGCTCCCTATGGGTGGCAAAAGAAATGCTGCAGCCCATAGGGATCTCCTGGAACCCCAATACCCTGGGTACCTCAGTACCATATACTAGGGAATTATAAGGGTGTTCCAGTAAGCCAATGTAAATTGGTAAAAATGGTCACTAGCCTGTCAGTGACAATTTGGAAAGAAATGAGAGAGCATAACCACTGAGGTTCTGATTAGCAGAGCCTCAGTGAGACAGTTAGTCACTACACAGGTAACACATTCAGGCACACTTATGAGCACTGGGGCCCTGGGTTACCAGGGTCCCAGTGACACATACAACTAAAACAACATATATACAGTGAAAAATGGGGGTAACATGCCAGGCAAGATGGTACTTTCCTACACAGTTTACCTGTCAAAAGTAAGATCTATAGGCAGCCTGACCATGTCAGGGACTGCATAAAGCAAGAGGTGCAGAAAATGTTAGAACTAGGAGTGGTTGAGCACTCTGAAAGTCCATGGGCTTCTCCTGTGGTACTTGTACCAAAACCCCATTCCAAAGATGGAAAGAAGGAAATGCGGTTTTGTGTAGACTATAGAGGTCTCAACCTGGTAACCAAAACTGATGCTCACCCTATACCCAGGGCAGATGAGCTCATAGATACACTGGCATCTGCCAAGTATCTAAGCACTTTTGATTTGACTGCAGGGTATTGGCAAATCAAATTGTCAGAAGATGCTAAACCTAAAACTGCATTTTCAACCATTGGAGGCCATTACCAATTTACAGTAATGCCTTTTGGTTTGAAAAATGCACCTGCCACTTTTCAAAGGATGGTGAACACAGTCCTGCAAGGGCTGGAGGCTTTCAGTGCAGCATATTTGGACGATATAGCTGTCTTTAGCTCCAGCTGGGATGATCACCTGGTCCACCTATGGAAAGTTTTGGAGGCCCTGCAGAAGGCAGGCCTCACTATCAAGGCTTCAAAGTGCCAGATAGGGCAGGGTAAGGTGGTTTATCTGGGACACCTTGTTGGTGGGTAACAGATTGCACCACTACAGGGGAAAATCCAAACAATTATTGATTGGGTTCCCCCTACCACTCAGACTCAAGTGAGAGCCTTCCTAGGCCTCACTGGGTATTACAGGAGGTTCATTAAGAACTATGGCTCCATTGTAGCCCCTCTTAATGACCTCACATCCAAGAAAATGCCTAAAAAGGTATTATGGACAGCAAACTGTCAGAAAGCTTTTGAGGAGCTGAAGCAGGCCATGTGCTCTGCACCTGTCCTGAAAAGCCCTTGTTACTCTAAAAAATTCTATGTCCAAACTGATGCATCTGAATTAGGAGTAGGGGCAGTCCTATCACAACTTAATTCTGAGGGCCAGGATCAACCTGTTGCTTTTATTAGTAGGAGGTTGACCCCTAGAGAAAAGCGTTGGTCTGCCATAGAGAGGGAGGCCTTTGCTGTGGTCTGGGCTCTGAAGAAGTTGAGGCCATACCTGTTTGGCACTCACTTCATTGTTCAAACAGACCACAAACCTCTACTTTGGCTAAAACAAATGAAAGGTGAAAATCCTAAATTGTTGAGGTGGTCCATATCCCTACAGGGAATGGACTATACAGTGGAACATAGACCTGGGAGTAGCCACTCCAATGCAGATGGACTCTCCAGATATTTCCACTTAGACAATGAAGACTCATCAGGTCATGGCTAGTCTTATTGTCCTTCGTTTGGGGGAGGGGGTTGTGTAGAAAAGTACCATCTTGCCTGGCATGTTACCCCCATTTTTCACTGTATATATGTTGTTTTAGTTGTATGTGTCACTGGGACCCTGTTCAACAGGGCCCCAGCGCTCATAAGTGTGCCTGAATGTGTTACCTGTGTAGTGACTAACTGTCTCACTGAGGCTCTGCTAATCAGAACCTCAGTGGTTATGCTCTCTCATTTCTTTCCAAATTGTCACTAACAGGCTAGTGACTAATTTTACCAATTTACATTGGCTTACTGGAACACCCTTATAATTCCCTAGTATATGGTACTGAGGTACCCAGGGTATTGGGTTCCAGGAGATCCCTATGGGCTGCAGCATTTCTTTTGCCACCCATAGGGAGCTCTGACAATTCTTACACATGCCTGCCACTGCAGCCTGAGTGAAATAACGTCCACGTTATTTCACAGCCATTTTACACTGCACTTAAGTAACTTATAAGTCACCTATATGTCTAACCTTTACCTGGTAAAGGTTAGGTGCAAAGTTACTTAGTGTGAGGGCACCCTGGCACTAGCCAAGGTGCCCCCACATTGTTCAGGGCCAATTCCCCGGACTTTGTGAGTGCGGGGACACCATTACACGCGTGCACTACATATAGGTCACTACCTATATGTAGCTTCACAATGGTAACTCCGAATATGGCCATGTAACATGTCTATGATCATGGAATTGCCCCCTCTATGCCATCCTGGCATAGTTGGCACAATCCCATGATCCCAGTGGTCTGTAGCACAGACCCTGGTACTGCCAAACTACCTTTCCTGGGGTTTCACTGCAGCTGCTGCTGCTGCCAACCCCTCAGACAGGCATCTGCCCTCCTGGGGTCCAGCCAGGCCTGGCCCAGGATGGCAGAACAAAGAACTTCCTCTGAGAGAGGGTGTTACACCCTCTCCCTTTGGAAAATGGTGTGAAGGCAGGGGAGGAGTAGCCTCCCCCAGCCGCTGGAAATGCTTTCTTGGGCACAGATGTGCCCAATTCTGCATAAGCCAGTCTACACCGGTTCAGGGGACCCCTTAGCCCTGCTCTGGCGCGAAACTGGACAAAGGAAAGGGGAGTGACCACTCCCCTGACCTGCACCTCCCCTGGGAGGTGTCCAGAGGTCCTCCAGTGTGCTCCAGACCTCTTCCATCTTGGAAACAGAGGTGCTGCTGGCAAACTGGACTGCTCTGAGTGGCCAGTGCCACCAGGTGACGTCAGAGACTCCTTCTGATAGGCTCCTTCAGGTGTTGCTAGCCTATCCTCTCTCCTAGGTAGCCAAACCCTCTTTTCTGGCTATTTAGGGTCTCTGTCTCTGGGGAAACTTTAGATAACGAATGCAAGAGCTCATCCGAGTTCCTCTGCATCTCTCTCTTCACCTTCTGCCAAGGAATCGACTGCTGACCGCGCTGGAAGCCTGCAAAACTGCAACATAGTAGCTAAGACGACTACTGCAACTCTGTAACGCTGATCCTGCCGCCTTCTCGACTGTTTTCCTGGTGGTGCATGCTGTGGGGGTAGTCTGCCTCCTCTCTGCACTAGAAGCTCCAAAGAAATCTCCCGTGGGTCGACGGAATCTTCCCCCTGCAACCGCATTCACCAAAAAGCTGCATTACCGGTCCCTTGGGTCTCCTCTCAGCACGACGAGCGAGGTCCCTCGAATCCTGCAACTCTGTCCAAGTGGCCCCCCCAGGCCAGTGACTCTTCCGTCCAAGTTTGGTGGAGGTAAGTCCTTGCCTCACCACGCTAGACTGCATTGCTGGGAACCGCGACTTTTGCAGCTACTCCGGCCTCCGTGCACTTCCGGTGGAAATCCTTTGTGCACAGTCCAGCCTGGGTCCACGGCACTCTAAGCTGCATTGCACGACCTCCTAAGTTGTTCTCCGGCGACTTCTTTGTGCGACTTCGGGTGAGCACCGTTTCATGCATCCTCGTAGTGCCTGTTTCTGACACTTCTCCGGATGCTACCTGCTGCTAAGAGGGCTCCTTGTCTTGCTCGACGTCCCCTCTACCTCCTGGTCCAATTTGCGACCTCCTGGTCCCTCCTGGGCCACAGCAGCATCCAAAAACACTAACCGCACGATTTGCAGCTAGCAAGGCTTGTTGGCGTTCTTTCGGCAGGAAAACACTTCTGCACAACTCTCCACGGCGAGTGGGATCCGTCCACCAAAGGGGAAGTCTCTAGCCGTTCCTGCAGAAACCTCAGCTTCTTCTGTCCAGTAGAAGCTTCTTTGCATCCACAGCTGGCATTTCCTGTGCATCTGCCCATCTCCGACTTGCTTGTGACTTTTGGACTTGGTCCCCTTGTTCCACAGGTACCCAAGATTGGAAATCCATCGTTGTTGCATTGTTGGTTTGTGTCTTTCCTGCATTATTCCTCTAACACAACTTCTTTGTCCTTAGGGGAACTTTAGTGCACTTTTCAGGGTCTTGGGGAGGGTTATTTTTCTAACTCTCACTATTTTCTAATAGTCCCAGCGACCCTCTACAAGGTCACATAGGTTTGGGGTCCATTTGTGGTTCGCATTCCACTTTTGGAGTATATGGTTTGTGTTGCCCCTATCCCTATGTGTCCCCATTGCATCCTATTGTAACTATACATTGTTTGCACTGTTTTCTAAGACTATACTGCATATTTTTGCTATTGTGTATATATCTTGTGTATATTTCCTATCCTCTCACTGAGGGTACACTCTAAGATACTTTGGCATATTGTCATAAAAATAAAGTACCTTTATTTTTAGTATAACTGTGTATTGTGTTTTCTTATGATATTGTGCATATGACACTAAGTGGTACTGTAGTAGCTTCACACGTCTCCTAGTTCAGCCTAAGCTGCTCTGTTAAGCTACCATTATCTATCAGCCTAAGCTGCTAGACACCCTATACACTAATAAGGGATAACTGGGCCTGGTGCAAGGTGCAAGTACCCCTTGGTACTCACTACAAGCCAGTCCAGCCTCCTACACAAAGCTTGCCATTTTATCCGAGGGTACAGGGGACTTACTTCTGATATTCTGAGTAGATTTGACAGTTTTCACGTGGGGCGGCCTTTACACGGTAAATCCTGAGGGGATCGTTGCATTGCTAGGTGATTATTGGCACTGGAGCGAGCACCCCTTCTGTGTAGTCTGAGACCCCGGTGGGACACAAGCCTCACCCGTGACTACACTGGCTGCTTCCGTGGCACCCCAGCATGCTCTGACAGCCTAAGAGGGAGACCTAGCGTCCCCCACCGCTAAGAGGGATGCTACTACGCAAATTTCTGAGTCCTCATGCGCCTCCAGGTCCTTGAGCAACTCCTGCATTCACATTGTTGTTGCCGGCATCATCCGCAGGAGAAAGTTCTGTGTTTTAAAAAGGGGGGGGTGGAAAGGGGTGCGAGTCGGAGTATCAATTTGCAGTTTGTTTTCAGTCCCCCTTGGTTCCGCTCCTCTCACACCGCTGAAGGCTGTCTCTGCCTCTCCCCCTCGCTGCAACTGCCCCCTCCCATCCCCCAAACCTCCAAGCAATATGCTCTCTGATCTTGAAGCGGGTCACTGCCCCGACTTGGCCCGCTAGTTCCTGGGCCATCCCCTTATCCACGGTCGAGCCTCTCCGCTGGTCTGCCGACCTGCACGCAGTGCGTCTGGATCCTCTGCACACAGCTTCCCCTCTGCGCTGACCGATGACTCAGCCACGGAGCATGGCGGGAGCTCCTACACGCCCCCTCCCTGACTGTGTACTTACCTGTTTTGGGTTACTGTAGGAAAGTACCATCTTTCTTGGCATGTTACCCCCAATTTTATCTGTATGTCAGTGTGTTTTTGCCTGTCTTACTGGGATCCTTCTGGTCAGCACCCCAGTGCTCATAGTTTATGGCCCAATATGTGTGTATGTCTAGTGCTTAACTGTGTCACTGAGGCGCTGCTATTCAGAACCTCAGTGCTTAAGCTCTCTCTGCTTTTAAATTTGTCACTATAGGCTAGTGACTTCATGTAGGAGGCTGGCCTGGTTTCTAGTGGGTACCTTGAGGACTTACACCTTATACTAGGTCCAGTTATCCCTTATTAGTGAAATGTAGTAGTGTTCTAGCAACATAGGCTGATAGAGGTACCTATAGCAGAACTATAGGCTGAACTAGGAGACATGCAAAGCTCATGCAATACCACTTATAGTTACACAGTACTTATACACAAGTAAAGCCAATACTCAGTGTTACCAAAAATAAAGCTATTTATTTGGGTAACACAGTACCAAAAATATCTTACAGACAATACTCCTTCTGGAGGTAAGTATTACACACAATATCTACACTAGACACCAAAATTAGACTAGTAAATAGTCATAGAACTATGGAAACAGTAGGAAATCCTATAGAATGCAATCGGATAAATTAGTTCTAGGGTCAACACAAACGATATATTAAAAAAGTAGAATGTGAATCACGAATTCCCCCCTAGACAAGTGTAGTGTGTGCAGAATCTCTGGGCGAGTAAGAATAGAGTAAAGGTAAGTAAATTACCCCACCCCGGAGGCAAGAAAAGCAGGAGTAAAGTAATCCAAGTTTCCTTAGGACACACTACACCTCGTTTTTGGGATTTTGCAGCAGCCAACCAAGTCTGCAAAGAACAACTGCTGGATTATTAGACCTGAAGACCTATAAAGGAAGGGGACTAAGTCCAGAAGTCGAAAGAAGTTCCAGGAAGGACAGGAGCCCCTGCCAACCCTGAAGAGTGTGCAAATGAAGAGTCTCCAGTTGGTTGAAGACTGCAGAAATGCACCCTAGAAAGATGCCAGTAGGTTCCTGAATGATGCAAAAGATGTCCCATGGCGTGAAGAACATTGCAGACGAGATTTCGTATTGGAAGGCACCAACAAGCTTTGGCTACGGCAAAAGTGCATTTTTAATCAAAATGGCGCTGGATGGACCCAGGAGGGACCTGGGGGCCTCAAATCTGTGTGAGGAGGAAGAGCGGGCTCTCAGCACTTTAGAGAGCCCTCAGGATGCCAGCCAGCACCCCCAGAAGCTGCAGGATCCGGGTTCAAAGGAGGTGCAAAATGCGGTTTATGCAGCACCACAAAAGAATGTCCCACACCGCCAGAGAACAACTCAGCAAGCTGAGCGGTGCAGGATAGAGTTCTGGGGACCTGGGCCAGGCTGTGCATGAAGGAATTTTGCAAAGAGTGCACAGAAGCCTCAGGAGGCGAAGAAGACACAAAACACAGGGGTAACATCATTCTCAGGGAAGGTAAGGTCTTACCTCCTCAAAATTGCATCAGCAGGACTTCAGGACACTATGTTGATGATGTCCACCCTTTGTGTCCTTAGGAGCATGCTCGTCGCCGTGAGAAGAGTCCCAGGATACCGTTGTTGCCTTGGAAGGTGCCTGCTTTGAGCAGCGGAGTGACTCCGTCACTCCACGGGAGATTTCTTCGGTCCTTCTGGTGCAGAATGAAGACATGGAGTCCCCAGAGCATGGACACCATGGAAACTGTTGCTGACTTGAAGCTGAAGTTGCTGAAAAAAAGTGTCTCTTGTAGACACATTGTTGCAGTTACAGCGTTTCTTGGACAAGGCTGCGGTTGATCCGAGGTCAGAAGAGTCTGAAGTTGTTGCAGAGGATTCCTGAAGGAAACTTGCAAGCAGAATCTGAAGAGAACCCACAGGAAAGACCCTAAATAGCCCTGAAAGGGGAATTGGCTACCTTATCAGGTATGGACCTATCAGGAGGGGTCTCTGATTTCACCTTCTGGCACTGGCCACTCAGAGCCCTCCAGAGTGCCCCCACACCTTGCAAAGCAAGACGGCTGAAGTCTGGGACACACTGGAGGAGCTCTGGGCACCACCCCAGGGATGGTGATGGACAGGGGAGTGGTCACTCCCCTTTCCTTTGTCTAGTTTCCCGCCAGAATAGGGGAGAAGGGGTCCCTGAACTGGTGTAGACTGGTTTGTGCAAGGAGGGCACCATCTGTGCTCTTCAAAGCATTTCCAGAGGCTGGGGGAGGCTACCCCTCCCCAGCCTGTAACATCTATTTCCAAATGGAGAGGGTGTAACACCGTGCTCTTAGAGGAAATGCTTTGTTCTGTCTTCCTGCGACTGGGCTGCCCAGACCCTAGGAGGGCAAAACCCTGTCTGTGAGGTGGCAGCAGCTGCAGTGCAAGCCTCAGAGAGCTGGGTTAGTAGTACTGGGGGTCCATGGTGGAGCCCCCAGGATGCATAGAATTGGCACCCTAATACTGGATTTGGAATGGGGGGACAATTCCATGATCTTAGACATGTTACATGGCCATATTTGGAGTTACCATTGTAAAGATACATATAGGTATTGATCTATATGTAGTGCACACCAGTAATGGTGTCCCCGCACTCACAAAGTCCAGGGAAATGGCCCTGAACTATGTGGGGGCACCTTTGCTAGTGAAAGGATGCCCTCACACTTAATAACTTTGCAACTAACCTTCAGCAAGTGAAGGTTAGACATATAGGTGACTTATAAGTTACTTAAGTGCATTGAAAATGGCTGTGAAATAACGTGTACGTTATTTCACGCAGGCTGCAATGGCAGGCCTGCGCAAGGGTTTGTCTGAGCTCCCTATGGGTGGCAAAAGAAATGCTGCAGCCCATATAGATCTCCTGGAACCCCAATGCCATGGGTACCTAGGTATCATATACTAGGAACTTATAAGGGAGGGTCCAGTATGCCAATTGAAATTGGTAAATGACATAAGCACTGAGGTTCTAGTTAGCAGATCCTCAGTGACATAGTTAGGCACTACCCAGGCATACACATTAGGCCACAAACTATGAGCACTGGGGTCCTGGCTAGCAGGATCCCAGTAAGACAGGCAAAACACACTGACACACACTCACAAAAAGGCCAAAAGTGGGGGTAACCATGCTAGAAAGAGGCTACTTTCCTACACAACCCCCCACCCAAACGAAGGACAATAAGGCTAACCTTGGCCAGTTGAGACTTTGTCTAAGTGGTGATAAGTGGAAAGTAGATCTGCAATAGAGTGGTTACTCCCTTTATTATCCACTATATGGTTACTTCCCGTGGGGATGCAAAGCACCCTGTTTGGAGATTTTAACCTAACCAACAGTGTGAGTGTAAATTATCAGAGTTCCTATGAGTATGTTTTAAAGTTGGGCAGTGGGATTGGTCCACTGGGCCTATGTCCAATCCAGGAAATGCTAGACAGGAATGCAGTCTCAATAAAGCCATAGTTGGGCAAAAACTTTCTCCATATGGCTGTATGAAAGAACAGGGTTGCTGTTTCTCTTGAGTTGGAGCAGGGCAGGGCTCCTGTCCTATAAACTCCACACTAGGGCAGGGCTGCTGTCCTATAAGCTCCACACTAGGACAGGGCTGCTGTCCTACGTGTTTAGAGGAAGTACAGGGCTGCGGCACGGAGGTTTCTCCGGAGTACTGGAGGGATGCTCCATGTTTACTAAAATGGTGCAATTTTGCACATCTGGCTTAATAGTTCCACAGAGAGGTACTTTTATCTCTGGGAGTCCAGCTGTGGTAGCTGATGATTCCTTTGGTACAGGTTCCACCCCAGGAGAGGTTCCCCCACCACAGGAATGGTATCCTTAGTGGCAGGTTGTGGAAGGGATACTTTGATACCCTTCTTACCTGTTGGTGGAGAGGGATCCTGAGATTTCAGGCCTTTTTCTCTCCTTTGCTTTTTCATTTCACCAGAAATGAAAGGAAGCAATTCCTCAGGGATACCCAGCATGGATGCGTGGGTACTAAACTCTACCTCAGCCCAACCTGAGGCCTCTAGGTCATTCCCTAAGAGACAATCTACGGGTAAGCTAGGTGATACCACCACATGCTTAGGGCCAGTAACTCCACCCCAACTAAGTTGAACTACAGCTAGGGGGAGAAACTGAGTGTAGGAGGCTGGCCTGGCTTATAGTGGGTACCTTGTGGTACTTACACCTTGTGCCAGGTCCAGTTATCCCTTATTAGTAGAATAGAGGTGTTCTAGCAGCTTAGGCTGATAGAGGTAGCTATAGCAGAGCAGCTTAGGCTGAACTAGGAGACATGCAAAGCTCCTACTATACCATTTATATCATATAGCACTATATCATAAGAAAACACAACACTCAGAGTTACTAAAAATAAAGGTACTTTATTTTAGTGACAATATGCCAAAAGTATTTCAGAGGATATACTACCTTAGGAGGTAAGTAATGTACACAAAATATATGCACACCGACCAAAATCAGGTAAGTAACAGTTAGAAAAGTAGTGCAAACAATGTAGAATCACAATAGAATGCAATAGGGAGAAATAGGCCTAGGGGCAACACAAACCATATACTCCAACAGTGGAATGCAAACCACGAATGGACCCCAGGCCTAGTGTAGTGTGTAGAGGGTCGCTGGGAGTGTAAGAAAACACTAAGGGTGTCCAAGATACCTGTAGGAGGCTGGCCTGGCTTGTAGTGGGTACCAGAGGTACTTACACCTTGTGCCAGGTCCAGTTATACCTTATTAGTGTAGAAGAGGTGTTTCTAGCAGCTTAGACTGATAGACGGTAGCTATGGCAAAGCAGCTTAGGCTAAACTAGGAGACATGTAAAGCTCCTACTATACCACTGGTGTCATATGCACAATATCATAAGAAAACACAATACACAGAAGTACTAAAAATAAAGGTACTTTATTTATATGACAATATGCCAAAAGTATCTCAGTGAGTACCCTCAGTATGAGGATAAGTTATATACACAAGATATATGTACACAAACCAAAATTAGGTAAGTAATAGCAAGAAAGGTAATGCAAACAGTGTAGAATTACAATAGATTGCAATAGGAGCACATAGGTATAGGGGCAACACAAACCATATACTCCAAAAGTGGAATGCGAACCACAAATGAACCCCAAACCTATGTGAGCTTGTAGAGGGTCGCTGGGACTGTAAGAAAACAGTGAGGGTTAGAAAAATAGCCCACCCCAAGACCCTGAAAGGTAGGTGTAAAGTGCACCTACTACCCCCAGAGAGCACAGAAGTCATGATAGGGGGATTCTGCAGGAAGAACTGTGAGAAGGTAGCCTCTTTCTAGCCTTGTTACCCCCACTTTTGGCCTGTTTGTGAGTGTATGTCAGGGTGTTTGTCACTGTTTTCACTGTCTCACTGGGATCCTGATAGCCAGGCCTCAGTGCTCATAGTGAAAACACTATGTTTTCAGTATGTTTGTTATGTGTCACTGGGATCCTGCTGATCAGGACCCCAGTGCTCATAGGTTTGTGGCCTATATGTATGTGTCACTGGGACCCTGTCACACAGGGCCCCAGTGCTCATAGGTGTGCATGTATATGTTCCCTGTGTGGTGCCTAACTGTCTCACTGAGGCTCTGCTAACCAGAACCTCAGTGGTTATGCTCTCTCATTACTTTCAAATTGTCACTGACAGGCTAGTGACCATTTTTACCAATTTACATTGGCTTACTGGAACACTCTTATAATTCCCTAGTATATGGTACTGAGGTACCCAGGGTATTGGGGTTCCAGGAGATCCCTATGGGCTGCAGCATTTCTTTTGCCACCCAGAGGGAGCTCTGACAATTCTTACACAGGCCTGCCACTGCAGCCTGAGTGAAATAACGTCCACGTTATTTCACAGCCATTTTACACTGCACTTAAGTAACTTATAAGTCACCTATATGTCTAACCTTTACCTGGTAAAGGTTAGGTGCAAAGTTACTTAGTGTGAGGGCACCCTGGCACTAGCCAAGGTGCCCCCACATTGTTCAGAGCCAATTCACTGAACTTTGTGAGTGCGGGGACACCATTACACGCGTGCACTACATATAGGTCACTACCTATATGTAGCTTCACCATGGTAACTCCGAATATGGCCATGTAACATGTCTATGATCATGGAATTGCCCCCTCTATGCCATCCTGGCATTGTTGGTACAATTCCATGATCCCAGTGGTCTGTAGCACAGACCCTGGTACTGCCAGACTGCCCTTCCTGGGGTTTCACTGCAGCTGCTGCTGCTGCCAACCCCTCAGACAGGCAGCTGCCCTCCTGGGGTCCAGCCAGGCCTGGCCCAGGATGGCAGAACAAAGAACTTCCTCTGAGAGAGGGTGTGACACCCTCTCCCTTTGGAAAATGGTGTGAAGGCAGGGGAGGAGTAGCCTCCCCCAGCCTCTGGAAATGCTTTGTTGGGCACAGATGTGCCCAATTCTGCATAAGCCAGTCTACACCGGTTCAGGGACCCCTTAGCCCCTGCTCTGGCGCGAAACTGGACAAAGGAAAGGGGAGTGACCACTCCCCTGACCTGCACCTCCCCTGGGAGGTGTCCAGAGCTCCTCCAGTGTGCTCCAGACCTCTGCCATCTTGGAAACAGAGGTGCTGCTGGCACACTGGACTGCTCTGAGTGGCCAGTGCCACCAGGTGACGTCAGAGACTCCTGCTGATAGGCTCCTTCAGGTGTTAGTAGCCTATCCTCTCTCCTAGGTAGCCAAACCCTCTTTTCTGGCTATTTAGGGTCTCTGTCTCTGGGGAAACTTTAGATAACGAATGCATGAGCTCAGCCGAGTTCCTCTGCATCTCCCTCTTCACCTTCTGATAAGGAATCGACCGCTGACCGCGCTGGAAGCCTGCAAACCTGCAACATAGTAGCAAAGACGACTACTGCAACTCTGTAACGCTGATCCTGCCGCCTTCTCGACTGTTTTCCTGCTTGTGCATGCTGTGGGGGTAGCCTGCCTCCTCTCTGCACCAGAAGCTCCGAAGAAATCTCCCGTGGGTCGACGGAATCTTCCCCCTGCAACCGCAGGCACCAAAAAGCTGCATTACCGGTCCCTTGGGTCTCCTCTCAGCACGACGAGCGAGGTCCCTCGAATCCAGCGATGCTGTCCAAGTGACCCCCACAGTCCAGTGACTCTTCAGCCCAAGTTTGGTGGAGGTAAGTCCTTGCCTCACCTCGCTGGGCTGCATTGCTGGGAACCGCGACTTTGCAGCTACTCCGGCCCCTGTGCACTTCCGGCGGAAATCCTTCGTGCACAGTCAAGCCTGGGTCCACAGCACTCTAACCTGCATTGCACGACTTTCTAAGTTGGTCTCCGGCGACGTGGGACTCCTTTGTGCAACTTCGGCGAGCACCGTTTCACACATCCTCGTAGTGCCTGTTTCTGGCACTTCTCTGGGAGCTACCTGCTTTAGTGAGGGCTATTTGTCTTGCTCGATGTCCCCTCTCTCTTCAGGTCCAATTTGCGACCTCCTGGTCCCTCCTGGGCCCCAGCAGCGTCCAAAAATGCCAAACAAACGATTTGCGTGTAGCAAGGCTTGTTGGCGTCATTCCGGCGGGAAAACACTTCTGCACGACTCTCCAAGGCGAGAGGGATTCGTCCACCAAAGCGGAAGTCTCTAGCCCTTTTCGTTCCTGCAGAAATCTCAGCTTCTTCTGTCCAGTCGAAGCTTCTTTGCACCCGCAGCTGGCATTTCCTGGGCATCAGCCCATCTCCGACTTGCTTGTGACTTTTGGACTTGGTCCCCTTGTTCCACAGGTACCCTAGATTGGAAATCCACAGTTGTTGCATTGCTGGTTTGTGTCTTTCCTGCATTTTTCCTCTAACACTACTCTTTTGTCCTTAGGGGAACTTTAGTGCACTTTGCACTCACTTTTCAGGGTCTTGGGGAGGGTTATTTTGCTAACTCTCACTATTTTCTAATAGTCCCAGCGACCCTCTACAAGGTCACATAGGTTTGGGGTCCATTCGTGGTTCGCATTCCACTTCTGGAGTATATGGTTTGTGTTGCCCCTATCCCTATGTTTCCCCATTGCATCCTATTGTAACTATACATTGTTTGCACTGTTTTCTAAGACTATACTGCATATTTTTGCTATTGTGTATACATATCTTGTGTATATTTCCTATCCTCTCACTGAGGGTACACTCTAAGATACTTTGGCATATTGTCATAAAAATAAAGTACCTTTATTTTTAGTATAACTGTGTATTGTGTTTTCTTATGATATTGTGCATATGACACTAAGTGGTACTGTAGTAGCTTCACACGTCTCCTAGTTCAGCCTAAGCTGCTCTGCTAAGCTACCATTATCTATCAGCCTAAGCTGCTAGACACCCTATACACTAATAAGGGATAACTGGGCCTGGTGCAAGGTGCAAGTACCCCTTGGTACTCACTACAAGCCAGTCCAGCCTCCTACATTGGTTGTGCAGTGGTGGGATAAGTGCTTGAGACTACTTACCACTCTTGTCATTGTACTTTTCATAAGAGAAAAATATACAAAACAAGGTCAGTGTATTTACACATAGCCAAAAAGTTTTGCATTTCCTCTTTTCACTCTTTTCTAAGTGCTGAAAAGTACTTCTAAACTTTCAAAAAGTTCTTAAAAGTTTAAAAAGTTTTTTCTGTCTTTCCAAAAAGTTCTGAAAACTTTTTTCTCTTTTTCTATCACTTTAACTCTCTCTAAAAAATGTCTGGCACAGGAAAAAATGTTGAACTGTCCAAACTTGCATATGATCACCTTAGCTGGAAAGGAGCAAGGAGTCTCTGCATAGAGAGAGGTTTGAGTGTAGGGAAGAATCCTTCCTTAGAACTGTTAATTAATATGCTTAGAGTACAGGATAAGGCCATAAGTGCCCAATCTGTAGAAAAAGTAGCTAATGGTTCTCAATCTGATCCAGGGACCCCCCCAGGAAAAGGTTCAGGAAAGAAACTTCTCAGCCTGCCCATTACTAGACAGTCTAGCATAGTTGGTACAGAGGTTGAATCACACCATACTGATGGTGTGCTTTCACATTATGCTGGTAGCCAAGCTGTTAGGGTGCCCTCTGTAAGGGACAGGTCTCCTTCTGTTCATTCCCATCATACCTCTGTATCTAGAAATGTCCCTCCCACCCACCCTGATGACAGATTGTTAGAAAGGGAGCTCAATAGATTGAGAGTGGAACAAACCAGACTGAAGCTCAAGAAGCAACAGCTGGATTTGGATAGACAGTCTTTAGAAATAGAGAGGGAAAGACAGAAGTTGGGTTTAGATACCCATGGTGGCAGCAGCAGTATTCCCCATAGTCATCCTGCAAAAGAGCATGATTCCAGGAATCTGCACAAGATAGTTCCCCCTTATAAGGAGGGGGATGACATTAACAAGTGGTTTGCTGCACTTGAGAGGGCCTGTGCTGTACAGGATGTCCCTCAAAAGCAGTGGGCTGCTATCCTATGGCTATCATTTAGTGGAAAGGGTAGGGATAGGCTCCTTACAGTGAAAGAAAATGATGCCAATAATTTCCAAGTTCTTAAGAATGCACTCCTGGATGGTTATGGCTTAACCACTGAACAGTACAGGATAAAGTTCAGAGAGACCAAAAAGGAGTCTTCACAAGACTGGGTTGATTTCATTGACCATTCAGTGAAGGCCTTGGAGGGGTGGTTACATGGCAGTAAAGTTACTGATTATGAAAGCCTGTATAACACAATCCTGAGAGAGCATATACTTAATAATTGTGTGTCTGATTTGTTGCACCAGTACCTGGTAGACTCTGATCTGACCTCTCCCCAAGAATTGGGAAAGAAGGCAGACAAATGGGTCAGAACAAGGGTGAACAGAAAAGTTCATACAGGGGGTGACAAAGATGGCAATAAGAAGAAAGATGGTGAAAAATCTCAAGATAAGCATGGGGATAAGGGTAAAACCAAAGATCCCACTTCAAATCTTAAACACTCTTCAGAGGGTGGGGATAAAACTAATTCTTCCTCTTCTTCTCAACCTGCACACATTAAAAAGCCTTGGTGCTTTGTGTGTAAAAACAGAGGCCATAGGCCAGGGGATAAGTCCTGTCCAGGTAAACCCCCTGAGCCTACCACCACTAATACATCAAGCTCTAGTGCCCCTAGCAGTAGTGGTACTAGTGGTGGGACTGCTGGCAACAGTCAAGCAAAGGGTGTAGTTGGGTTCACTTATGGGTCCATAGTGGAAACTGATGTAATCAGTCCCAAGACAGTTTCTGTCACACCTAGTGGCATTGGCCTTGCCACACTGGCTGCTTGTCCCCTTACAATGGATAAGTACAGGCAGACAGTTTCAATAAATGGTGTTGAGGCCTTGGCCTACAGGGACACAGGTGCCAGTTTCACTTTGGTGACTGAAAACCTAGTGCACCCTGATCAACACATCATTGGACAACAGTATAAGATTATTGATGTCCATAACTCCACTAAGTTTCTTCCCTTAGCTATAATTCAGTTTAGTTGGGGTGGAGTTACTGGCCCTAAGCAGGTGGTGGTATCACCTAGCTTACCTGTAGACTGTCTCTTAGGTAACGACCTAGAGGCCTCAGGTTGGGCTGATGTAGAGTTTTATGCCCATGCAGCCATGCTGGGCATCCCTGAGGAATTGTTCCCTCTCATTTCAAGTGAAATGAAAAAGCAAAGGAGAGAAGGCCTGAAAACTCAGGATCCCTCTCCATCAACAGGTAAAAAGGGTATCACAGTATCCCCTAACCACCCTACCATTCAGGATACCATTCCTGTGGTGGGAGAAACCTCTCCTGGGGTGGCACCTGTTCCAAGGGAATCATCAGCTAGCAAAGCTGGACTCCCTGAGGTGGAAGTACCTCTCTGTGGGATAACTAACATTGGTGAGAAAAAGAGCACCATTTTAGTTAACATGGAGCATCCCTCCAACCCTCCCAGAGAAACTTTAGTGCAGAAACTCTGCAGTGCCTCACAACACTTAGGACAGCATCCCTGCCCTAGTGTGGAGCTGATAGGACAGCATCCCTGCCCTGCTCCAACTCAAGAGAAACAGCATCCCTGTTCTCTCTTCCAGCCAGATGGACAAAGTTTTTGCCCAGCTATGGCTTTTCTGAGACAGCATCCCTGTCTGGCATTTCCATCACTACAAATAGGTTCAGTGGACAATTCCCACTGCTCTAAACTAAAACTTACTGATAGAAACTCTGAAAATACATCTTCACGTTGTTGCTTAGCTAAAAAACTTCAAACAGGGTGGTTTACATCCCCACAGGGAAGTAACCATATAGTGGATGATAAAGGGAGTAACCAGTCTATTGCAGAGCTACTCTCTACTTATCACCACTTAGACAATAAAGTCTCAACTGGCCAAGGTTAGCCTTATTGTCCTTCGTTTGGGGGGGGTTGTGTGAGAAGGTAGCCTCTTTCTAGCCTTGTTACCCCCACTTTTGGCCTGTTTGTGAGTGTATGTCAGGGTGTTTGTCACTGTTTTCACTGTCTCACTGGGATCCTGATAGCCAGGCCTCAGTGCTCATAGTGAAAACACTATGTTTTCAGTATGTTTGTTATGTGTCACTGGGATCCTGCTGATCAGGACCCCAGTGCTCATAGGTTTGTGGCCTATATGTATGTGTCACTGGGACCCTGTCACACAGGGCCCCAGTGCTCATAGGTGTGCATGTATATGTTCCCTGTGTGGTGCCTAACTGTCTCACTGAGGCTCTGCTAACCAGAACCTCAGTGGTTATGCTCTCTCATTACTTTCAAATTGTCACTGACAGGCTAGTGACCATTTTTACCAATTTACATTGGCTTACTGGAACACTCTTATAATTCCCTAGTATATGGTACTGAGGTACCCAGGGTATTGGGGTTCCAGGAGATCCCTATGGGCTGCAGCATTTCTTTTGCCACCCAGAGGGAGCTCTGACAATTCTTACACAGGCCTGCCACTGCAGCCTGAGTGAAATAACGTCCACGTTATTTCACAGCCATTTTACACTGCACTTAAGTAACTTATAAGTCACCTATATGTCTAACCTTTACCTGGTAAAGGTTAGGTGCAAAGTTACTTAGTGTGAGGGCACCCTGGCACTAGCCAAGGTGCCCCCACATTGTTCAGAGCCAATTCACTGAACTTTGTGAGTGCGGGGACACCATTACACGCGTGCACTACATATAGGTCACTACCTATATGTAGCTTCACCATGGTAACTCCGAATATGGCCATGTAACATGTCTATGATCATGGAATTGCCCCCTCTATGCCATCCTGGCATTGTTGGTACAATTCCATGATCCCAGTGGTCTGTAGCACAGACCCTGGTACTGCCAGACTGCCCTTCCTGGGGTTTCACTGCAGCTGCTGCTGCTGCCAACCCCTCAGACAGGCAGCTGCCCTCCTGGGGTCCAGCCAGGCCTGGCTCAGGATGGCAGAACAAAGAACTTCCTCTGAGAGAGGGTGTGACACCCTCTCCCTTTGGAAAATGGTGTTAAGGCAGGGGAGGAGTAGCCTCCCCCAGCCTCTGGAAATGCTTTGTTGGGCACAGATGTGCCCAATTCTGCATAAGCCAGTCTACACCGGTTCAGGGACCCCTTAGCCCCTGCTCTGGCGCGAAACTGGACAAAGGAAAGGGGAGTGACCACTCCCCTGACCTGCACCTCCCCTGGGAGGTGTCCAGAGCTCCTCCAGTGTGCTCCAGACCTCTGCCATCTTGGAAACAGAGGTGCTGCTGGCACACTGGACTGCTCTGAGTGGCCAGTGCCACCAGGTGACGTCAGAGACTCCTGCTGATAGGCTCCTTCAGGTGTTAGTAGCCTATCCTCTCTCCTAGGTAGCCAAACCCTCTTTTCTGGCTATTTAGGGTCTCTGTCTCTGGGGAAACTTTAGATAACGAATGCATGAGCTCAGCCGAGTTCCTCTGCATCTCCCTCTTCACCTTCTGATAAGGAATCGACCGCTGACCGCGCTGGAAGCCTGCAAACCTGCAACATAGTAGCAAAGACGACTACTGCAACTCTGTAACGCTGATCCTGCCGCCTTCTCGACTGTTTTCCTGCTTGTGCATGCTGTGGGGGTAGCCTGCCTCCTCTCTGCACCAGAAGCTCCGAAGAAATCTCCCGTGGGTCGACGGAATCTTCCCCCTGCAACCGCAGGCACCAAAAAGCTGCATTACCGGTCCCTTGGGTCTCCTCTCAGCACGACGAGCGAGGTCCCTCGAATCCAGCGACACTGTCCAAGTTACCCCCACAGTCCAGTGACTCTTCAGCCCAAGTTTGGTGGAGGTAAGTCCTTGCCTCACCTCGCTGGGCTGCATTGCTGGGAACCGCGACTTTGCAGCTACTCCGGCCCCTGTGCACTTCCGGCGGAAATCCTTTGTGCACAGCCAAGCCTGGGTCCACGGCACTCTAACCTGCATTGCACGACTTTCTAAGTTGGTCTCCGGCGACGTGGGACTCCTTTGTGCAACTTCGGCGAGCACCGTTTCACGCATCCTCGTAGTGCCCTTTTCTGGCACTTCTCCGGGTGCTACCTGCTTCAGTGAGGGCTCTTTGTCTTGCTCGACGTCCTCTCTCTCTGCAGGTCCAATTTGCGACCTCCTGGTCCCTCCTGGGCCCCAGCAGCGTCCAAAAACGCCAAACGCACGATTTGCGTGTAGCAAGGCTTGTTGGCATCCTTCCGGCGGGAATTACTTCTGCACGACTTTACCATGCGAGAGGGATCCGTCCACCAAAGGGGAAGTCTCTAGCCCTTTTCGTTCCTGCAGAAACCTCAGCTTCTTCTGTCCAGTCGAAGCTTCTTTGCACCCGCAGCTGGCATTTCCTGGGCATCAGCCCATCTCCGACTTGCTTGTGACTTTGGACTTGGTCCCCTTGTTCCACAGGTACCCTAGATTGGAAATCCACAGTTGTTGCATTGCTGGTTTGTGTCTTTCCTGCATTTTTCCTCTAACACTACTCTTTTGTCCTTAGGGGAACTTTAGTGCACTTTGCACTCACTTTTCAGGGTCTTGGGGAGGGTTATTTTGCTAACTCTCACTATTTTCTAATAGTCCCAGCGACCCTCTACAAGGTCACATAGGTTTGGGGTCCATTCGTGGTTCGCATTCCACTTCTGGAGTATATGGTTTGTGTTGCCCCTATCCCTATGTTTCCCCATTGCATCCTATTGTAACTATACATTGTTTGCACTGTTTTCTAAGACTATACTGCATATTTTTGCTATTGTGTATATATATCTTGTGTATATTTCCTATCCTCTCACTGAGGGTACACTCTAAGATACTTTGGCATATTGTCATAAAAATAAAGTACCTTTATTTTTAGTATAACTGTGTATTGTGTTTTCTTATGATATTGTGCATATGACACTAAGTGGTACTGTAGTAGCTTCACACGTCTCCTAGTTCAGCCTAAGCTGCTCTGCTAAGCTACCATTATCTATCAGCCTAAGCTGCTAGACACCCTATACACTAATAAGGGATAACTGGGCCTGGTGCAAGGTGCAAGTACCCCTTGGTACTCACTACAAGCCAGTCCAGCCTCCTACAAGAACAAACACCAGCAATGCAACAACAGTGGATTTCCGGACCTGAGTACCTGTAAGACAAGGGGACCAAGAGAGTGGGCAGGAGCCCAGGAAATACCAGCTGAGTGTGAAAGGAAGCTGCCACCGGTTGGAAGAAGCTTGGAGTTCTGCAAGACAGAAGAGAGCTAGGGACTTCTCCTTTGGAAGACGGATGTCCCACGTCGCAATGAAGCTTGCAGATGAGTTCCTACGCAGAAAGACCGCAAACACGCCTTGCTAGCTGCAAGGGTCGCTGTACAGGTTTTTGGGTGCTGCTGTGGCCCAGAAGGGACCAGGATGTCGCCACTTGGAGGAGGAGACAGAGGAGGCACCCAGCAACTCCGGGAGCCCTCACAGAAGCAGGGAGCACACGCAAAAGTACCTGAACAGGCACTTGGAAGGAAAGTGAACCGGAGTCCATCCGAAGTCAGAAAAGGGAGTCCCACAACGCCGGAGGACAACTCAGAAGGTTGTGCACTGCAGGATAGAATGTCGGGAACCCAGGCTTGCCTGTGCACGAAGGAAATCCTGGAAGAGTGCACAGGAGCCGGAGCAGCTGCAAATCACACAGTACCCAGCAATGCAGTCTAGCGTGGGGAGGCAAGGACTTACCTCCACCAAACTTGGACTGAAGACTCACTGGACTGTGGGAGTCATGTGGACAGAGTTGCTGAGTTCCAGGGACCGCGCTCGTCAGGATGAGAGGTGACCCAGAGGACCAGTGATGCAGTCTTTTGGTGCCTGCGTTAGCAGGGGGAAGATTCCGTCGACCCACAGGAGATTTCTTCAGAGCTCCTGGTACAAGGTGAAGGCAGGCTACCCACAGAGCACACACCACCTGGAAATAGTCGAGAAAGCCGGGAGGATGAGGCGATACAAGGTTGCTAGTAGTCGTCTTGCTACTTTGTTGCGGTTTTGCAGGCGTCCTGAGCAGTCAGCAGTCGATCATTTGGTAGAAGGTGTAGAAGAAGATGCAGAGGAACTCTGGTGAGCTCTTGCATTCGTTATCTAAAGAATTCCCCAAAGCAGAGACCCTAAATAGTCAGAAAAGGAGGTTTGGCTACCAACAAAGGAGGATTGGCTACCAGGACAGGTAAGAGCCTATCAAAAGGAGTCTCTGACGTCACCTGCTGGCACTGGCCACTCAGAGCAGTCCAGTGTGCCCCCAGCACCTCTAAATCCAATATGGCAGAGGTCTGGGACACACTGGAGGAGCTCTGGGAACCTCCCCTGGGAGGTGCAGGTCAGGGGAGTGGTCACTCCCCTTTCCTTTGTCCAGTTTCACGCCAGAGCAGGGCTGAGGGATCCCTGAACCGGTGTAGACTGGCTTATGCAGAGATGGGCACCATCTGTGCCCATCAAAGCATTTCCAGAGGCTGGGGGAGGCTACTCCTCCCCAGCCTTCACACCTATTTCCAAAGGGAGAGGGTGTAACACCCTCTGTCAGAGGAAATCCTTTGTTCTGCCTTCCTTGGCCAGGGCTGCCTGGACCCCAGGAGGGCAGAAACCTGTCTGAGGGGTTGGCAGCAGGAGCAGCTGCAGTGGAGACCCCGGAAAGGGAGTTTGGCAGTACCCGGGTACTGTGCTAGAGACCCAGGGGATCATGGAATTGTCCCCCCAATGCCAGAATGTCATTGGGGGGACAATTCCATGATCTTAGACATGTTGCATGGTCATGTTCAGAGTTACCATTGTGACGCTATACATAGGTAGTGACCTATGTATAGTGCACACGTGTAATGGTGTCCCCGAACTCACAAAGTCCGTGGAATTTGACCTGAACGATGTGGGGGCACCTTGGCGAGTGCCAGGGTTCCCACACACTAAGTAACTTAGCACCCAACCTTCACCAGGTGAAGGTTAGACATATAGGTGACTTATAAGTTACTTAAGTGCAGTGGTAAATGGCTGTGAAATAACGTGGACGTTATTTCACTCAGGCTGCACTGGCAGGCCTGTGTAAGAATTATCAGAGCTCCCTATTGTAGGAAAGTACCATCTTGCCTGGCATGTTACCCCCATTTTTCACTGTATATATGTTGTTTTAGTTGTATGTGTCACTGGGACCCTGCCAGCCAGGGCCCCAGTGCTCATAAGTGTGCCTGAATGTGTTACCTGTGTTATGACTAACTGTCTCACTGAGGCTCTGCTAACCAGAACCTCAGTGGTTATGCTCTCTCATTTCTTTCAAATTGTCACTAACAGGCTAGTGACCAATTTTACCAATTTACATTGGCTTACTGGAACACCCTTATAATTCCCTAGTATATGGTACTGAGGTACCCAGGGTATTGGGGTTCCAGGAGATCCCTATGGGCTGCAGCATTTCTTTTGCCACCCATAGGGAGCTCTGACAATTCTTACACAGGCCTGCCACTGCAGCCTGAGTGAAATAACGTCCACGTTATTTCACAGCCATTTTACACTGCACTTAAGTAACTTATAAGTCACCTATATGTCTAACCTTTACCTGGTAAAGATTGGGTGCTAAGCTACTTAGTGTGTGGGCACCCTGGCACTAGCCAAGGTGCCCCCACATTGTTCAGGGCCAATTCCCCTGACTTTGTGAGTGCGGGGACACCATTATACGCGTGCACTACATATAGGTCACTACCTATATGTAGCTTCACAATGGTAACTCTGAATATGGCCATGTAACATGTCTATGATCATGGAATTGCCCCCCTCTATGCCATCCTGGCATAGTTGGCACAATCCCATGATCCCAGTGGTCTGTAGCAATGGTGTGAAGGCAGGGGAGGAGTAGCCTCCCCCAGCCTCTGGAAATGCTTTGTTGGGCACACAGGTGCCCAATTCTGCATAAGCCAGTCTACACCGGTTCAGGGACCCCTTAGCCCTGCTCTGGCGCGAAACTGGACAAAGGAAAGGGGAGTGACCACTCCCCTGACCTGCACCTCCCCTGGGAGGTGCCCAGAGCTCCTCCAGTGTGCTCCAGACCTCTGCCATCTTGGAAACAGAGGTGCTGCTGGCACACTGGACTGCTCTGAGTGGCCAGTGCCAGCAGGTGACGTCAGAGACTCCTTCTGATAGGCTCCTTCAGGTGTTAGTAGCCTATCCTCTCTCCTAAGTAGCCAAACCCTCTTTTCTGGCTATTTAGGGTCTCTGTCGGGACTTTGCACCTAACCTTTACCAGGTAAAGGTTAGACATATAGGTGACTTATAAGTTACTTAAGTGCAGTGTAAAATGGCTGTGAAATAACGTGGACGTTATTTCACTCAGGCTGCAGTGGCAGGCCTGTGTAAGAATTGTCAGAGCTCCCTATGGGTGGCAAAAGAAATGCTGCAGCCCATAGGGATCTCCTGGAACCCCAATACCCTGGGTACCTCAGTACCATATACTAGGGAATTATAAGGGTGTTCCAGTAAGCCAATGTAAATTGGTAAAAATGGTCACTAGCCTGTTAGTGACAATTTGAAAAGAAATGAGAGAGCATAACCACTGAGGTTCTGATTAGCAGGGCCTCAGTGAGACAGTTAGTCACTACACAGGTAACACATTCAGGCACACTTATGAGCACTGGGGCCCTGGGTTACCAGGGTCCCAGTGACACATACAACTAAAACAACATATATACAGTGAAAAATGGGGGTAACATGCCAGGCAAGATGGTACTTTCCTACACAACCCCCCCCCCAAACGAAGGACAATAAGACTAGCCATGACCTGATGAGTCTTCATTGTCTAAGTGGAAATATCTGGAGAGTCCATCTGCATTGGAGTGGCTACTCCCAGGTCTATGTTCCACTGTATAGTCCATTCCCTGTAGGGATATGGACCACCTCAACAATTTAGGATTTTCACCTTTCATTTGTTTTAGCCAAAGTAGAGGTTTGTGGTCTGTCTGAACAATGAAGTGAGTGCCAAACAGGTATGGCCTCAACTTCTTCAGTGCCCAGACCACAGCAAAGGCCTCCCTCTCAATGGCAGACCAACGCTTTTCTCTAGGGGTCAACCTCCTACTAATAAAAGCAACAGGTTGATCCTGGCCCTCAGAATTAAGTTGTGATAGGACTGCCCCTACTCCTAATTCAGATGCATCAGTTTGGACATAGAATTTTTTAGAGTAACAAGGGCTTTTCAGGACAGGTGCAGAGCGCATGGCCTGCTTTAGCTCCTCAAAAGCTTTCTGACAGTTTGCTGTCCATAATACCTTTTTAGGCATTTTCTTGGATGTGAGGTCATTAAGAGGGGCTGCAATGGAGCCATAGTTCTTAATGAACCTCCTGTAATACCCAGTGAGGCCTAGGAAGGCTCTCACCTGAGTCTGAGTGGTAGGGGGAACCCAATCAATAATTGTTTGGATTTTCCCCTGAAGTGGTGCAATCTGTTCCCCACCAACAAGGTGTCCCAGATAAACCACCTTACCCTGCCCTATCTGGCACTTTGAAGCCTTGATAGTGAGGCCTGCCTTTTGCAGGGCCTCCAAAACTTTCCATAGGTGGACCAGGTGATCATCCCAGCTGGAGCTAAAGACAGCTATATCGTCCAAATATGCTGCACTGAAAGCTTCCAGCCCTTGCAGGACTGTGTTCACCAACCTTTGAAAAGTGGCAGGTGCATTTTTCAATCCAAAAGGCATTACAGTAAACTGGTAATGTCCTCCAATGGTTGAAAATGCAGTCTTAGGTTTAGCATCTTCTGACAATTTGATCTGCCAATACCCTGCAGTCAAGTCAAAAGTGCTTAGATACTTGGCAGATGCCAGTGTATCTATGAGCTCATCTGCCCTGGGTATAGGGTGAGCATCAGTTTTGGTTACCAAGTTGAGACCTCTATAGTCTACACAAAACCTCATTTCCTTCTTTCCATCTTTGGAATGGGGTTTTGGTACCAGTACCACAGGAGAAGCCCATGGACTGTCAGAGTGCTCAACCACTCCTAGTTCTAACATTTTCTGGACCTCTTGCTTTATGCAGTCCCTGACATGGTCAGGCTGCCTATAGATCTTACTTTTGACAGGTAAACTGTCTCCAGTATCTATAGTGTGCTCACACCACGAAGTGGTACCCGGCACAGTAGAGAAGAGTTCAGAGAATTGATCTAGGAGATTTATGCAATTATCTTTCTGCTCAGCAGTAAGACAATCAGCCAAAACTACACCTTCCACAAGAGCATCTTGTTCTGTGGAAGAGAAGAGATCAGGTAGAGGATCACTGTCTTCTTCCTGTCCCTCATCAGTTGCCATGAGCAGGGTGAGATCAGCCCTGTCATAGTAGGGTTTCAGGCGGTTTACATGGAGCACCCTAAGGGGACTCCTTGCAGTGCCTAAGTCAACTAAATAGGTGACTTCACCCTTTTTCTCAACAATTGTGTGGGGTCCACTCCATTTATCTTGGAGTGCTCTTGGGGCCACAGGCTCCAAGACCCACACTTTCTGTCCTGGTTGGTACTGCACCAAAACAGCCTTCTGATCATGCCATTGCTTCTGGAGCTCTTGGCTGGCCTGAAGGTTCTTACTGGCCTTTTTCATGTACTCAGCCATCCTTGATCTGAGGCCAAGTACATAATCCACAATATCCTGCTTAGGAGCTTTTAAAGGTTGTTCCCAACCCTCCTTTACAAGTGTGAGTGGACCCCTAACAGGGTGTCCAAAAAGAAGTTCAAAGGGGCTGAAGCCCACTCCTTTCTGGGGTACCTCCCTGTAGGCAAAAAGGAGGCATGGTAGAAGGATATCCCATCTCCTGCGGAGTTTTTCAGGGAGACCCATAATCATGCCTTTGAGAGTTTTATTAAATCTCTCCACCAGTCCATTTGTTTGTGGATGATAGGGTGTTGTGAACTTGTACGTTACACCACACTCCTTCCACATGGCCTTTAAGTATGCAGACATGAAATTGCTTCCCCTGTCTGATACTACTTCCTTTGGGAAGCCCACCCTGGAAAATATTCCCAGGAGGGCCTTTGCCACTGCAGGTGCTGTAGTGGTCCTTAAAGGAATAGCTTCAGGATATCTTGTGGCATGGTCCACTACCACCAAGATAAATCTATTGCCTGAAGCAGTAGGAGGGTCAAGGGGGCCAACTATGTCAACCCCTACCCTTTCAAAGGGAACCCCAACCACAGGCAGTGGGATAAGGGGTGCCTTTGGGGTGCCACCTGTCTTGCCACTTGCTTGACAGGTTTCACAGGACTTACAAAATTCCTTTGTGTCCTCAGACATTCTAGGCCAATGAAACAGGGGAACAAGCCTGTCCCAAGTTTTCATTTGTCCTAGATGCCCAGCTAAGTGAATGTCATGTGCCAGTGTTAGGAGGAACTTTCTGTACTCCTGAGGAATCACTAATCTCCTGGCAGCTCCAGGTTTAGGATCCCTATGCTCAGTGTACAAGAGGTTGTCCTCCCAGTAAACTCTGTGAGAGTCACTGACATCCCCATTAGCCTGTTTGACAGCTTGCTGTCTGAGACCCTCTAATGTGGGACAGGTTTGCTGTGCCACACTCAGCTCCTCTCTGGCAGGCCCCCCTTCACCCAAAAGCTCAGCAGTGTCTGCTTCCATCTCCTCTGGTGTAGGTTCTGCACAGGGAGGGAATTCTTCTTCCTCAGAAGTAGAATCCACTGTAGAGGGAGGGATAGTAGGAAGTGATTTGCTTCTACTAGCCCTAGCTTTAGGGAGCACTTGGTCCATTGTTTCAGGATCCAAGCTTCCCTGTCCTTTTTGCTTTTTGGCCTGAGCCCTTGTCAAAGCAAAAATATGCCCTGGGTTGCCCAGCATTGCTGCATGGGCCTCCAACTCCACATCTGACCAAGCTGATGTCTCCAAATCATTTCCTAGTAGACAGTCTACAGGTAAATCTGTGGCTACCACAACTTTCTTTGGACCAGTAACCCCCCCCCAGTTGAGATTAACAACAGCCATGGGGTGGCTAAGTGTGTTGTTGTGAGCATCGGTTACTTGGTACTGGTGACCAAGTAGGTGTTGTTCAGGGTGGACCAGTTTCTCTATGACCATAGTCACACTGGCACCAGTGTCCCTGTAGGCCTGAACCTCAACACCATTTATTAGGGGTAGCTGCTTGTACTTATCCATATTAAGAGGACAAGCAACTAAGGTGGCTAAATCAATAGCCCCCTCAGAGACTAACACAGCCTCTGTGGCCTCCCTAGCAAGGCCAACCCCAACTAAGTTACCAATAGTGAGCCCAGCTACTCCCTTGGATTGGCTATTAGTAGGTTTGCTCCCACCACCACTGCTATTAGTAGGGACACTAGGTGTAGCAGTAGGGGTTGTAGTGGTAGGAGGCTTGGTGCCTTTCTTTGGACAACTGGGATCTGTTGTCCAATGGCCTTTTACTTTACATAAATAGCACCATGGTTTCTTTTCCTTGTTCTGATTAAAAGAGGATTTGGGCCCACCACCCCCACCAGAGTGTTTTTGTGGGCCTGATGAAGACTCATTTTTAGATTTGTCCCCACTCTTGTCAGAAGACTTACCATCCTTCTTTTTGTTGCCATCTTTGTCACCCCCTGTATGAACTTTTCTGTTCACCCTTGTTCTGACCCATTTGTCTGCCTTCTTTCCCAATTCTTGGGGAGAGGTCAGATCAGAGTCCACCAAGTACTGGTGCAACAAATCAGACACACAATTATTAAGAATATGCTCTCTCAGGATCAAGTTATACAGGCTGTCATAATCAGTAACTTTACTGCCATGTAACCACCCCTCCAACCAAGGCCTTCACTGAATGGTCAATGAAATCAACCCAGTCTTGTGAAGACTCCTTTTTGGTCTCTCTGAACTTTATCCTGTATTGTTCAGTGGTTAAGCCATAACCATCCAGGAGTGCATTCTTAAGAACTTGAAAATTATTAGCATCATTTTCTTTCACAGTAAGGAGCCTATCCCTACCTTTTCCACTAAATGATAGCCATAGGATAGCAGCCCACTGCCTTTGAGGGACATCCTGTACAACACAGGCCCTCTCAAGTGCAGCAAACCACTTGTTAATGTCATCCCCCTCCTTATAAGGGGGAACTATCTTGTGCAGATTCCTGGAATCATGCTCTCTTGCAGGATGACTATGGGGAATACTGCTGCTGCCACCATGGGTTTCTAAACCCAGTTTCTGTCTCTCCTTCTCTACTTCTAAAGTCTGTCTATCCAAATCCAGCTGTTGCTTCTTGAGCTTCAGTCTGGTTTGTTCCACTCTCAATCTATTGAGCTCCCTTTCTAACAATCTGTCATCAGGGTGGGTGGGAGGGACATGCCTTGAAACAGAAGTATGGTGAGAATGGACAGAAGGAGACCTGTCCCTTACAGAGGCCACCCTAACAGCTTGGCTAACAGAAACATCACTACCAGTATGGTGAGAATAAATGCTTTTGCTATGATGTGAGACAACACTATTTATATGGTGTGGCTCATCATCATTACCAACTATCCCAGTTATCCCTTATTAGTGTATCGGGTGTCTAGCAGCTTAGGCTGATAGATAATGGTAGCTTAGCAGAGCAGCTTAGGCTGACCTAGGAGACGTGTGAAGCTACTACAGTACCACTTAGTGTCACTTGCACAATATCATAAGAAAACACAATACACAGTTATACTAAAAATAAAGGTACTTTATTTTTATGACAATATGCCAAAGTATCTTAGAGTGTACCCTCAGTGAGAGGATAGGAAATATACACAAGATATATATATACACAATAGCAAAAATATGCAGTATAGTCTTAGAAAACAGTGCAAACAATGTATAGTTACAATAGGATGCAATGGGGAAACAGAAGGATAGGGGTAACACAAACCATATACTCCAAAAGTGGTATGCGAACCACGAATGGACCCCAAACCCATGTGACCTTGTAGAGGGTCGCTGGGACTATTAGAAAATAGTGAGAGTTAGAAAAATAACCCTCCCCAAGACCCTGAAAAGTGAGTGCAAAGTGCACCAAAGTTCCCCTAAGGACAAAGAAGTTGTGTTAGAGGAATAATGCAGGAAAGACACAAACCAACAATGCAACAACTGTGGATTTCCAATCTAGGGTACCTGTGGAACAAGGGGACCAAGTCCAAAAGTCACAAGCAAGTCGGAGATGGGCAAATGCCCAGGAAATGCCAGCTGCGGGTGCAAAGAAGCTTCAACTGGACAGAAGAAGCTGAGGTTTCTGCAGGAACGAAAAGGGGTAGAGACTTTCCCTTTGGTGGACGGATCCCTCTCGCCGTGGAGAGTCGTGCAGAAGTGTTTTCCCGCCAAAAGAATGCCAACAAGCCTTGCTAGCTGCAAATCGTGTGGTTAGCGTTTTTGGATGCTGCTGTGGCCCAGGAGGGACCAGGAGGTCTCAAATTGGACCAGAAGAGAGAGGAGACGTCGAGCAAGACAAGGAGCCCTCTCAGCAGCAGGTAGCACCCAGAGAAGTGCCAGAAACAGGCACTACAAGGATGCATGAAATGGTGCTCACCCGAAGTCGCACAAAGGAGTCCCACGTCGCCAGAGACCAACTTAGAAAGTCGTGCAATGCAGGTTAGAGTGCCGTGGACCCCGGCTTGGCTGTGCACAAAGGATTTCCGCCGGAAGTGCACAGGGGCCGGAGTAGCTGCAAAAGTTGCGGTTCCCAGCAATGCAGCCCAGCGAGGTGAGGCAAGGACTTACCTCCACCAAACTTGGACTGAAGAGTCACTGGACTGTGGGGGACACTTGGATAGAGTCGCTGGATTCGAGGGACCTCGCTTGTCGTGCTGAGAGGAGACCCAAGGGACCGGTAATGCAGCTTTTTGGTGCCTGCGGTTGCAGGGGGAAGATTCCGTCGACCCACGGGTGATTTCATCGGAGCTTCTGGTGCAGAGAGGAGGCAGACTACCCCCACAGCATGCACAAGCAGGAAAGCAGTCGAGAAGGCGGCAGGATCAGCGTTACAGAGTTGCAGTAGTCGTCTTTGCTACTATGTTGCAGGTTTGCAGGCTTCCAGCGCGGTCAGCAGTCGATTCCTTGGCAGAAGGTGAAGAGAGAGATGCAGAGGAACTCGGATGAGCTCTTGCATTCGTTATCTAAAGTTTCCCCAGAGACAGAGACCCTAAATAGCCAGAAAAGAGGGATTGGCTACTTAGGAGAGAGGATAGGCTACTAACACCTGAAGGAGCCTATCAGAAGGAGTCTCTGACGTCACCTGGTGGCACTGGCCACTCAGAGCAGTCCAGTGTGCCAGCAGCACCTCTGTTTCCAAGATGGCAGAGGTCTGGAGCACACTGGAGGAGCTCTGGACACCTCCCAGGGGAGGTGCAGGTCAGGGGAGTGGTCACTCCCCTTTCCTTTGTCCAGTTTCGCGCCAGAGCAGGGCTAAGGGGTCCCCTGAACCGGTGTAGACTGGCTTATGCAGAATTGGGCACTTCTGATGGATACAACTACCTGTGGATTCCTCACCTAATGAATACTCCCATGGCGCCAGCATTCGACGGAAATCTTCTTACTAGTCTCTGCACGTCGACGAGGACGTCACTCTAGCCCACGCGACGCCGTCTGACGTCATACAGGCAATAAGAGGTCCTTGCCGACGTGCCGATGACAGTTCCCTTTTTCTGATGGATACAACTACCTGTGGATTCCTCACCTAATGAATACTCCCATGGCGCCAGCATTCGACGGAAATCTTCTTACTAGTCTCTGCACGTCGACGAGGACGTCACTCTAGCCCACGCGAAGCCGTCTGACGTCATACAGGCAATAAGAGGTCCTCGCCGACGTGCCGATGACAGTTCCCTTTTTTCCGTGCATTCGAAACGGTTATCTTCGAGGGAGCTACTGTTACCTTCGTGGTTACAGTGTATTGTCTGCTGCGTAGTCTTCTCTGCGGTAATAATGTCTCAGAGGAAGTCGGGTTTCAAGCCCTGTCGAGAGTGTGGGGGCAAGATGTCAGTTACAGATCCTCACTCCGACTGTCTATGGTGTTTGAGCTCCGACCACGACGTCTCGACTTGCGATTCATGTCAACACATGAATCCGAAGGCCCTCAAAGAGCGTGAGGCCAAGTTATTCATGGCAAAGTCAAAGAAGAAGGAGAAACATCATAAGAAGTCTTCTTCGCCAAGGTCTCACCGGCGTCATCGAGACTCCCGGCGCCGTAGAGACTCACGACGTCATTCCAGCAAGGAGTCTCGTTCGAGGTCACCTTCGACTCGGCGTCGGAGGACTTGGGAGGTCAGCCCCACGGTCACGCCGCATCCATCGACGCCGTTGCCCTCTCCGGCGTCACCGACTTCGCCTGGTCAGGCGTCGGTGATTGAGGTGGTGCAGCCTCTTGTGTTTTCTCCGGCGTCGCAGACGTCGAGGCCGGCGTCGGGGTCGCCCTCGATCCAGGCACCCCAGTATCCGGCTTTTCCCACTCCTGGAGCCGATAGTACCGCGTTTCTTAATGCGATGTATACCATCTTTCAGCAGATGGCTCCAGGAGCTGCTCCGGCTGGTCCTTCGGGGCCCTTGGCCTTTTCGTTGGGTGATCCTGCGCCTCTTCGGCCGGCACCCTTTATGCCCTTTCTCCCTTTTGGGAATGTGGGCTCGGCGCTGGTGCCGGCGTCGGTGGCCGCTCCGGTGGCTTCGGATGTTTCGGCCCCGGAGGTTGCCCTTCCGTCGAAGTCAGGATTTTGCCCTGTGACTCCGGTTGGTCCATCGGCTCCAAGACCTCGTCCTCCGGCTCCTACCTCGGCGCCGAAGCTGCCTGTGGCGCCGGACGCGGCGTCAGATGCTTCTGGAGATCGGCCCCGTTCTTAGACGTCGGCGGAGGCCATGTCGACTCCGCGTATCGAGGAGAGACTTCATTCGAGGAGGCGTGCTCTCCGTCTTTTAGAAGAACAGGAGTACCAGC
Source organism: Pleurodeles waltl (assembly GCF_031143425.1). NCBI lineage: Eukaryota > Metazoa > Chordata > Amphibia > Caudata > Salamandridae > Pleurodeles > Pleurodeles waltl. The sequence continues at coordinate 688,276,404 of NC_090448.1, read as the reverse complement.
GAGTCTTAGAGGAGGGAGAGATTGAGGACTCTGGAGACGGACTACATGGTCTGGATACAGCCAGTGGGCTGGACACTTCCCCTGAGTGGGACCTTTCATCTCCAGGGGAATATACGGAGGAGGCTGCTTCCTTTCATGCTGTGGTGAGGAAGGCAGCGAGCTTTTTGGACCTGCCTTTGCCGGTGGCAGAGGCGAAGCAGAATTTGCTGACAGAGGTATTGCATCCGGCCTCTGCTGCAGCTGAGCCTCTCTTGCCATTTAATGAGGCTTTGCTGGATCCGGTGTTGGAGGTGTGGAAGAAGCCGGTGTCTTCCTCGGCCGTTCATAGGGCTGTGGCCAGGAGGTATCGAGCTGCACCATCTGACCCTGGCTTTCTCTCTAGACACCCTACGCCGGAGAGCTTGGTGGTGCAAGCCTCCTGTTCCTCAAAGTCAGCGCCTGGTTCCTTCCCGACGGTGCCTGGAGACAGAGACTCCAAGAAACTGGATGCGCAGTCCAAGAAAATATTTTCGTCATGCAGTTTGGCGTTGAAGGCCACCAACGCAACGTGCATTCTGGGGAGGTACATCCATGCTCTGATGGATGATATTTCGTCTTCATTTACGGAGCTCCCCCAGGGTCTCTTGGATGTGGTCTCGGACGCCCAGGCTGCCGCGACCCAGATTATCCAGTCTGGGCTGGACACGACCGACTCGGTGGCCAGGGCGATGGGCACGGCTGTGGTGGCAAGAAGACAGGCCTGGCTCCGAAACTCAGGGTTTTCTGCGGATGTGCAGTCGACCCTGCTGGACCTCCCGTTTGATGGGGACAGACTGTTTGGAGCCAAGGCAGATTCGGCCTTGGAACGATTTAAGGAGAGCAGAGCCACAGCCAAATCGTTAGGACTGCAAGCTCCTTCTTCCTCTGCCTCTTCTAGATTTTTCAGGAGGTTTCGGGGATTTGGGCGTGGCTCTTCTTCCTCTTCCTTTCGGGGGAGGTTCCAGCAACCCGCCTCTTCCCTCCCCTATAGGTCATTTAGAGGGAGGGGGAGGGGTGGGGCCCGTACCAGAGGAGCCTCTCAACAGCACTCTGCCTCTTCCTCGTCCTCTGGAGGGGTGCAGCAGGGGAAGCAGCCTTAGGCTTCCACCGTTTCCCACTCACTCCTCTCCTGTAGGGGGAAGATTACAGCATTTTCTCCACAAGTGGAAGTCTATCACAACGGACACTTGGGTTCTCGGCATTGTGGGGAAAGGCTACGCCCTTCCCTTTCGGGAGTTCCCGCCCCTCATCCCGCCCCGCCCATCTTATTGTTCAGAAGAACACCTCCTGTTGCTAGAACAGGAGGTTCAAGTCCTCCTTTCAAAGGGCGCGGTAGAGTTGGTCCCAGAGCAGGAAAAGGGTCGAGGTTGTTACTCAAGATACTTCCTGATTCCCAAAAAGGATGGTCAGTTGAGACCAATCCTGGATCTGAGGATCTTGAATTGGTTCCTCAAACAGGAAAAGTTCAAGATGCTGACCCTAGCACAGGTGCTTTTGGCGTTGAACAAGGAAGATTGGATGGTGTCTGTCGACTTGCAGGATGCTTACTTTCATATCCCGATACTCAAGTCGCACAGGAAGTATCTCCGGTTTGTGGTAGGGTCGCAGCACTATCAGTTTGCGGTCCTCCCGTTTGGTCTTACTTCAGCACCTCGAGTCTTCACAAAGGTGATGTCAGTGGTTGCGGCGGAGCTCAGAAGGAAGGGGATAGCAGTATTCCCTTACTTGGACGACTGGTTGATCAAAGCCAAGTCCCCGGAGCTTGTGTCGCATCATCTGCAGTCAACAACCCAGTTGTTGTTCGACCTGGGCTTTTCGGTGAACGTGCCCAAATCTCACCTGGAGCCCTCGCAGCGCCTCCTGTTCATAGGGGCAGTACTGGATACAACATTGGGTCGAGCCTTTCCTCCGCCTCAGCGGATTCAAGATATTCAGGAATTGGTTCCAATGTTTCGAAATGGAGCGGTAGTTCCAGTCCTCAAGGTCCTTCGTCTGCTCGGTCTGTTCGCCTCCTGCATTCTGTTGGTCACGCATGCTCGCTGGCACATGAGGGCTCTTCAGTGGTGCCTCCGAAGGCAGTGGTCTCAACACAAGGGAGATTTAGAAGGTACTGTCAAGATCTCCAGAGATGCTGCTGTGGAATTGAAGTGGTGGATTGCGGGCAACAATCTTTCACAGGGAAAGCCGTTTGCGCAGTCGCCACCAGTGGCCACGGTCATAACGGATGCTTCCACCCTAGGATGGGGAGCTCATCTGGGGGATCTGGAGATCAAAGGGCTTTGGTCTCCAGAGGAACAGGTGTTTCATATCAATCTGTTGGAGTTACGGGCTGTACGTCTGGCTCTCAAGGCCTTCCTCCCATCCCTTCGTGGTCAGTCGGTACAGGTCCTGACGGACAATACTACCACGATGTGGTACATAAACAAACAGGGAGGAGTAGGGTCGTACCTTCTCTGCAGAGAAGCTCTTCGGCTATGGTCCTGGGCAAAGGACCATCAGATTTGCTTGGTGGCAAATCATCTGGCCTGGGTCTTGAATGTACGTGCGGACAGTCTCAGTCACCAATTCTCTGCAGACCACGAGTGGCGTCTCCATCCAGATCAGGTCTGTCTAATCTTCCAGATATGGGGGTTTCCTCAGATAGATCTGTTTGCCACTCTAGAGAACGCGCATTGCCCGTTATTCTGCAGCCTCCAGTATCCGATGCAGGGAGCGTTGGGGGACGCGTTTCAGATAACCTGGTGCGACCAGTTGCTTTACGCGTTTCCCCCCATACCCTTGATTCCTCGAGTGTTGAGGAAAATTCGCCAAGACCGGGCCCAAGTCATCTTAATAGCTCCGGATTGGCCAAGGAGGGTATGGTACTCCGACCTTCTCCAACTCTCACTGTGCCCTCCGCTCCGTCTCCCTCTCAGGGCAGACCTCCTCTCGCAGTCGCAGGGGCAGGTTTTACACCCCAACCTCCAGAGTCTGCACCTCCATGCTTGGAGATTGAACGGGGCAACCTGAGTTCCTTCTCTCTCCCGCCTGATGTAGTGGATGTTATCTTAGCGGCCAGGCGACACTCCACTAAATCTATCTACGCTAATAGGTGGTCTAAATTTGTTATGTGGTGTGGAGAGAGACAGATTGATCCCTTACATGCTCATCTGTCACATGTTTTGTCTTTTGCACTGTCTCTAGCGCAGAAAGGTTGTGCAGTGGCTACCATTAAGGGTTATTTGTCGGCCTTGTCAGCCTTCATTTGTCTTCCAGACCAACCATCGTTATTTAAATCCCCTATTGTTCTCAGATTCTTGAAAGGTCTTCTGAATCAATATCCTCCAAAACCATTCGTTATGCCTCAATGGGATTTGTCCTTGGTCCTGACTTTCCTTATGGGGTCCCCTTTTGAGCCTATGCATTCTTGCCCCTTAAGGTATTTGGTTATTAAAACAGTATTCCTGGTAGCTATAACATCTGCAAGGAGAGTGAGTGAGTTGCAGGCCTTATCGGTTAAACCCCCTTATATAACGTTTTATGGGGATAAGGTGGTGTTGAGGACCAAGGCTGCTTTCCTTCCGAAGGTTGTTTCACCCTTCCATTGGGCTCAGACAATCACTTTGTCCACGTTTTATCCTCCGCCTCATCCTTCAAAGGAGGAAGAAAGACTACATCGCCTGGACCCAAAAAGGGCGTTGAGCTTCTATATCGACAGAATGAAGGATATCAGGCTGGAGGATCAGCTGTTTGTCGGATACGTGGGCAAGAGGAGAGGAAAGGCAGTCCACAAGAGAACACTCTCCAGGTGGGTTGTTCTTTGCATTAAAATCTGTTACTCTTTGGCAAAGAAGGATCCGCCTGAGGGCATTAGAGCTCACTCCACCAGAGCTAAGTCAGCCTCTTCGGCCTTGGCCAGGGGTGTTCCTGTGGTCGACATCTGCAAGGCCGCAACTTGGTCGTCCCTTCACACTTTTGTGAAACATTACTGTTTGGACTCTGAGGTCAGAAGGGACGGTCATTTTGCACGGTCAGTGCTGCAGGATTTCTTGGTTTGACCATTTAGGCACCCACCGCCGGGCGTGGTACTGCTTTGGGACTCTATTCATTAGGTGAGGAATCCACAGGTAGTTGTATCCATCAGAAGAACGAGTTACTTACCTTCGGTAACGATTTTTCTGGTGGATACATTAGCTACCTGTGGATTCCTCACGGTCCCACCCGCCTCCCCGTTGCCTTTTTGGTCTCTCCAAGCAATCCTTGAGTGTGCTCCTTTTGGTCTTCAAAGTTGCAATACATTTTGCATATATGATATTTGTATATATGTGTATATTTATATATAAATCTATATATATTGTGTATATACATGATTCGTATGTATAAATATATTTATTTGTTTAAAAAAAAAAAAAAAAGAAGGTTATATTAAATCTACAGCTATTTTATTGCAATGTTGTGTGATTTACAATATTAAGAGATGTTGCTTTGCTCTTTCATTACATTGGGTTATTATTATTCTCATGCACGTAAAAAATGTTGGTACTGTCATCGGCACGTCGGCGAGGACCTCTTATTGCCTGTATGACGTCAGACGGCGTCGCGTGGGCTAGAGTGACGTCCTCGTCGACGTGCAGAGACTAGTAAGAAGATTTCTGTCGAATGCTGGCGCCATGGGAGTATCCATTAGGTGAGGAATCCACAGGTAGTTAATGTATCCACCAGAAAAATCGTTACCGAAGGTAAGTAACTCGTTCTTTCCGTGCATTCGAAACGGTTATCTTCGAGGGAGCTACTGTTACCTTCGTGGTTACAGTGTATTGTCTGCTGCGTAGTCTTCTCTGCGGTAATAATGTCTCATAGGAAGTCGGGTTTCAAGCCCTGTCGAGAGTGTGGGGGCAAGATGTCAGTTACAGATCCTCACTCCGACTGTCTATGGTGTTTGAGCTCCGACCACGACGTCTCGACTTGCGATTCATGTCAACACATGATTCCGAAGGCCCTCAAAGAGCGTGAGGCCAAGTTATTCATGGCAAAGTCAAAGAAGAAGGAGAAACATCATAAGAAGTCTTCTTCGCCAAGGTCTCACCGGCGTCATCGAGACTCCCGGCGCCGTAGAGACTCACGACGTCATTCCAGCAAGGAGTCTCGTTCGAGGTCACCTTCGACTCGGCGTCGGAGGACTTGGGAGGTCAGCCCCACGGTCACGCCGCATCCATCGACGCCGTTGCCCTCTCCGGCGTCACCGACTTCGCCTGGTCAGGCGTCGGTGATTGAGGTGGTGCAGCCTCTTGTGTTTTCTCCGGCGTCGCAGACGTCGAGGCCGGCGTCGGGGTCGCCCTCGATCCAGGCACCCCAGTATCCGGCTTTTCCCACTCCTGGAGCCGATAGTACCGCGTTTCTTAATGCGATGTATACCATCTTTCAGCAGATGGCTCCAGGAGCTGCTCCGGCTGGTCCTTCGGGGCCCTTGGCCTTTTCGTTGGGTGATTCTGCGCCTCTTCGGCCGGCACCCTTTATGCCCTTTCTCCCTTTTGGGAATGTGGGCTCGGCGCCGGTGCCGGCGTCGGTGGCCGCTCCGGTGGCTTCGGATGTTTCGGCCCCGGAGGTTGCCCTTCCGTCGAAGTCAGGATTTTGCCCTGTGACTCCGGTTGGTCCATCGGCTCCAAGACCTCGTCCTCCGGCTCCTACCTCGGCGCCGAAGCTGCCTGTGGCGCCGGACGCGGCGTCAGATGCTTCTGGAGATCGGCGCCGTTCTTCGACGTCGCCGGAGGCCATGTCGACTCCGCGTATCGAGGAGAGACTTCATTCGAGGAGGCGTGCTCTCCGTCTTTTAGAAGAACAGGAGTACCAGCGAGTCTTAGAGGAGGGAGAGATTGAGGACTCTGGAGACGGACTACATGGTCTGGATACAGCCAGTGGGCTGGACACTTCCCCTGAGTGGGACCTTTCATCTCCAGGGGAATATACGGAGGAGGCTGCTTCCTTTCATGCTGTGGTGAGGAAGGCAGCGAGCTTTTTGGACCTGCCTTTGCCGGTGGCAGAGGCGAAGCAGAATTTGCTGACAGAGGTATTGCATCCGGCCTCTGCTGCAGCTGAGCCTCTCTTGCCATTTAATGAGGCTTTGCTGGATCCGGTGTTGGAGGTGTGGAAGAAGCCGGTGTCTTCCTCGGCCGTTCATAGGGCTGTGGCCAGGAGGTATCGAGCTGCACCATCTGACCCTGGCTTTCTCTCTAGACACCCTACGCCGGAGAGCTTGGTGGCGCAAGCCTCCTGTTCCTCAAAGTCAGCGCCTGGTTCCTTCCCGATGGTGCCTGGAGACAGAGACTCCAAGAAACTGGATGCGCAGTCCAAGAAAATATTTTCGTCATGCAGTTTGGCGTTGAAGGCCACCAACGCAACGTGCATTCTGGGGAGGTACATCCATGCTCTGATGGATGATATTTCGTCTTCATTTACGGAGCTCCCCCAGGGTCTCTTGGATGTGGTCTCGGACGCCCAGGCTGCCGCGACCCAGATTATCCAGTCTGGGCTGGACACGACCGACTCAGTGGCCAGGGCGATGGGCACGGCTGTGGTGGCAAGAAGACAGGCCTGGCTCCGAAACGCAGGGTTTTCTGCGGATGTGCAGTCGACCCTGCTGGACCTCCCGTTTGATGGGGACAGACTGTTTGGAGCCAAGGCAGATTCGGCCTTGGAACGATTTAAGGAGAGCAGAGCCACAGCCAAATCGTTAGGACTGCAAGCTCCTTCTTCCTCTGCCTCTTCTAGATTTTTCAGGAGGTTTCGGGGATTTGGGCGTGGCTCTTCTTCCTCTTCCTTTCGGGGGAGGTTCCAGCAACCCGCCTCTTCCCTCCCCTATAGGTCATTTAGAGGGAGGGGGAGGGGTGGGGCCCGTACCAGAGGAGCCTCTCAACAGCACTCTGCCTCTTCCTCGTCCTCTGGAGGGGTGCAGCAGGGGAAGCAGCCTTAGGCTTCCACCGTTTCCCACTCACTCCTCTCCTGTAGGGGGAAGATTACAGCATTTTCTCCACAAGTGGAAGTCTATCACAACGGACACTTGGGTTCTCGGCATTGTGGGGAAAGGCTACGCCCTTCCCTTTCGGGAGTTCCCGCCCCTCATCCCGCCCCGCCCATCTTATTGTTCAGAAGAACACCTCCTGTTGCTAGAACAGGAGGTTCAAGTCCTCCTTTCAAAGGGCGCGGTAGAGTTGGTCCCAGAGCAGGAAAAGGGTCGAGGTTGTTACTCAAGATACTTCCTGATTCCCAAAAAGGATGGTCAGTTGAGACCAATCCTGGATCTGAGGATCTTGAATTGGTTCCTCAAACAGGAAAAGTTCAAGATGCTGACCCTAGCACAGGTGCTTTTGGCATTGAACAAGGAAGATTGGATGGTGTCTGTCGACTTGCAGGATGCTTACTTTCATATCCCGATACTCAAGTCGCACAGGAAGTATCTCCGGTTTGTGGTAGGGTCGCAGCACTATCAGTTTGCGGTCCTCCCGTTTGGTCTTACTTCAGCACCTCGAGTCTTCACAAAGGTGATGTCAGTGGTTGCGGCGGAGCTCAGAAGGAAGGGGATAGCAGTATTCCCTTACTTGGACGACTGGTTGATCAAAGCCAAGTCCCCGGAGCTTGTGTCGCATCATCTGCAGTCAACAACCCAGTTGTTGTTCGACCTGGGCTTTTCGGTGAACGTGCCCAAATCTCACCTGGAGCCCTCGCAGCGCCTCCTGTTCATAGGGGCAGTACTGGATACAACATTGGGTCGAGCCTTTCCTCCGCCTCAGCGGATTCAAGATATTCAGGAATTGGTTCCAATGTTTCGAAATGGAGCGGTAGTTCCAGTCCTCAAGGTCCTTCGTCTGCTCGGTCTGTTCGCCTCCTGCATTCTGTTGGTCACGCATGCTCGCTGGCACATGAGGGCTCTTCAGTGGTGCCTCCGAAGGCAGTGGTCTCAACACAAGGGAGATTTAGAAGGTACTGTCAAGATCTCCAGAGATGCTGCTGTGGAATTGAAGTGGTGGATTGCGGGCAACAATCTTTCACAGGGAAAGCCGTTTGCGCAGTCGCCACCAGTGGCCACGGTCATAACAGATGCTTCCACCCTAGGATGGGGAGCTCATCTGGGGGATCTGGAGATCAAAGGGCTTTGGTCTCCAGAGGAACAGGTGTTTCATATCAATCTGTTGGAGTTACGGGCTGTACGTCTGGCTCTCAAGGCCTTCCTCCCATCCCTTCGTGGTCAGTCGGTACAGGTCCTGACGGACAATACTACCACGATGTGGTACATAAACAAACAGGGAGGAGTAGGGTCGTACCTTCTCTGCAGAGAAGCTCTTCGGCTATGGTCCTGGGCAAAGGACCATCAGATTTGCTTGGTGGCAAATCATCTGGCCTGGGTCTTGAATGTACGTGCGGACAGTCTCAGTCACCAATTCTCTGCAGACCACGAGTGGCGTCTCCATCCAGATCAGGTCTGTCTAATCTTCCAGATATGGGGGTTTCCTCGGATAGATCTGTTTGCCACTCTAGAGAACGCGCATTGCCCGTTATTCTGCAGCCTCCAGTATCCGATGCAGGGAGCGTTGGGGGACGCGTTTCAGATAACCTGGTGCGACCAGTTGCTTTACGCGTTTCCCCCCATACCCTTGATTCCTCGAGTGTTGAGGAAAATTCGCCAAGACCGGGCCCAAGTCATCTTAATAGCTCCGGATTGGCCAAGGAGGGTATGGTACTCCGACCTTCTCCAACTCTCACTGTGCCCTCCGCTCCGTCTCCCTCTCAGGGCAGACCTCCTCTCGCAGTCGCAGGGGCAGGTTTTACACCCCAACCTCCAGAGTCTGCACCTCCATGCTTGGAGATTGAACGGGGCAACCTGAGTTCCTTCTCTCTCCCGCCTGATGTAGTGGATGTTATCTTAGCGGCCAGGCGACACTCCACTAAATCTATCTACGCTAATAGGTGGTCTAAATTTGTTATGTGGTGTGGAGAGAGACAGATTGATCCCTTACATGCTCATCTGTCACATGTTTTGTCTTTTGCACTGTCTCTAGCGCAGAAAGGTTGTGCAGTGGCTACCATTAAGGGTTATTTGTCGGCCTTGTCAGCCTTCATTTGTCTTCCAGACCAACCATCGTTATTTAAATCCCCTATTGTTCTCAGATTCTTGAAAGGTCTTCTGAATCAATATCCTCCAAAACCATTCGTTATGCCTCAATGGGATTTGTCCTTGGTCCTGACTTTCCTTATGGGGTCCCCTTTTGAGCCTATGCATTCTTGCCCCTTAAGGTATTTGGTTATTAAAACAGTATTCCTGGTAGCTATAACATCTGCAAGGAGAGTGAGTGAGTTGCAGGCCTTATCGGTTAAACCCCCTTATATAACGTTTTATGGGGATAAGGTGGTGTTGAGGACCAAGGCTGCTTTCCTTCCGAAGGTTGTTTCACCCTTCCATTGGGCTCAGACAATCACTTTGTCCACGTTTTATCCTCCGCCTCATCCTTCAAAGGAGGAAGAAAGACTACATCGCCTGGACCCAAAAAGGGCGTTGAGCTTCTATATCGACAGAATGAAGGATATCAGGCTGGAGGATCAGCTGTTTGTCGGATACGTGGGCAAGAGGAGAGGAAAGGCAGTCCACAAGAGAACACTCTCCAGGTGGGTTGTTCTTTGCATTAAAATCTGTTACTCTTTGGCAAAGAAGGATCCACCAGAGCTAAGTCAGCCTCTTCGGCCTTGGCCAGGGGTGTTCCTGTGGTCGACATCTGCAAGGCCGCAACTTGGTCGTCCCTTCACACTTTTGTGAAACATTACTGTTTGGACTCTGAGGTCAGAAGGGACGGTCATTTTGCACGGTCAGTGCTGCAGGATTTCTTGGTTTGACCATTTAGGCACCCACCGCCGGGCGTGGTACTGCTTTGGGACTCTATTCATTAGGTGAGGAATCCACAGGTAGTTGTATCCATCAGAAGAACGAGTTACTTACCTTCGGTAACGATTTTTCTGGTGGATACATTAGCTACCTGTGGATTCCTCACGGTCCCACCCGCCTCCCCGTTGCCTTTTTGGTCTCTCCAAGCAATCCTTGAGTGTGCTCCTTTTGGTCTTCAAAGTTGCAATACATTTTGCATATATGATATTTGTATATATGTGTATATTTATATATAAATCTATATATATTGTGTATATACATGATTCGTATGTATAAATATATTTATTTGTTTAAAAAAAAAAAAAAAAGAAGGTTATATTAAATCTACAGCTATTTTGTTGCAATGTTGTGTGATTTACAATATTAAGAGATGTTGCTTTGCTCTTTCATTACATTGGGTTATTATTATTCTCATGCACGTAAAAAATGTTGGTACTGTCATCGGCACGTCGGCGAGGACCTCTTATTGCCTGTATGACGTCAGACGGCGTCGCGTGGGCTAGAGTGACGTCCTCGTCGACGTGCAGAGACTAGTAAGAAGATTTCCGTTGAATGCTGGCGCCATGGGAGTATCCATTAGGTGAGGAATCCACAGGTAGCTAATGTATCCACCAGAAAAATCGTTACCGAAGGTAAGTAACTCGTTCTTTCTGTGCATTCGAAACGGTTATCTTCGAGGGAGCTACTGTTACCTTCGTGGTTACAGTGTATTGTCTGCTGCGTAGTCTTCTCTGCGGTAATAATGTCTCATAGGAAGTCGGGTTTCAAGCCCTGTCGAGAGTGTGGGGGCAAGATGTCAGTTACAGATCCTCACTCCGACTGTCTATGGTGTTTGAGCTCCGACCACGACGTCTCGACTTGCGATTCATGTCAACACATGAATCCGAAGGCCCTCAAAGAGCGTGAGGCCAAGTTATTCATGGCAAAGTCAAAGAAGAAGGAGAAACATCATAAGAAGTCTTCTTCGCCAAGGTCTCACCGGCGTCATCGAGACTCCCGGCGCCGTAGAGACTCACGACGTCATTCCAGCAAGGAGTCTCGTTCGAGGTCACCTTCGACTCGGCGTCGGAGGACTTGGGAGGTCAGCCCCACGGTCACGCCGCATCCATCGACGCCGTTGCCCTCTCCGGCGTCACCGACTTCGCCTGGTCAGGCGTCGGTGATTGAGGTGGTGCAGCCTCTTGTGTTTTCTCCGGCGTCGCAGACGTCGAGGCCGGCGTCGGGGTCGCCCTCGATCCAGGCACCCCAGTATCCGGCTTTTCCCACTCCTGGAGCCGATAGTACCGCGTTTCTTAATGCGATGTATACCATCTTTCAGCAGATGGCTCCAGGAGCTGCTCCGGCTGGTCCTTCGGGGCCCTTGGCCTTTTCGTTGGGTGATTCTGCGCCTCTTCGGCCGGCACCCTTTATGCCCTTTCTCCCTTTTGGGAATGTGGGCTCGGCGCCGGTGCCGGCGTCGGTGGCCGCTCCAGTGGCTTCGGATGTTTCAGCCCCGGAGGTTGCCCTTCCGTCGAAGTCAGGATTTTGCTCTGTGACTCCGGTTGGTCCATCGGCTCCAAGACCTCGTCCTCCGGCTCCTACCTCGGCGCCGAAGCTGCCTGTGGCACCGGACGCGGCGTCAGATGCTTCTGGAGATCGGCGCCGTTCTTCGACGTCGGCGGAGGCCATGTCGACTCCGCGTATCGAGGAGAGACTTCATTCGAGGAGGCGTGCTCTCCGTCTTTTAGATGAACAGGAGTACCAGCGAGTCTTAGAGGAGGGAGAGATTGAGGACTCTGGAGACGGACTACATGGTCTGGATACAGCCAGTGGGCTGGACACTTCCCCTGAGTGGGGCCTTTCATCTCCAGGGGAATATACGGAGGAGGCTGCTTCCTTTCATGCTGTGGTGAGGAAGGCAGCGAGCTTTTTGGACCTGCCTTTGCCGGTGGCAGAGGCGAAGCAGAATTTGCTGACAGAGGTATTGCATCCGGCCTCTGCTGCAGCTGAGCCTCTCTTGCCATTTAATGAGGCTTTGCTGGATCCGGTGTTGGAGGTGTGGAAGAAGCCGGTGTCTTCCTCGGCCGTTCATAGGGCTGTGGCCAGGAGGTATCGAGCTGCACCATCTGACCCTGGCTTTCTCTCTAGACACCCTACGCCGGAGAGCTTGGTGGTGCAAGCCTCCTGTTCCTCAAAGTCAGCGCCTGGTTCCTTCCCGACGGTGCCTGGAGACAGAGACTCCAAGAAACTGGATGCGCAGTCCAAGAAAATATTTTCGTCATGCAGTGTGGCGTTGAAGGCCACCAACGCAACGTGCATTCTGGGGAGGTACATCCATGCTCTGATGGATGATATTTCGTCTTCATTTACGGAGCTCCCCCAGGGTCTCTTGGATGTGGTCTCGGACGCCCAGGCTGCCGCGACCCAGATTATCCAGTCTGGGCTGGACACGACCGACTCGGTGGCCAGGGCGATGGGCACGGCTGTGGTGGCAAGAAGACAGGCCTGGCTCCGAAACTCAGGGTTTTCTGCGGATGTGCAGTCGACCCTGCTGGACCTCCCGTTTGATGGGGACAGACTGTTTGGAGCCAAGGCAGATTCGGCCTTGGAACGATTTAAGGAGAGCAGAGCCACAGCCAAATCGTTAGGACTGCAAGCTCCTTCTTCCTCTGCCTCTTCTAGATTTTTCAGGAGGTTTCGGGGATTTGGGCGTGGCTCTTCTTCCTCTTCCTTTCGGGGGAGGTTCCAGCAACCCGCCTCTTCCCTCCCCTATAGGTCATTTAGAGGGAGGGGGAGGGGTGGGGCCCGTACCAGAGGAGCCTCTCAACAGCACTCTGCCTCTTCCTCGTCCTCTGGAGGGGTGCAGCAGGGGAAGCAGCCTTAGGCTTCCACCGTTTCCCACTCACTCCTCTCCTGTAGGGGGAAGATTACAGCATTTTCTCCACAAGTGGAAGTCTATCACAAAGGACACTTGGGTTCTCGGCATTGTGGGGAAAGGCTACGCCCTTCCCTTTCGGGAGTTCCCGCCCCTCATCCCGCCCCGCCCATCTTATTGTTCAGAAGAACACCTCCTGTTGCTAGAACAGGAGGTTCAAGTCCTCCTTTCAAAGGGCGCGGTAGAGTTGGTCCCAGAGCAGGAAAAGGGTCGAGGTTGTTACTCAAGATACTTCCTGATTCCCAAAAACGATGGTCAGTTGAGACCAATCCTGGATCTGAGGATCTTGAATTGGTTCCTCAAACAGGAAAAGTTCAAGATGCTGACCCTAGCACAGGTGCTTTTGGCGTTGAACAAGGAAGATTGGATGGTGTCTGTCGACTTGCAGGATGCTTACTTTCATATCCCGATACTCAAGTCGCACAGGAAGTATCTCCGGTTTGTGGTAGGGTCGCAGCACTATCAGTTTGCGGTCCTCCCGTTTGGTCTTACTTCAGCACCTCGAGTCTTCACAAAGGTGATGTCAGTGGTTGCGGCGGAGCTCAGAAGGAAGGGGATAGCAGTATTCCCTTACTTGGACGACTGGTTGATCAAAGCCAAGTCCCCGGAGCTTGTGTCGCATCATCTGCAGTCAACAACCCAGTTGTTGTTCGACCTGGGCTTTTCGGTGAACGTGCCCAAATCTCACCTGGAGCCCTCGCAGCGCCTCCTGTTCATAGGGGCAGTACTGGATACAACATTGGGTCGAGCCTTTCCTCCGCCTCAGCGGATTCAAGATATTCAGGAATTGGTTCCAATGTTTCGAAATGGAGCAGTAGTTCCAGTCCTCAAGGTCCTTCGTCTGCTCGGTCTGTTCGCCTCCTGCAGTCTGTTGGTCACGCATGCTCGCTGGCACATGAGGGCTCTTCAGTGGTGCCTCCGAAGGCAGTGGTCTCAACACAAGGGAGATTTAGAAGGTACTGTCAAGATCTCCAGAGATGCTGCTGTGGAATTGAAGTGGTGGATTGCAGGCAACAATCTTTCACAGGGAGGGAAAGCCGTTCGCGCAGTCGCCACCAGTGGCCACGGTCATAACGGATGCTTCCACCCTAGGATGGGGAGCTCATCTGGGGGATCTGGAGATCAAAGGGCTTTGGTCTCCAGAGGAACAGGTGTTTCATATCAATCTGTTGGAGTTACGGGCTGTACGTCTGGCTCTCAAGGCCTTCCTCCCATCCCTTCGTGGTCAGTCGGTACAGGTCCTGACGGACAATACTACCACGATGTGGTACATAAACAAACAGGGAGGAGTAGGGTCGTACCTTCTCTGCAGAGAAGCTCTTCGGCTATGGTCCTGGGCAAAGGACCATCAGAATTGCTTGGTGGCAAATCATCTGGCCGGGGTCTTGAATGTACGTGCGGACAGTCTCAGTCGCCAATTCTCGGCAGACCACGAGTGGCGTCTCCATCCAGATCAGGTCTGTCTAATCTTCCAGATATGGGGGTTTCCTCGGATAGATCTGTTTGCCACTCTAGAGAACGCGCATTGCCCGTTATTCTGCAGCCTCCAGTATCCGATGCAGGGAGCGTTGGGGGACGCGTTTCAGATAACCTGGTGTGACCAGTTGCTTTACGCGTTTCCCCCCATACCCTTGATTCCTCGAGTGTTGAGGAAAATTCGCCAAGACCGGGCCCAAGTCATCTTAATAGCTCCGGATTGGCCAAGGAGGGTATGGTACTCCGACCTTCTCCAACTCTCACTGTGCCCTCCGCTCCGTCTCCCTCTCAGGGCAGACCTCCTCTCGCAGTCGCAGGGGCAGGTTTTACACCCCAACCTCCAGAGTCTGCACCTACATGCTTGGAGATTGAACGGGGCAACCTGAGTTCCTTCTCTCTCCCGCCTGATGTAGTGGATGTTATCTTAGCGGCCAGGCGACACTCCACTAAATCTATCTACGCTAATAGGTGGTCTAAATTTGTTATGTGGTGTGGAGAGAGACAGATTGATCCCTTACATGCTCATCTGTCACATGTTTTGTCTTTTGCACTGTCTCTAGCGCAGAAAGGTTGTGCAGTGGCTACCATTAAGGGTTATTTGTCGGCCTTGTCAGCCTTCATTTGTCTTCCAGACCAACCATCGTTATTTAAATCCCCTATTGTTCTCAGATTCTTGAAAGGTCTTCTGAATCAATATCCTCCAAAACCATTCGTTATGCCTCAATGGGATTTGTCCTTGGTCCTGACTTTCCTTATGGGGTCCCCTTTTGAGCCTATGCATTCTTGCCCCTTAAGGTATTTGGTTATTAAAACAGTATTCCTGGTAGCTATAACATCTGCAAGGAGAGTGAGTGAGTTGCAGGCCTTATCGGTTAAACCCCCTTATATAACGTTTTATGGGGATAAGGTGGTGTTGAGGACCAAGGCTGCTTTCCTTTCGAAGGTTGTTTCACCCTTCCATTTGGCTCAGACAATCACTTTGTCCACGTTTTATCCTCCGCCTCATCCTTCAAAGGAGGAAGAAAGACTACATCGCCTGGACCCAAAAAGGGCGTTGAGCTTCTATATCGACAGAATGAAGGATATCAGGCTGGAGGATCAGCTGTTTGTCGGATACGTGGGCAAGAGGAGAGGAAAGGCAGTCCACAAGAGAACACTCTCCAGGTGGGTTGTTCTTTGCATTAAAATCTGTTACTCTTTGGCAAAGAAGGATCCGCCTGAGGGCATTAGAGCTCACTCCACCAGAGCTAAGTCGGCCTCTTCGGCCTTGGCCAGGGGTGTTCCTGTGGTCGACATCTGCAAGGCCGCAACTTGGTCGTCCCTTCACACTTTTGTGAAACATTACTGTTTGGACTCTGAGGTCAGAAGGGACGGTCATTTTGCACGGTCAGTGCTGCAGGATTTCTTGGTTTGACCATTTAGGCACCCACCGCCGGGCGTGGTACTGCTTTGGGACTCTATTCATTAGGTGAGGAATCCACAGGTAGTTGTATCCATCAGAAGAACGAGTTACTTACCTTCGGTAACGATTTTTCTGGTGGATACATTAGCTACCTGTGGATTCCTCACGGTCCCACCCGCCTCCCCGTTGCCTTTTTGGTCTCTCCAAGCAATCCTTGAGTGTGCTCCTTTTGGTCTTCAAAGTTGCAATACATTTTGCATATATGATATTTGTATATATGTGTATATTTATATATAAATCTATATATATTGTGTATATACATGATTCGTATGTATAAATATATTTATTTGTTTAAAAAAAAAGAAAAAAAAAAGAAGGTTATATTAAATCTACAGCTATTTTATTGCAATGTTGTGTGATTTACAATATTAAGAGATGTTGCTTTGCTCTTTCATTACATTGGGTTATTATTATTCTCATGCACGTAAAAAATGTTGGTACTGTCATCGGCACGTCGGCGAGGACCTCTTATTGCCTGTATGACGTCAGACGGCGTCGCGTGGGCTAGAGTGACGTCCTCGTCGACGTGCAGAGACTAGTAAGAAGATTTCTGTCGAATGCTGGCGCCATGGGAGTATTCATTAGGTGAGGAATCCACAGGTAGCTAATGTATCCACCAGAAAAATCGTTACCGAAGGTAAGTAACTCGTTCCTCTGTGCCCAACAAAGCATTTCCAGAGGCTGGGGGAGGCTACTCCTCCCCTGCCTTCACACCATTTTCCAAAGGGAGAGGGTGTCACACCCTCTCTCAGAGGAAGTTCTTTGTTCTGCCATCCTGGGCCAGGCCTGGCTGGACCCCAGGAGGGCAGATGCCTGTCTGAGGGGTTGGCAGCAGCAGCAGCTGCAGTGAAACCCCAGGAAGGGCAGTTTGGCAGTACCAGGGTCTGTGCTACAGACCACTGGGATCATGGGATTGTGCCAACTATGCCAGGATGGCATAGAGGGGGCAATTCCATGATCATAGACATGTTACATGGCCATATTCGGAGTTACCATTGTGAAGCTACATATAGGTAGTGACCTATATGTAGTGCACACGTGTAATGGTGTCCCCGCACTCACAAAGTTCAGGGAATTGGCTCTGAACAATGTGGGGGCACCTTGGCTAGTGCCAGGGTGCCCTCACACTAAGTAACTTTGCACCTAACCTTTACCAGGTAAAGGTTAGACATATAGGTGACTTATAAGTTACTTAAGTGCAGTGTAAAATGGCTGTGAAATAACGTGGACGTTATTTCACTCAAGCTGCAGTGGCAGGCCTGTGTAAGAATTGTCAGAGCTCCCTATGGGTGGCAAAAGAAATGCTGCAGCCCATAGGGATCTCCTGGAACCCCAATACCCTGGGTACCTCAGTACCATATACTAGGGAATTATAAGGGTGTTCCAGTAAGCCAATGTAAATTGGTAAAAATGGTCACTAGCCTGTTAGTGACAATTTGGAAAGAAATGAGAGAGCATAACCACTGAGGTTCTGATTAGCAGAGCCTCAGTGAGACAGTTAGTCACTACACAGGTAACACATTCAGGCACACTTATGAGCACTGGGGCCCTGGGTTACCAGGGTCCCAGTGACACATACAACTAAAACAACATATATACAGTGAAAAATGGGGGTAACATGCCAGGCAAGATGGTACTTTCCTACAGGTAAACACATATTTTCCTCAATGATTAAGTCTAGGTGTTCCTCCTTACCTTAGAACATCTCAATAGAGAAATCACATGATACCGATTATCAGGGACATGTAGAAACCTTCCTTTAAAAACTGTGCATCAGGTGCACTATGCAATACACAGGCTAATAGTCAAATGTCCAAACAAAAAGACAAGAACTAGAGGGTCCTGATATTTGCATGATTAGGACACATCTGATCCCACCAAAAATTAAAGTAGCAGGAACAGAAGGGAACCGAAAACCAAATTAAAATAGACATTGAAAATTCGTCATGTTCAAAAAGGTAAACATAAGATATCTCCTATTGAAATGGAAAACTTGTCTTACTATAATATTGAGTCAGTTAACCAGTCTATCGCTACCCTGACAGTCAGGCTGGAAAACATTGAAGCAGGCCTAAGGCAAATTCTTGAAAACCAGTCTGGTCATACCAAAGGGAATTATACATAACATAGGGGTCCCTGGTACATCACTGCAGTCTGGAAATGTGAACCTGAACAATACATCAATAATAATAAAAGGGCTGACTGGTGAAAGGAATTCGAAAAAGAGAAATGGGACTAGGACATAGCTAAAATCTCAATAACTAAGCATAATGCGACATTGGTCAGGGGAAGTAACGAAAGAAAAAATCTATATGAAGAACAAAAAAAAAATTATTTGGGTGATAGTCAGGCATGTGACACAACACCGAGAGTACGGGTGATACACAAAGGCCAAAGTTACACAAATTTTAACTCTACCGTTGGTGACTACACCATATACGGTACTCCTAGCTAATGTTTCAGTTCCTTCTTCAGGAAAAAATGAAAACCTGGTTTTCTTTTAAGGAACGAAAGCCATATGCTACTTAGGAAACAGAACATCATTAACTAATGTAATATAGAAATTAGGCCACCTTGAGTCACAGATCTATAATTTCATCCTTAGGTCCAATCAAGGCTACATAAATGTAGGGCTGCCTGTTCCTTTAAGGGAAGGGGCAGTAACGTGACTAACTGCAGGTGACACACTTTGATCCTGTATACCTCTTTTTATTTTCCTTCAATACCATTATAGCCAAATAGACATGCACTGGTGAAGTGTTGTCTTTTATGTTCACAGCATGAAATATCATTATCTGTGGAATTTAGTAACCAGAACAAGTTCAACCAACTGTTGCGTAGCGATGGGCATCGTCATGACCATCCCCTCACAGGGGAGCTTGTAATAGTATCAAAAGCAGCAACAAACATGCAAAAAACAAATAAAAAATAATAAAAACGCACAAAACGTCAAGCCATCAGATATACTTACTGTGTATCAAGCACAAAAAGCATAGACAAAACAATAGCATGTGTGAATAAGCGGTGACACACAACACCATGTCATGTACTTTATGCACTGTAAACCTGCAGCCCAAAACCCAATATTTGGGCCTGTTTAATTTGTCAGGTTTAAAATCCTTACCCTCCTTTTGACAGTAGATAACCAGGCAATGGAAATCTGCTGTCAAATATAACTTTACTGTTTCTCTTCTAACATACAGTACCAGCAAGAACAATTCATGATAGGACCAAATACATGAAAATAAATTTCCATTACTTAACTGTTACCCTCTTGTCAGTTACTTCGCAACATCAAGCCACCTTAGTTTTACCTTTCTAAAAGTAAAAATTGTTACACTGACACTCCATATTAATTTGGCACCTACAATTTCCACTGTGAAAAATAAGTCTTAATTGGCAAATCGTTCTCATTAAGGCATGTAGCCTTCACAATTTTAAAAAAAAGGCTGCATCTTATTTTCTGTCTAAGACTTAATGCAACACTTCGTTTTCTGTCAAATAAAAGCAACTAGCAGGCATCATTTTATTTTTTTAGAGCGGAGACACAACTGTATCAGTTCTGCAGAGCATTTAACATGATGTTGGGACTTTCGAAGAAACCCCTTTTTTATATTTTCCCTTTGGAAGTAAGTTCTTTAATTGTATTGATGTTCTTCTGGAGAAACCAGAAATCCCACTTTTAGAGGCCCGTAGGGTCATTCTGCATTTCACAGAGACAAGGCCCTAATTTAAAAGGTCACAAGTGTCAACATGACAGCCTCCTCCATTGTTTATGGGAAAACTAAAGATAGCATCTCAGGAGCGTGACTTGAGCCAGCCTCTGTAGCTCTCCTAGCTTCTGCCACTCTGAATCTGTCAAAGACAGTAGGCCTTCCTATTTTCCTTCTAACCTGGAATAATTCACTCTATTTAAAAAAAAAAAAAAAAAAATCCTTTTTAGGCGCTAAAAAAAAATTATCTCTATTTCCAGATTATTAAACTACATTTACTGTGAATAATTCACAAACCTTAATAACACACATACCAGTTGTTAGAATAAATGCTTGTTGCAATCCCATGCAATGGTACATATTTCATCAACCTCGAATGAATGAACGTCTCAGTAGGCCCAGCTGAAGTTAGAACCTTCAACCTTGATATTAAAACAAGCCTTTGTACTGGCACATTGACTCATTGAATCATAAGAAGGCACAACCTGCAAATATATATCAAACCTAAATGTATGCATTTACTGAAGCCTGAGACACTTTAAAAAGTACTCTGAATGAAAGAAAATGCAGTTTAAACAGTGCTTTTGCCCAAAATCGACTTTGATATTTTAGGCATTAAAAAATCAATATCCTACAATTTTCTTGCATAATATGCATTACCAGAATGTCTATTACACAATCCATGAGTCAGCCATTGAAAATATTAACTTATACTTTATAGAAATGAGCTTGTTTGCTCCTGCGCCAAGGGAAAATTGCACATACAAATGTCATTTTAGCGGTGCAACATAACTTAAATTAAATTTTAATGTTAGGAGGTCATAGTATAGGTATTAAGCTTTATAAATATTAAAAAACGATTTTGAAAGGCACTTATTTTTTAAATAATTTTTCCATAATTAATAATTTTCTTTAAAAAAAAATAAAAACCCAATTATTCTTTTTTTTGTGATAATTCCACATATAAAAGCAAGCTGCATCCCTTGCCTATTATTTGGGATACATTAACTCACAAGCCTAAGCGCATAAGCCTAACTTGAAATGCGTCACATTTTTGCGCCACTTTCATTTAAAAGGAAGGTTATGCAAAATTCCACCAATGTTTAACTGGGAAAGTGCTGGCTGAATTGAACATTCCTATCAAATATACTGCAGCTGAAAAGTTTGCCTGTGAACATCTAATACAATGCATCTAAGAAAAATGCTGTAAATTGTTTTTTTTTTTTTTTTGCAAAAGTAGATAATTTCGTTTTTTTGGGGCCCTATTTATATCTATTGAATGTGTTTTCTAATTTATTAAGCATTTAACGGCAGTTTTGTATATGTGCACAATTGCTCATTCTATAAATTAAAGAGCAACATATAGCTATGTTAGCACGTCACATGGTTCATTTCTGGATTTTTTCTAAGTTTCTACCTAATATTAATTAACCAACATTTTACTTAACAAACTGTAAACATCAAGAAGACCCACAAACACACATTGAGCTCATTTCACATATAAACAGAAAACACTCAGTACACACAATACAGCGCGCTTTAGCCATTTTTCATAAATAGCGCCGTCGCAATTTACTTACAGAACCGTTTGCAGATCCTAGTTGTAAGTCATATTTACAAGAAAAAAAGAAAACTTTTCTCAATTATTTCCAAGAATAGCGGACCCATACTTTATTAAACGTGATGGGGCCTACTCCGTGCTTCACATATAGTTCATAGGTTGGAGTTCCAATCGGAGGAACCGGACATGAGTCCTCCAACCGGGAGTCCCTTTTACAACCAAGACAAAACAAATTTCCAAGTCTGCTAAGACCAGGCATCTTCGCTCACTAGTCTAGCTTCAAACTTCAAAGGATTATCGTTTACGATAGTCTCGTGAATACACGAGTCCTTCGGCTTTGGTACTTGCAAGTTCCAAATCAAAGTGATCCCAAAGGGATACCAAACCAAATGTCCAACTTAAGGACCAAACCAAGTGTCCAACTAAGGACTGGGAGACGCTCCACTTATACTTAACTGAAAATATCGATGACGTCACCAGAAGACTCGTCTTATCGTTTCGCTCTACCAAACATCAAGGGTCCAAATCAGGGCGATAGCCAGAGCAGCAGTCCTTCGTAGCCGTCGGGAAGTGGGGAACCTCGCAGCAAAGACTTTCGGACCACGTCGACATGCAGGGGTCGATGAAGTGGCGGCCTTCCTCCAGAATTTTCACACGAAGCTCCCCACGGACCTCAGGCTTGGACCGGTACCGCTGGTATCGCCCCATGTTGGGCGCCAACTGAGGTACTGGGTTTTTCAGAACCGGTACTGATCCGGTAACCCAGCGGTGCCAGGGTACACCCAAAGACCTCGGGTACTTTCCTGATTCAGACCACAGAAACTCAGAGTCTTCTAGGTGAAGTCAATTTATTGGCTGCAGCGAAGTAACAAGCGTCCTAGAAGTACAACAGCACGGTTTGTATGTTCTCAGGAGACTGTGTTTCAATGCAAAGTCAGGTTTCCTTATATACAGTTTTTTAAGCTTCAGGCAAACATTCTTGACATTTTGGTTGGTCATTCACATGTTTTCACTACAAAGGAAAAAACAGTGTCATGATGAAACCTCATATTTCATGTCATCCAGCCCATAATAAATTACCCGGCAAGGCCTAGTATTTTACATCAGATAAGTGTGGACCCCCAATAAAAACGGGCACCTCCCCCTCGTAAAGTAAGAAGAAGAAAAGAGCAGGTGCAGGTGTGAGCAAGATTAGGCAGGGTGTGTGAGCGATAATAAGGGTTTTATGGCATGGTGTGCCTTGATGCTATCTGATTCGGCCACTGGGAGAGGGACTGACCAAACAGGTTTGGCCTGAGGCAATGGTTCCAGCTTGCCCAGTTCAGAGAAAAGTCAATCAAGGTGTGCGTGTCCTTGGAATCAAATCTGACTGTATTATAAGCCTATGTGAGGGCAACTTTTAAAAATGGCTGCCGTGTATAAAATGGGAGCCACGAGTGCAGGACGAAAATGTCGATTTCGAGGTGAAAACGCTGCTGGAATTGAGCGAAAATGCTCATGCTTAGTGTACTAGTCATTATCGGTCTTTTGATACTAAAATCGTACTGCTGTGGCAAAGTAAATTACATGGGTCCAGAATTTTTAGAACCACAATCCTGGTCCTTCCTGGGCCACAGCAGCGTCCAAAAACGCTAACCGCACGATTTGCAGCTAGCAAGGCTTGTTGGTGTTCTTTCGCCGGGAAAACACTTCTGCACGACTCTCCACGGCGAGAGGGATCCGTCCACCAAAGGGAAAGTCTCTAGCCCTTTTCGTTCCTGCAGAAACCTCAGCTTCTTCTGTCCAGTAGAAGCTTCTTTGCACCCACAGCTGGCATTTCCTGGGCATCTGCCCATCTCCGACTTGCTTGTGACTTTTGGACTTGGTCCCCTTGTTCCACAGGTACCCAAGATTGGAAATCCATCGTTGTTGCATTGTTGGTTTGTGTCTTTCCTGCATTATTCCTCTAACACGACTTCTTTGTCCTTAGGGGAACTTTAGTGCACTTTGCACTCACTTTTCAGGGTCTTGGGGAGGGTTATTTTTCTAACTCTCACTATTTTCTAATAGTCCCAGCGACCCTCTACAAGGTCACATAGGTTTGGGGTCCATTCGTGGTTCGCATTCCACTTTTGGAGTATATGGTTTGTGTTGCCCCTATCCCTATGTGTTCCCATTGCATCCTATTGTAACTATACATTGTTTGCACTGTTTTCTAAGACTATACTGCATATTTTTGGTATTGTGTACATATATCTTGTGTATATTTCCTATCCTCTCACTGAGGGTACACTCTAAGATACTTTGGCATATTGGCATAAAAATAAAGTACCTTTATTTTTAGTATAACTGTGTATTGTGTTTTCTTATGATATTGTGCATATGACACTAAGTGGTACTGTAGTAGCTTCACACGTCTCCTAGTTCAGCCTAAGCTGCTCTGCTAAGCTACCATTATCTATCAGCCTAAGCTGCTAGACACCCTATACACTAATAAGGGATAACTGGGCCTGGTGCAAGGTGTAAGTACCCCTTGGTACTCACTACCAGCCAGTCCAGCCTCCTACATTGGTTGTGCAGCGTGGGATAAGTGCTTTGAGACTACTTACCACTCTTGTCATTGTACTTTTCATAAGAGAAAAATATACAAAACAAGTTCAGTGTATATACACATAGCCAAAAAGTTTTGCATTTCCTCTTTTCACTCTTTTCTAAGTGCTGAAAAGTACTTCTAAACTTTCTAAAAAGTTCTAAAAAGTTTAAAAAGTTTTTTTTCTCTGTCTTTCTAAAAGCTCTGACAAACTTTTTTCTCTTTTTCTATCACTTTAACTCTCTCTAAAAATGTCTGGCACAGGCCAAAATGTTGATCTGTCCAAACTTGCATATGATCACTTTAGCTGGAAAGGAGCAAGGAGTCTCTGCATAGAGAGAGGTTTGAGTGTAGGGAAGAATCCTTCCTTGGAATTGTTACTTAACATGCTTAGAGAACAAGATAAGGCTAAAAGTGCCCCATCTGTTGAAAAAGTAGCTAATGGTTCCCAATCTGATCCAGGGACACCCCCAGGAAAAAGTTCAGGAAAGAAACTTCCTAGCCTGCCCATTACTAGACAGTCTCGCATAGTTGGTAATGATGAAGAGCCACACCATACAAATAGTGTTGTCTCACATCATAGCAAAAGCATTTATTCTCACACCAGTGGTACTGATGTTTCTGTTAGCCAAGCTGTTAGGGTGCCCTCTGTAAGGGACAGGTCTCCTTCTGTTCATTCCCATCATACCTCTGTATCTAGGAATGTCTCTCCCACCAACCCTGATGACAGATTGTTAGAGAGGGAACTCAATAAGTTGAGGGTGGAACAAACCAGACTGAAGCTTAAAAAGCAACAGCTGGATTTGGATAGACAGTCTTTAGAATTAGAGAAGGAAAGACAGAAGTTGGGTTTAGAAACCCATGGTGGCAGCAGCAGTATTCCCCATAGGCATCCTGCAAAAGAGTATGATTCCAGGAATCTGCATAAGATAGTTCCCCCTTATAAGGAGGGGGATGACATTAACAAGTGGTTTGCTGCACTTGAGAGGGCCTGTGTTGTACAGGATGTCCCTCAAAGGCAGTGGGCTGCTATCCTATGGTTATCATTTAGTGGAAAAGGTAGGGATAGGCTCCTTACTGTGAAAGAAAGTGATGCCAATAATTTTACAGTCCTTAAGAATGCACTCCTGGATGGTTACGGCTTAACCACTGAACAATACAGGGTAAAGTTCAGAGAGATCAAAAAGGAGTCTTCACAAGACTGGGTTGATTTCATTGACCATTCAGTGAAGGCCTTGGAGGGGTGGTTACATGGCAGTAAAGTGACTGATTATGACAGCCTGTATAACTTGATCCTGAGAGAGCATATTCTTAATAATTGTGTGTCTGATTTGTTACACCAGTACTTGGTGGACTCTGATCTGACCTCTCCCCAAGAATTGGGAAAGAAGGCAGACAAATGGGTCAGAACAAGGGTGAACAGAAAAGTTCATACAGGGGGTGACAAAGATGGCAACAAAAAGAAGGATGGTAAGTCTTCTGACAAGGGTGGGGACAAATCTAAAAATGAGTCTTCATCAGGCCCACAAAAACACTCTGGTGGGGGTGGTGGGCCCAAATCCTCCTTTAATCAAAACAAAGAAAAGAAACCATGGTGCTATTTATGTAAAGTAAAAGGCCATTGGACAACAGATCCCAGTTGTCCAAAGAAAAGCACCAAGCCTCCTACCACTACAACCCCTACTGCTACCCCTAGTGTCCCTACTAATAGCAGTGGTGGTGGGAGCAAACCTACTAATAGCCAATCCAAGGGAGTAGCTGGGCTCACTATTGGTAACTTAGTTGGGGTTGGCCTTGTTAGGGAGGCCACAGAGGCTGTGTTAGTCTCTGAGGGGGCTATTGATTCAGCCACCTTAGTTGCTTGTTCCCTTAATATGGATAAGTACAAGCAGCAACCCCTAATAAATGGTGTTGAGGTTCAGGCCTACAGGGACACTGGAGCCAGTGTGACTATGGTCATAGAGAAACTGGTCCACCCTGAACAACACCTACTTGGACACCAGTACCAAGTAACCGATGCTCACAACAACACACTTAGCCACCCCATGGCTGTTGTAAATCTCAACTGGGGGGGGGTTTCTGGTCCAAAGAAAGTTGTGGTAGCCACAGATTTACCTGTAGACTGTCTACTAGGAAATGATTTGGAAACATCAGGTTGGTCAGATGTGGAGTTGGAGGCCCATGCAGCAATGCTGGGCATCACATGGCATATTTTTGCTTTAACCAGGGCTCAGGCCAAAAAGCAAAAAGGACAGGGAAGCTTGGATCCTGGAACAATGGACCAAGTGCTCCCTAAAGCTAGGGCTAGTAAAAGCAAACCACTTCCTACTATCCCTCCCTCTACAGTGGATTCAACTTCTGAGGAAGAATAATTCCCTCCCTGTGCAGAACCTACACCAGAGGAGCTTAAAGCAGACACTGCTGAGCTTTTGGGAGAAGGGGGGCCTGCCAGGGAGGAGCTGAGTGTGGCACAGCAAACCTGTCCCACATTAGAGGGTCTAAGACAGCAAGCTGTCAAACAGGCTAATGGGGATGTCAGTGACTCTCACGGAGTTTACTGGGAGGACAACCTCTTGTACACTGAGGCAAGGGATCCTAAACCTGGAGCTGCCAGGAGATTAGTGATTCCTCAGGAGTACAGAAAGTTCCTCCTAACTCTTGCCCACGACATTCCCCTAGCTGGGCATCTGGGTCAAATGAAAACTTTGGACAGGCTTGTTCCCTTGTTTCATTGGCCTAGGATGTCTGAGGACACAAAAGAGTTTTGTAAGTCCTGTGAAACCTGTCAAGCCAGTGGCAAGACAGGTGGCACCCCAAAGGCACCCCTTATTCCACTGCCTGTGGTTGGGGTTCCCTTTGAGAGGGTAGGGGTTGACATAGTTGGCCCCCTTGACCCTCCTACTGCTTCAGGCAATAGGTTTATCTTGGTGGTAGTGGACCATGCCACAAGATACCCTGAAGCAATTCCTTTAAGGACCACTACAGCACCTGCAGTGGCAAAGGCCCTCCTGGGAATATTTTCTAGGGTGGGCTTCCCAAAGGAAGTAGTATCAGACAGGGGAAGCAATTTCATGTCTGCATACTTAAAGGCCATGTGGAAGGAGTGTGGTGTAACTTACAAGTTCACTACACCCTATCATCCACAAACAAATGAACTGGTGGAGAGATTTAATAAAACTCTCAAAGGCATGATTATGGGTCTCCCTGAAAAACTCCGCAGGAGATGGGATATCCTGTTACCATGCCTCCTTTTTGCCTACAGGGAGGTACCCCAGAAAGGAGTGGGCTTCAGCCCCTTTGAACTCCTCTTTGGTCACCCTGTTAGGGGTCCACTAACACTTGTCAAGGAGGGTTGGGAACAACCTTTAAAAGCTCCAAAGCAAGATATTGTGGATTATGTACTTGGCCTCAGATCAAGGATGGCTGAGTATATGAAAAAGGCCAGTAAAAACCTTCAGGCCAGCCAAGAGCTCCAGAAGCAATGGCATGATCAGAAGGCTGTTTTGGTTCAGTACAAACCAGGGCAAAAAGTGTGGGTCTTGGAGCCTGTGGCCCCAAGAGCACTCCAAGATAAATGGAGTGGACCCCACACAATTGTTGAAAAGAAGGGAGAAGTCACCTATTTAGTTGACTTAGGCACTGCCAGGAGTCCCCTTAGGGTGCTCCATGTCAACCGCCTGAAACCCTACTATGACAGGGCTGATCTCACCCTGCTCATGGCAACTGATGAGGGACAGGAAGAAGACAGTGATCCTCTACCTGATCTCTTCTCTTCCACAGAACAAGATGCTCTTGTGGAAGGTGTAGTTTTGGCTGATTGTCTTACTGCTGAGCAGAAAGACCATTGCATAAATCTCCTAGATCAATTCTCTGAACTCTTCTCTACTGTGCCAGGTACCACTTCTTGGTGTGAGCACACTATAGATACTGGAGACAGTTTACCTGTCAAAAGTAAGATCTATAGGCAGCCTGACCATGTCAGGGACTGCATAAAGCAAGAGGTGCAGAACATGTTAGAACTAGGAGTGGTTGAGCACACTGAAAGTCCATGGGCTTCTTCTGTGGTACTTGTACCAAAACCCCATTCCAAAGATGGAAAGAAGGAAATGCGGTTTTGTGTAGACTATAGAGGTCTCAACCTGGTAACCAAAACTGATGCTCACCCTATACCCAGGGCAGATGAGCTCATAGATACACTGGCATCTGCCAAGTATCTAAGCACTTTTGATTTGACTGCAGGGTATTGGCAGATCAAATTGTCAGAAGATGCTAAACCTAAAACTGCATTTTCAACCATTGGAGGCATTACCAGTTTACTGTAATGCCTTTTGGTTTGAAAAATGCACCTGCCACTATTCAAAGGTTGGTGAACACAGTCCTGCAAGGGCTGGAGGCTTTCAGTGCAGCATATTTGGACGATATAGCTGTCTTTAGCTCCAGCTGGGATGATCACCTGGTCCACCTATGGAAAGTTTTGGAGGCCCTGCAAAAGGCAGGCCTCACTATCAAGGCTTCAAAGTGCCAGATAGGGCAGGGTAAGGTGGTTTATCTGGGACACCTTGTTGGTGGGGAACATATTGCACCACTGCAGGGGAAAATCCAAACAATTATTGATTGGATTCCCCCTACCACTCAGACTCAGGTGAGAGCCTTCCTAGGCCTCACTGGGTATTACAGGAGGTTCATTAAGAACTATGGCTCCATAGCAGCCCCTCTTAATGACCTCACATCCAAGAAAATTCCTAAAAAGGTATTATGGACAGCAAACTGTCAGAAAGCTTTTGAGGAGCTGAAGCAGCCCATGTGCTCTGCACCTGTCCTGAAAAGCCCTTGTTACTCTAAAAAATTCTATGTCCAAACTGATGCATCTGAATTAGGAGTAGGGGCAGTCCTATCACAACTTAATTCGGAGGGCCAGGATCAACCTGTTGCTTTTATTAGTAGAAGGTTGACCCCTAGAGAAAAGCGTTGGTCTGCCATAGAGAGGGAAGCCTTTGCTGTGGTCTGGGCTCTGAAGAAGTTGAGGCCATACCTGTTTGGTACTCACTTCATTGTTCAGACAGACCACAAACCTCTACTTTGGCTAAAACAAATGAAAGGTGAAAATCCTAAATTGTTGAGGTGGTCCATATCCCTACAGTGGAACATAGACCTGGGAGTAGCCACTCCAATGCAGATGGACTCTCCAGATATTTCCACTTAGACAATGAAGACTCATCAAGTCATGGCTAGTCTTATTGTCCTTCGTTTGGGGGGGGGGGGGTTGTGTAGGAAAGTACCATCTTGCCTGGCATGTTACCCCCATTTTTCACTGTAGCTTGAGTGAAATAACGTCTACTTAAGTAACTTATAAGTCACCTATATGTCTAACCTTTACCTGGTAAAGGTTAGGTGCAAAGTTACTTAGTGTGTAGGCACCCTGGCACTAGCCAAGGTGCCCCCACATTGTTCAGGGCCAATTTCCCTGACTTTGTGAGTGCGGGGACACCATTACACGCGTGCACTACATATAGGTCACTACCTATATTTAGCTTCACAATGGTAACTCCGAATATGGCCATGTAACATGTCTATGATCATGGAATTGCCCCCTCTATGCCATCCTGGCATAGTTGGCACAATCCCATGATCCCAGTGGTCTGTAGCACAAACCCTGGTACTGCCAAACTGCCTTTCCCGGGGTTTCACTGCAGCTGCTGCTGCTGCCAACCCCTCAGACAGGTTTCTGCCCTCCTGGGGTCCAGCCAGGCCTGGCCCAGGATGGCAGAACAAAGAACTTCCTCTGAGAGAGGGTGTTACACCCTCTCCCTTTGGAAAATGGTGTGAAGGCAGGGGAGGAGTAGCCTCCCCCAGCCTCTGGAAATGCTTTCATGGGCACACATGGTGCCCATTTCTGCATAAGCCAGTCTACACCGGTTCAGGGACCCCTCAGCCCTGCTCTGGCGTGAATCTGGACAAAGGAAAGGGGAGTGACCACTCCCCTGACCTGCACCTCCCCTGGGAGGTGTCCAGAGCTCCTCCAGTGTGCTCCAGACCTCTGCCATCTTGGAAACAGAGGTGCTGCTGGCACACTGGACTGCTCTGAGTGGCCAGTGCCACCAGGTGACGTCAGAGACTTCTTGTGATAGGCTCCTTCAGGGGTGGCTAGCCTATCCTCTCTCCTTGGTAGCCAAACCATCTTTTCTGGCTATTTAGGGTCTCTGTCTCTGGGGATTCCTTAGATAACGAATGCAAGAGCTCATCCGAGTTCCTCTGCATCTCTCTCTTCACCTTCTGCCAAGGATTCGTCTGCTGACCGCGCTGGAAGCCTGCAAAACTGCAACAAAGTAGCAAAGACGACTACTGCAACTCTGTAACGCTGATCCTGCCGCCTTCTCGACTGTTTTCCTGGTGGTGCATGATGTGGGGTTAGTCTGCCTCCTCTCTGCACTAGAAGCTCTGAAGAAATCTCTCGTGGGTCGACGGAATCGTCCCCCTGCAACCGCAGGCACCAAAGAACTGCATCACCGGTACCCTGGGTCTCCTCTCAGCACGACGAGCGAGGTCCCTTGAATCCAGCAACTCTGTCCAAGTGACTCCCACAGTCCAGTGACTCTTCAGTCCAAGTTTGGTGGAGGTAAGTCCTTGCCTCCCGACGCCAGACTGCATTGCTGGGAACCGTGACTTTTGGAGCTACTCCGGCCTCCGCGCACTTCCGGCAAAAATCCTTTGTGCACAGTCTAGCCTGGGTCCACAGCACTCTAACCTGCATTGCACTACCTCCTAAGTTGTCCTCCGGCGGCGTGGGACTCCTTTGTACAACTTCGGGTGAGCACCATTTCACTCCACTTTGTAGTGCCTGTTCCGGCACTTCTGCGGGTGTGCCTGCTTCTTAGAGGGCTCCTTGTCTTGCTCGACGCCCCCTCTGTCCCCAGACGCAATTGGCGATATTCTGGTCCCTCCTGTGCCACAGCAGCATCCAAAAACCCGAACCACACGATTTGCAGCTGGCAAGGCTTTTTGGTGGTCTTTCTTCAGGAAAACACTTCTGCACAACTCTCCACGGCGTGTGGGATCCATCCTCCAAAGAGGAAGTCTCTAGCCCTTGTCGTTCCTGCAGATCCTTCAGCTTCTACTGTCCAGTAGCAGCTTCTTTGCACCCACAGCTGGCATTTCCTGGGCATCTGCCCATCTCCGACATGCTTGTGACTTTTGGACTTGGTCCCCTTGTTCCACAGGTACCCTCGACTGGAAATCCATCGTTGTTGCATTGCTGGTTTGTGTCTTTCCTGCAGAATTCCCCTATCACGACTTCTATGTCCTTTGGGGAACTTTAGTGCACTTTGCACTCACTTTTCAGGGTCTTGGGGTGGGCTATTTTTCTAACCCTTACTATTTTCTAATAGTCCCAGCGACCCTCTACAAGGTCACATAGGTTTGGGGTCCATTTGTGGTTCGCATTCCACTTTTGGAGTATATGGTTTGTGTTGCCCCTATCCCTATGTGT
The DNA here is from genome assembly GCF_031143425.1 of Pleurodeles waltl. Classification (NCBI taxonomy): domain Eukaryota; kingdom Metazoa; phylum Chordata; class Amphibia; order Caudata; family Salamandridae; genus Pleurodeles; species Pleurodeles waltl. Next base: position 688,245,295 of record NC_090448.1, on the reverse strand, counting down.
CCCCATTGTATCCTATTGTAACTATACATTGTTTGCACTGTTTTCTAATACTATACTGCATATTTTTGGTATTGTGTACATATATCTTGTGTATATTTGCTATCCTCATACTGAGGGTACTCACTGAGATACTTTTGGCATATTGTCATAAAAATAAAGTACCTTTATTTTTAGTATATCTGTGTATTGTGTTTTCTTATGATATTGTGCATATGACACTAGTGGTACTGTAGGAGCTTCACTCGTCTCCTAGTTCAGCCTAAGCTGCTCTGCTAAGCTACCATTATCTATCAGCCTATGCTGCTAGACACCCTATACACTAATAAGGGATAACTGGGCCTGGTGCATGGTGTAAGTACCCCTTGGTACTCACTACAAGCCAGTCCAGCCTCCTACACCTATGGGTGGCAAAATAAATGCTGCAGCCCATAGGGATCTCCTGGAACCCCAATACCCTGGGTACCTTGGTACCATATACTAGGGAATTATAAGGGTGTTCCAGTGTGCCAATCAGAATTGGTAATATTAGTCACTAGCCTGCAGTGACAAATTTAAAAGCAGAGAGAGCATAAACACTGAGGTTCTGGTTAGCAGAGCCTCAGTGATACAGTTAGGCACCACAAAGGGAACACATACAGGGCATACTTTATGAGCACTGGGGTCCTGACTAGCAGGATCCCAGTGACGCATAGGCAAAAACAAACATACATACAGTAAAAATGGGGGTAACATGCCAGGCAAGATGGTACTTTCCTACACTGAGTGAAGTTATTGACATCAGTAACTTGGTACTTCTGTCCAAGGAGGTGTTGTGCAGGTGACACCAGGTTTTCAGTCACCAAAGTGATACTGGCACCTGTGTCCCTATAGGCCTGGGCCTGAACACCATTTATTAAGACTGACCTCCTGTACTTATCCATGTTAAGGGGACAAGCAGCCAAGGTGGCAAGGCCAATGCCACCAGGTGTGACAGAAACTGTCTTGGGACTGTCTACCCCAGTTTCTATTATGGTCCCAAAAGTGAACCCAACTACACCTTTAGTTTGACTATTGTCAGTAGTCCCACCACTGTTACTACTACTACTGCTAGGGGCACTAGAGTCTGATGCCTTAATGGTGGTATGCTCAGGGCCTTCCCCTGGCCAATGGCCCTTATTTCTACACACATAGTACCACAGCTTTTTCTGACTGTGTGAAGAGTTTGAAGAAGATGACGAAGTTTTATACCCACCCCCAGAGGAGTGTTTTGGACCTGAAGAAGGATCTTTATGTTTGCCTGTATCCCCATGCTTGTCCTGAGATTTTCCACCATCTTTCTTCTTGTCATCCTTGTTATCCCCTGCATGAGCTTTTCTATTCACCCTTGTTCTGACCCATTTGTCTACTTTCTTTCCCAATTCTTGGGGAGAGGTCAGATCTGAGTCCACAAGATACTGATGTAACAAGTCAGACACACAGTTATTCACGATATGCTCTCTCAGAATCAAGTTATATAGGCTTTCATAATAAGTCACCTTAGTCCCATGTAACCAACCTTCTAGGGCCTTCACAGAACAGTCCACAAAGTCTGTCCAGTCCTGTGATGACTCCTTTCTGGTCTCTCTGAACTTAAGTCTGTACAGTTCAGGGATGAAGCCCAGACCATCCAAGAGTGCATTTTTAAGAACCTGGTAATTATCTGCATCATCCTCTCTGACAATAAGAAGTCTGTCTCTACCCTTGCCAGAGATGGATAACCAAAGGATAGCAGCCCACTGTACATGGCGGCCCTCTTGACTTTACAGGCCTACTCAAGTGCAGCAAACCACTTATTGATGTCATCACCATCCTTGTAAGGAGGGACAAATGTGTGCAGATTCCTAGAACCAAATGAAGGTTCCTAATATTTTTATTATTAAAACTGCTGCTGCCACCATGGGGAACTAACCCCAAACCCTACCTCTTTCTCCACAGCCAGGGATTCCCTGTCTAAGGCCAACTGCTGCTGCATTAGTTTAAGTCTGGCCTCCTCTATCCTCAGCTTTCTGAGTTCCCTATCTAGGGACTGGTCCTCAGGGTTAGAATTATGTTAAGCCTCTGAAACAGAGGTAAGATGAGAGTGTGCAGAGGCAGACCTATCTCTAACAGGTGTCACTCTAGTGACCTGGCCTCTAGGGATGAAGGGAACCCTACTTGTGTGTAAACCCTTCCCACTACCAGTTATACTAGGGGGCTTGTTGACAGATAGGTCTGTGGAAGGACCCTCCCCAGGATTGTCATCAGTCATCATGCTCCTCTGAGCCTTCCTGGTTGGAGTCATCTTCTACCTCTTCCCCTGTCTGATCTGGACCAGTGCAGAGTCCCTGGTCATCTTGGAGGAGAAGATTTAAGAGGAACTCCTTATTGGGGTTCTTCCCAATCCCTAAACTTCTTTTAATAGAGAGACCCCCCAAACTTTTAAAGTTTAGATTCTCATATGTTGTTTTCACAACTCTAGGGGTAGCATCTACAAAAGATGTATTGAAAGAAAAAAGTTTTGGGAAAGTGAGTAAAAAGTTAGTAGAATAACAGAGCTAACATTTTAGAGAAAAGAAGAAAACTTTTCAGAACTTTGAAAAACGTTTGCAAAGTTTAAAGAACTTTTAAGAAAGTTAGAAAATTGTTTCTTAGTATATATTATATATGCTCTAAGTATTGGATGAAGCTTTTCTTGTGAAAAGCACAAGTAACAAAGTGGTAACGCTATTGCAAGTACTTATCCCACCGCTGCACCATGAATGTAGGAGGCTGGTCTTGGTATGTAGTGGGTACCTTGGGAACTTACACCTTATACCAGGTCCAGTTATCCCTTATTAGTGAAATGTAGTAGTGTTCTAGCAGCTTAGGTTGATAGCGGTAGCTTTAGCAGAGCAGCGTAGGCTGAACTAGGAGACACGCAAAGCTCATGCAATACCACTTATAGTTACACAGTACTTATACACAATAAACACAATACTCTGTGTTACCAAAACTAAAGGTATTTATTTGGCTGACACAGTACCAAAAATATCTTAGAGACAATACTGCTTCTGGAGGTAAGTATTATACACAATATATACACAAAATTAGACAAGTAAATAGACATAGAAAAATGGAAACAGTAGGAAATCCTATAGAATGCAATGGGAGAAAATAGGTCTAGGGGCAACACAAACCATATACTAAAAAAGTGGACTGTGAATCACGAATTCCCACCTAGACAAGTGTAGTGTGTGCAGAATCGCTGGGAGAGTAATAATACAGTAAAGGTAAGTAAATTACCTCACCCCAGAGCCCATAAAAGCAGGAGTAAAGTACTGCACGTTTTCTTAGGACACACTACACCTTGTTTTGGGGATTTTGCAGAAGCCAACCAAGTCTGCAAATAACAACTGCTGGATTATTGGACCTGAAGACCTGCAAAGGAAGGGGACCAAGTCCAGAAGTTGAAAGAAGTTCCTGGAAGGACAGCAGGCCCTGCCAACTCAGAAGAGGGTGCAAAAGAACAGTCCCTGGTTAGTTGAAGACTGCAGAAATGCACCCTAGGAAGATGCCAGCGGACTTCTGCATGATGAAAGATGTCCTACGACGTGAAGATCCTTGCAGATGAAATTTTGTGTTGGAAGGTGCCAACAAGCCTTGCCTACGGCAAACATGCGTTTTTCATCGACTTGGCACTGGATGGACCCAGGAGGGACCAGGGGGCCTCAACTCTGTGTGAGTCGGAAGAGGGTGCTCTCAGTACTTTAGAGAGCCCTCAGGATGCCAACCAGCACCCCCAGAAGCCGCAGGATCCAGGTTCGAAGGAGGTGCGAAACGCGGTTGATGGAGCACAACAAAAGAAGGTCCCACGCCGCCGGAGAACAACACAGCGAGTTGAGCGTCACAGGGTGGAGTGCTGGGGACTTGGGCCAGGCTGTGCACGAAGGAATTTTGTGAAGAGTGCACAGAGGCCTCAGGAGGCAAAGAAGACACAAATCACAGGGGTACCATCATTCTTGGGGAAGGCAAGGTCTCACCTCCTCCAAATTGCATCAGCAGGACCTCAAGACAGTCTGTCGATGATGTACACCCTCTGTGTCCTTAGGAGCATGCTCATCACCGTGAGAGGAGTCCCAGGGTGCCAGTCGTCGCCTTGGAAGGTGCCTGCTTGGAGCAGGGGAGTGACTCCGTCACTCCACTGGAGATTTCTTCTGTCCTTCTGGTGCAGGATGAAGACAGGGAGTCCTCAGTGCATGCACTCCATGGAAACTATTGCAGTTGCTGACTTGGAGCTGAGGTTGCTGAAGAAAAGTGTCACTTTGTTGCAGTTACAACGTTTCTTGAAGCAGGCTGCAGTTGATCCGAGGTCCCAAGACTCTGAAGTTGTTGCAGAGGATTCCTGAAGGAAACTTGCAAGCAGAATCTGAAGAGAACCCACAGGAGAGACCCTAAATAGCCCTGAGAGGGGAATTGGCTACCTTATCAGGTATGGACCTATCGGGGGGGTCTCTGACGTCACCTTCTTGCACTGGCCACTCAGAGGCCTCCAGAGTTGTAGGGGAGAAGGGCCCCCTGAACCGGTGTAGACTGGTTTATGCAAGGAGGGCACCATATGTGCCCTTCAAAGCATTTCCAGAGGCTGGGGGAGGGTACCCCTCCCCAGCCTGTAACACCTATTTCCAAAGGGAGAGGGTGTAACACCCTGCTCTCAGAAGGAATCCTTTCCTCTCCCTTCCTGTGACTGGGCTGGCCGGAAACCAGAAGGGCAGAACCCTGTCTGTGAGGTGGCAGCAGCTCTAGCTGCAATGGAAGCCTCAGAAAGCTGGTTTGGCAGTACTGGGGGTCCATGGTGGAACCCCAGGATGCACAGAATTGGCTCCCCAATACCTGCATGTCTCCTAGTTCAGCCTAAGCTGCTCTGCTATAGCTACCTCTATCAACCTAAGCTGCTAAAACACTACTAATCTACTAATGGGATAACTGGACCTGCCAGAAGGTGTAAGTACCATCAAGTACCCACTATAAGCCAGGCCAGCCTCCTACATTGGCAGCAGCGATGGGATAAGTACTTGTAACTGCTTTACCACTTTGCCATTGGTGCTTTTCATAAGAAAAACATATTCCAAATACTTAAAAATATACACAGTTAACCTAAACAGTTTAACTCTCTTTCTACAAACTTTCTAAAAAGTTCTGAAAGTTTCAAAACTTTTGAAAAGTTTTTCTCTTTTGTTGAAAAAGCTTCTAAACTTTTTTTCCTCTGTCCTAAAATCTTTCTTACAACTATGTCTGTAGTAGAGGCCACTACCAAAGTTGTCCAGGCAACTTATGGCAGTTTAAACTTTAAACATTTGAGGGGTCTCTGCATAGAAAGAGGTTTAAGCATTGGTAAGAACCCTACCAAAGATCGTCTCCTTAGCCTTCTCCTAGAAAGTGACCAGAACCAGTATGGCCCATCCCAGGATCAGGAGGTAGAGGAGGAGGGTAACCAGGAAGATTCATGGGAGGGCCCTGAAAACTCTGGGGAGGGTTCCTCCAAAGACCTGTCAGCCAACAGGCCAGCTAGTGAAACTGATAGTGGGAGGGGGTCACACACTAGTAGGGCACCTTTAACTCCAAAAGGCCAGGTAACTAGAGTACAGTCAGTTAGAGACAGGTCCACTTCTGCCAATTCCCACATTACCTTTGTGTCTCAAATTTCCCAAGCCTCCCACCCTGAGGATAACACCCTAGACAGGGAACACAGAAAGCTGAGGTTGGAAGAGGCCAGACTGAAGCTGAGACAGCAGCAGTTGGCCTTAGACAGGGAATCTCTAGATGTTGAGTGGGAAAGACAGAAGTTGGGGTTAGTTCCCCATGGTGGCAGCAGCAGTGTTCTTGATAGTAATCCTGTAAGAGAACAAGATTCAAGAAACCTGCACAAGATTGTCCCCCCTTACAAGGAGGGGGATGACATCAACAAGTGGTTTGCTGCACTTGAGAGGCCCTGTATGGTACAGTTGGTCCCTCAAAGGCAGTGGGCTGCTTTCTTGTGGTTATCTTTCACTGGTAAGGGTACAGATAGGCTCCTGTCAGAGAAAGTGATGCCAACAACTACAAAGTTTTGAAAGAGGCACTCTTAGATTGATTTGGCTTAACCACTGAACAATACAGGATAAAGTTCAGAGATACCAGAAAAGAGTCCTCTCAAGACTGGACAGACTTTGTAGACTGTTCAGTGAAGGCCTCGGAGGGATGGTTACATGGCAGTAAGTTGACTGACTATGAAAGCCTATATAATCTTATTCTGAGAAAGCATATTTTTAACAATTGTATGTCTGATTTGCTACATCAGTACTTGGTAGACTCAGATCTGATGGGTCAGAACAAGAGTAAACAGAAAAGTTCATATAGGTGGTGACAAGGATGGCAAGAAGAAGGATGGTAAATCTTCTAACAAGGGTGGGGACAAAGATAAAAAGCATTCTGAATCTTCATCAGGCCCACAAAAATCCTCTGGGGGAGGTGGGTCCAAATCCTCTTCTAACAATCAAAAGAAGCCATGGTGTTATTTATGTAAGAGTAAAGCCCATTGGGCAAGATATTACACTTGTCCAAAGAAAAACACCAAGGCTCCCACTACCACAACCCCAACTGCGTCATCTAGTGCCCCTAGTAATAGCAGTGGTGGTGGGAAGTCTACTAAAAATAGCCAATCAAAGTGTGTAGGTAGGCTCACCATTGGTAATGGATTTGGGGTTGGTCTTGTTAGGGAGACCACAGAGGCTGTTCTAGTCTGTGATGGTGGTGTTGACTTTGCCACCTTGGTTGCTCATCCCCTTAATATGGGTAAGTACAAGCAACTTCCTCTAATAAATGGCGTTGAGGTTGAGGACTACAGGGATACAGGAGCCAGTGTAACTATGGTGATTGAGAAACAGGTTTACCCTGATCAACACCTACTTGGTCAGCAGTACCAAGTGACTGATGCTCATAACAACACTCTTAGCCACATTATGGCTGTTGTGAATCTCAGCTGGGGGGGTTACTGGTCCAAAGAAAGTTGTGGTAGCCACTGATTTACCTGTAGACTGCTTATTAGACAATGATTTGGAGACATCATCTTGGGCTGAAGTGGAGTTGGGGGCTCATGCAGCAATGCTGGGCATTCCAGGGCATATCTTTGCTCTCGCAAGGGCTCAGGCCCAGAAGCAAAGAGGACAGGGAAGCTTGGATCCTGGAACAATGAACCAAGTGCTCCCAAAAGCTAGGGGTAGAAAGGGTAAATACTTACTCACTAACCCTCCCTCTCCAGAAGATTCCCCTTTTGAGGAAGAGGAATCCTCTCACTGTGCAGAACCTACACCAGATGAGCTACCCACACTAGAGGGTTTAAGACAGCAAGCTATCAAACAGCAGAATGAGGATATCACTGATAGCCATAAGGTCTATTGGGAAGATAACCTCCTCTACAGTGAGTCAAGGGACCCTAAACCTGGAGCTGCCAGGAGATTGGTCATCCCTTTGCAGTAAAGGGAGTTTCTTCTGACCTTGGCACATGATATTCCTTTGGCTGGGCATTTAGGCCAGTGTAAAACTTGGGACAGACTTGTTCCATTGTTTCACTGGCCTCACATGTCAGAGGACACTAAGGAGTTTTGTCGCTCCTGTGTGACCTGCCAAGCCAATGGCAAGACTGGTGGCACATCTAAGGACCCCTTAATTCCACTCCCAGTGGTTGGGGTGCCCTTTCAAAGGGTAGGGGTTGACATAGGTTTATCCTTGTGGTAGTGGATCATGTCACTAGGTATCCTGAAGCTGTACCCTTAAGGACCACTACAGCTCCTGCAGTGGAAAAAGCCCTCCTGGGAATCTTTTCCAGAGTGGGTTTCCCTAAGGAAGTGGTGTCAGACAGAGGTAGTAACTTCATGTCTGCATACCTCAAAGCTATGTGGAAGGAGTGTGGTATAACTTACAAGTTATCTACCCCTTATCATCCACAGACAAATTCTGGTTGAGAGGTTTAATAAAACTCTCAAATGTATGATCATGGGACTCCCTGAAAAACTCAGGAGGAGATGGTATGTCCTGTTGCCATTACTCCTTTTTGCTTACAGGGAGGCACTCCAAAAAGGAGTGGGCTTTAGCCCCTTTGGATTTCTCTTTGGGCACCCTGTAAAACGTCCCCTTGCTCTTGGGAAGGAGGGTTGGGAACAACCTTTAAAAGCTCCCAGGCAGGTCATTATGGATTATGTACTTGCCCTGAAATCTAGGATGGCTGAGTACAAGAAAAAGGCCAGTAAAAACCTTGAGGCCAGCCAAGAGCTCCAAAAGCAAGGGCATGACCAGAAGGCTGTCCTGACCCAGTTTCACCCAGGACAGAAGGTGTGGGTATTGGAGCCTGTGGCCCTAAGAGCACTCCTGGACAAATGGAGTGGACCCCATCTCATTGTTGAAAAGAAAGGTGAGGTCACCTATCTGGTAGACCTGGGCACTGCCAGGAGTCCCCTTAGGGTGATCCATGTCAGTCGCCTAAAACCTTACTATGACACGGTTGACTTAACCCTGCTCATGGCAACTGATGAGAGGCAGGAAGAAAAGAGTGACCCTGTCCTAGACCTCTTCTCCACCACTGAAGCTGATGGCTTAGTGGAGGGAGTGGTGCTTGCAGAGTGCCTTACTGCTGAGCAGAAGGACAACTGTATAAATCTCCTAGGCCAATTCTCTGACCTCTTCTCACTCATCCAAGGTACAACTACCTGGTGTGAGTACTCAGTCAACACTGGAGACAGTTTGCCTGTCAAAAGTAAGATTTATAGGCAGCCTGACCATGTTTCAGGTTCAGAAAATGTTGGATCTAGGAGAGATTGATCCTTTTGAAAGCCCATGGGCTAGCCCAGTGGTGCTTGTCCCAAAACCTCATAGTAAAGATGGTAAAAAGGAATGAGGTTTTATGTTGACTATAGGGGTCTCAATCAAGTAACGAAAACTGAAGCTCACCCTATACCCAGGGCAGATGAGCTAATAGATACACTGGCTCTGCCAAGTATCTAAGCACTTTTGACTTAACTGCAGGGTCTTGGCAGATTAAGTTGTCAGAAGAGGCTAAACCTAAAACAGCATTTTCCACCATTGGAGGGCAATATCAGTTCACTGTTATGCCATTTGGTTTGCAAAATGCACCTGCCACTTTTCAGAGGTTGGTGAACACAGTCCTGCAAGGGTTGGAAGCCTTTAGTGCAGCATATCTAGATGATATAGCTGTCTTTAGCTCCACCTGGGATGATCACCTGGTCCACCTATGGAAAGTTTTCGAGGCCCTGCAAAAGGCAGGCCTCACTATCAAGGCCTAAAAGTGCCAGATAGGGCAGGGGAAAGTGGTTTATCTGGGCCACCTGGTAGATGGGGAACAGATTGCACCACTTCAGGGGAAAATCCAGACAATCATGGATTGGGTTCCCCCCACAACTCAAACCCAGGTGAGAGCCTTCTTAGGCCTCACAGGGTACTTTATCAATCAATCAATCAAATTTTTTAAGCGCACTACTCACCCAGTAGAGTCTCAAGGTGCTGGGGGAGAGGGGTTACTGCTCGAAAAGCCATGTTTTGAGGTGCTTTCTGAAGGTTAGGAGGTCCAGGGTCTTGTGTAGGTTGGTGGGTAGGGAGTTCCAGGTTTTGGCAGCGAGGTGGGAAAAGGATCTGCCGCAGGAGGTGGTGCGTTGGATGCAGGGGACTGTAGCGAGTGCGAGGTCGGCGGAGCGGAGCTGTAGGGTTGGTTTGTGGAAGTTGATTTGTTTGTTGAGGTAGGCTGGTCCGGTGTCGTGGAGGGTTTTGTGAGCGTGGACAAGGATTTTGAAAATTATCCTTTTGTTGATGGGCAGCCAATGTAGGGATCTGAGGTGGGCGGAGATGTGTTCATGGTGAGGGAGGTTGAGGATGAGATGTGCGTCTGCGTTCTGGATTCGCGGGAGTTTTCTCTGAAGCTTGGCTGTGGTCCCTGCATGGAGGGCATTGCTGTAGTCAAGTCAGCTGCTTATGAGGGCGTGGGTGACCGTTCCTCTTTTTTCTAAACGAATCCATTTGAAAGTCTTGTATAGCATGCAAAGGGTGTTGAAGCAGGAGGATGATAAGGCATTGATTTGCTGAGTCATGGAGAGAGATGAGTCCAGTATGATGCCAAGATTGCGTGCGTGGGTGGTGGGTGTTGGAGGTTGTCCAAGGGTGGTGGGCCACCAAGAGTCGTTCCATGCTATCTTGTTGGGACCGAAGATGATGATCTCGGCTTTTTCTGCGTTCAATTCAAGGTGGCTCGTTTGTCATCCAGTTAGCGATGGTGAGGAGTCCGGCGTGTAGGTAATTCTTGGAGGTAGAGGGGTTCCTCGTGAGGGAGATGATGAGCTGTGTGTCGTCAGCGTATGATATGATGGTGATGCCGTGGGGGCAGATGATGTTGGGAAGAGGAGCCATGTAGATATTGAAAAGGGTGGGGCTGAGGGAGGATCCTTGGGGGACCCCACAGATGGTCTTGGTGGCTGTAGACCGGAAAGGAGGGAGGCAGACTCTTTGGGTTCTTTCGGAGAGGAAGGAGATGAGCCAGTCCAGGGCTTTGTGGCAACTTCCAGCGTTGAAGAGACGTGTGCAGAGGGTTTGGTGGCATACGGTGTCGAAAGCCGCAGAGAGGTCTAGGAGGATGAGGGCAACGGTTTCGCCCTTGTCCAATCTGGTCCTGATGTTGTCTGTACAGGCGATGATGGTGGTCTTGGAGCTGTGGTTTTGCAGAATCCAGACTGGGAGACATTGAGTATGTTGTTGTCTTCTAGGAAGCGAGACAGTTGTACGTTTACTATCTGTAGGAGGCTGGACTGGCTTGTAGTGAGTACCAAGGGGTAGTTGCACCTTGCACCAGGCCCAGTTATCCCTTATTAGTGTATAGGGTGTCTAGCAGCTTAGGCTGATAGATAATGGTAGCTTAGCAGAGCAGCTTAGGCTGAACTAGGAGACGTGTGAAGCTACTACAGTACCACTTAGTGTCATATGCACAATATCATAAGAAAACACAATACACAGTTATACTAAAAATAAAGGTACTTTATTTTTATGACAATATGCCAAAGTATCTTAGAGTGTACCCTCAGTGAGAGGATAGGAAATATACACAAGATATATATACACAATAGCAAAAATATGCAGTATAGTCTTAGAAAACAGTGCAAACAATGTATAGTTACAATAGGATGCAATGGGGAAACATAGGGATAGGGGCAACACAAACCATATACTCCAAAAGTGGAATGCGAACCACAAATGGACCCCAAACCTATGTGACCTTGTAGAGGGTCGCTGGGACTATTAGAAAATAGTGAGAGTTAGAAAAATAACCCTCCCCAAGACCCTGAAAAGTGAGTGCAAAGTGCACTAAAGTTCCCCTAAGGATAAAGAAGTCGTGTTAGAGGAATAATGCAGGAAAGACACAAACCAACAATGCAATAACTGTGGATTTCCAATCTAGGGTACCTGTGGAACAAGGGGACCAAGTCCAAAAGTCACAAGCAAGTCGGAGATGGGCAGATGCCCAGGAAATGCCAGCTGCGGGTGCAAAGAAGCTTCTACTGGACAGAAGAAGCTGCGGTTTCTGCAGGAACGACAAGGGCTAGAGACTTCCCCTTTGGAGGATGGATCCCGCACACCGTGGAGAGTTGTGCAGAAGTATTTTCCTGAAGAAAGATCACCAACAAGCCTTGCTAGCTGCAAGTCGTGCAGTTAGTGTTTTTGGATGCTGCTGTGGCCCAGGAGGGACCAGGATGTCGCCAATTGCGTCTGGGGACAGAAGGGGCATAGAGCAAGACAAGGAGCCCTCTCAGAAGCAGGCAGCACCCGCAGAAGTGCTGAAACAGGCACTACAAAGAGGAGTGAAACAGTGCTCACCCGAAGTCGCACAAAGGAGTCCCACGTCGCCGGAGGACAACTTAGAAAGTCGTGCAATGCAGGTTAGAGTGCCGTGGAACCAGGCTTGGCTGTGCACAAAGGATTTCTGCCGGAAGTGCACAGAGGCCGGAGTAGCTGCAAAAGTCGCGGTTCCCAGCAATGCAGTCTGGCGTGGGGAGGCAAGGACTTACCTCCACCAAACTTGGACTGAAGAGTCACTGGACTGTGTGGGCCACTTGGACAGAGTTGCTGGATTCGAGGGACCTCGCTCGTCGTGCTGAGAGGAGACCCAAGAGACCGGTAATGCAGCTTTTTGGTGCCTGCGGTTGCAGGGGGAAGATTCCATCGACCCACGGGAGATTTCTTTGGAGCTTCTAGTGCAGAGAGGAGGCAGACTACCCCCACAGCATGCACCACCAGGAAAACAGTCGAGAAGGCGGCAGGATCAGCGTTACAGAGTTGCAGTAGTCGTCTTCGCTACTTTGTTGCAGTTTTGCAGGCTTCCAGCGTGGTCAGCAGTCGATTCCTTGGCAGAAGGTGAAGAGAGAGATGCAGAGGAACTCTGATGAGCTCTTGCATTCGTTATCTAAGGAAATCCCCAAAGCAGAGACCCTAAACAGCCAGAAAAGAGGGTTTGGCTACTTAGGAGAGAAGATAGGCTAGCAACACCTGAAGGAGCCTATCAGAAGGAGTCTCCGACTTCACCTGCTGGCCCTGGCCACTCAGAGCAGTCCAGTGTGCCAGCAGCACCTCTGTTTCCAAGATGGCAGAGGTCTGGAGCACACTGGAGGAGCTCTGGGCACCTCCCAGGGGAGGTGCAGGTCAGGGGAGTGGTCACTCCCCTTTCCTTTGTCCAGTTTTGCGCCAGAGCAGGGCTGAGGGGTCCCTTAACCGGTGTAGACTGGCTTATGCAGAAATGGGCACCATCTGTGCCCATGAAAGCATTTCCAGAGGCTGGGGGAGGCTATTCCTCCCCTGCCTTAACACCTTTTTCCAAAGGGAGAGGGTGTAACACCCTGTCTCTGAGGAAGTCCTTTGTTCTGCCATCCTGGGCCAAGCCTGGCTGGATCCCAGGAGGGCAGAAACCTGTCTGAGGGGTTGGCAGCAGCAGCAGCTGCAGTGAAACCCCTGAAAAGGCAGTTTGGCAGTACCAGGGTCTGTGCTAGAGACCCGTGGGATCATGGGATTGTGCCACCTATGCCAGGATGGTATAGAGGGGGCAATTCCATGATCATAGACATACATGGCCATATTCGGAGTTACCATTGTGAAGCTACATATAGGTAGTGACCTATATGTAGTGCACGCGTGTAATGGTGTCCCCGCACTCACAAAGTCCGGGGAATTGGCCCTGAACAATGTGGGGGCACCTTGGCTAGTGCCAGGGTGCCCACACACTAAGTAACTTAGCACCTAACCTTTACTAGGTAAAGGTTAGACATATAGGTGACTTATAAGTTACTTAAGTGCAGTGTAAAATGGCTGTGAAATAAAGTGGACGTTATTTCACTCAGGCTGCAGTGGCAGGCCCGTGTTAGAGTTGCCAGAGCTCCCTATCGGTGGCAAAAGAAATGCTGCAGCCCATAGGGATCTCCTGGAACCCCAATACCCTGGGTACCTCAGTACCATATACTAGGGAATTATAAGGGTGTTCCAGTATGCCAATGTAAATTGGTAAAATTGGTCACTAGCCTGTTAGTGACAATTTGAAAGAAATGAGAGAGCATAACCACTGAGGTTCTGAATAGCAGAGCCTCAGTGAGACAGTTAGGCATCACACAGGAAACACATACATATAGGTCACAAACTTATGAGCACTGGGGTCCTGGCTAGTAGGGTCCCAGTGACACATAACAAACATACTGAAAACATAGGGTTTTCACTATGAGCACTGGGCCCTGGCTGGCAGGATCCCAGTGAGACAGTGAAAACACCCTGACATACACTCACAAACAGGCCAAAAGTGGGAGTAACAAGGCTAGAAAGAGGCTACTTTCTCACACCCCCCCCCCCTCCAAACGAAGGACAATAAGGCTAACCTTGGCCAGTTGAGACTTTATTGTCTAAGTGGTGATAAGTAGAGAGTAGCTCTGCAATAGACTGGTTACTCCCTTTATCATCCACTATATGGTTACTTCCCTGTGGGGATGTAAACCACCCTGTTTGAAGTTTTTTAGCTAAGCAACAATGTGAAGATGTATTTTTAGAGTTTCTATCAGTAAGTTTTAGTTTAGAGCAGTGGGAATTGTCCACTGAACCTATTTGTAGTGATGGAAATGACAGACAGGGATGCTGTCTCAGTAGAGCCATAGCTGGGCAAAAACTTTGTCCATATGGCTGGAAGAGAGAACAGGGATGCTGTTTCTCTTGAGTTGGAGCAGGGCAGGGATGCTGTCCTATGAGCTCCACACTAGGGCAGGGATGCTGTCCTAAGTGTTGTGAGGCAGTGCAGAGTTTTTGCACTAAAGTTTCTCTGGGAGGGTTGGAGGGATGCTCCATGTTAACTAAAATGGTGCTCTTTTTCTCACCAATGTTAGTTATCCAACAGAGAGGTACTGCCACCTCAGGGAGTACAGCTATGCCAGCTGATGATTCCCTTGGAACAGGTGCCACCCCAGGAGAGGTTTCTCCCACCACAGGAATGGTATCCTGAATGGCAGAGTGGTTAGGGGATACTGTGATACCCTTTTTACCTGTTGTTGGAGAAGGATCCTGAGTTTTTAGGCCTTCTCTCCTTTGCTTTTTCATTTCAGTAGAAATGAGAGGGAACAATTCCTCAGGGATGCCCCGCATGGCTGCATGGGCATAAAACTCTACATCAGCCCAATCTGAGGCCTCTAGGTCATTACCTAAGAGACAGTCTACAGGTAAGCTAGGTGATACCAATACCTTTTTCCAAAGGGAGAGGGTGTAACACCCTCTCTCTGAGGAAGTCCTTTGTTCTGCCATCCTGGGCCAAGCCTGGCTGGACCCCAGGAGGGCAGAAACCTGTCTGTGGGGTTGGCAGCAGCTGCAGTGAAACCCCTGAAAAGGCAGTTTGGCAGTACCAGGGTATGTGCTACAGACCACTGGGATCATGGGATTGTGCCAACTATGCCAGGATGGTCTAGAGGGGGCAATTCCATGATCATAGACATGCTACATGGCCACATTCGGATTTACCATTGTGAAGCTACATATAGGTAGTGACCTATATGTAGTGCACGCGTGTAATGGTGTCCCCGCACTCACAATGTCCGGGGAATTGGCCCTGAACAATGTGGGGGCACCTTGGCTAGTGCCAGGGTGCCCACACACTAAGTAACTTAGCACCTAACCTTTACTAGGTAAAGGTTAAACATATAGGTGACTTATAAGTCACTTAAGTGCAGTGTAAAATGGCTGTGAAATAACGTGGACGTTATTTCACTCAG
This sequence comes from Pleurodeles waltl, assembly GCF_031143425.1. Classification (NCBI taxonomy): domain Eukaryota; kingdom Metazoa; phylum Chordata; class Amphibia; order Caudata; family Salamandridae; genus Pleurodeles; species Pleurodeles waltl. The sequence continues at coordinate 688,229,999 of NC_090448.1, read as the reverse complement.
GCTGCAGTGGCAGGCCTGTGCAAGAGTTGTCAGAGCTCCCTAAGGGTGGCAAAAGAAATGCTGCAGCCCATAGGGATCTCCTGGAACCCCAATACCCTGGGTACCTCAGTACCATATACTAGGGAATTCTAAGGGTGTTCCAGTATGCCAATGTAAATTGGTAAAATTGGTCACTAGCTTGTTAGTGACAATTTGAAAGAAATGAGAGAGCATAACCACTGAGGTTCTGAATAGCAGAGTCTCAGTGAGACAGTTAGGCATCACACAGGGAACACATACATTTAGGTCACAAACGTATGAGCACTGGGGTCCTGGCTAGCAGGGTCCCAGTGACACATAACAAACATACTGAAAACATAGGGTTTTCACTATGAGCACTGGGCCCTGGCTGGCAGGATCCCAGTGAGACAGTGAAAACACCCTGACATACACTCACAAACACGCCAAAAGTGGGGGTAACAAGGCTAGAAAGAGGCTACTTTCTCACACCCCCCCCCCCCCAAACGAAGGACAATAAGGCTAACCTTGGCCAGTTGAGACTTTATTGTCTAAGTGGTGATAAGTAGAGAGTAGCTCTGCAATAGACTGGTTACTCCCTTTATCATCCACTATATGGTTACTTCCCTGTGGGGATGTAAACCACCCTGTTTGAAGTTTTTTAGCTAAGCAACAATGTGAAGATGTATTTTTAGAGTTTCTATCAGTAAGTTTTAGTTTAGAGCAGTGGGAATTGTCCACTGAACCTATTTGTAGTGATGGAAATGCCAGACAGGGATGCTGTCTCAGTAGAGCCATAGCTGGGCAAAAACTTTGTCCATATGGCTGGAAGAGAGAACAGGGATGCTGTTTCTCTTGAGTTGGAGCAGGGCAGGGATGCTGTCCTATGAGCTCCACACTAGGGCAGGGATGCTGTCCTAAGTGTTGTGAGGCAGTGCAGAGTTTCTGCACTAAAGTTTCTCTGGGAGGGTTGGAGGGATGCTCCATGTTAACTAAAATGGTGCTCTTTTTCTCACCAATGTTAGTTATCCAACAGAGAGGTACTTCCACCTCAGGGAGTACAGCTATGCCAGCTGATGATTCCCTTGGAACAGGTGCCACCCCAGGAGAGGTTTCTCCCACCACAGGAATGGTATCCTGAATGGCAGAGTGGTTAGGGGATACTGTGATACCCTTTTTACCTGTTGTTGGAGAAGGATCCTGAGTTTTTAGGCCTTCTCTCCTTTGCTTTTTCATTTCAGTAGAAATGAGAGGGAACAATTCCTCAGGGATGCCCAGCATGGCTGCATGGGCATAAAACTCTACATCAGCCCAATCTGAGGCCTCTAGGTCATTACCTAAGAGACAGTCTACAGGTAAGCTAGGTGATACCAATACCTTTTTCCAAAGGGAGAGGGTGTAACACCCTCTCTCTGAGGAAGTCCTTTGTTCTGCCATCCTGGGCCAAGCCTGGCTGGACCCCAGGAGGGCAGAAACCTGTCTGAGGGGTTGGCAGCAGCTGCAGTGAAACCTCTGAAAAGGCAGTTTGGCAGTACCAGGGTATGTGCTACAGACCACTGGGATCATGGGATTGTGCCAACTATGCCAGGATGGTCTAGAGGGGGCAATTCCATGATCATAGACATGCTACATGGCCACATTCGGATTTACCATTGTGAAGCTACATATAGGTAGTGACCTATATGTAGTGCACGCGTGTAATGGTGTCCCCGCACTCACAATGTCCGGGGAATTGGCCCTGAACAATGTGGGGGCACCTTGGCTAGTGCCAGGGTGCCCACACACTAAGTAACTTAGCACCTAACCTTTACTAGGTAAAGGTTAAACATATAGGTGACTTATAAGTCACTTAAGTGCAGTGTAAAATGGCTGTGAAATAACGTGGACGTTATTTCACTCAGGCTGCAGTGGCAGGCCTGTGCAAGAGTTGTCAGAGCTCCCTAAGGGTGGCAAAAGAAATGCTGCAGCCCATAGGGATCTCCTGGAACCCCAATACCCTGGGTACCTCAGTACCATATACTAGGGAATTCTAAGGGTGTTCCAGTATGCCAATGTAAATTGGTAAAATTGGTCACTAGCTTGTTAGTGACAATTTGAAAGAAATGAGAGAGCATAACCACTGAGGTTCTGAATAGCAGAGTCTCAGTGAGACAGTTAGGCATCACACAGGGAACACATACATTTAGGTCACAAACGTATGATCACTGGGGTCCTGGCTAGCAGGGTCCCAGTGACACATAACAAACATACTGAAAACATAGGGTTTTCACTATGAGCACTGGGCCCTGGCTGGCAGGATCCCAGTGAGACAGTGAAAACACCCTGACATACACTCACAAACACGCCAAAAGTGGGGGTAACAAGGCTAGAAAGAGGCTACTTTCTCACACTGCCTTCTTTCCTATTCTTGGGGAGAGGTCAGATCTGAGTCCACAAGATATTGATGCAACAAGTCAGACACACAATTATTCCAGATATGATCTCTCAGAATCCAGTTATGTAGCTTCCAGAATCTGCCACTTTACTGCCATGTAACCAACTGTCTAGGGCCTTCACAGAACAGTCCACAAAGTCTGTCCAGTCCTGTGATGACTCCTTTCTGGTCTCTCTGAACTTAAGTCTATACTGTTCATTGGTTACTCCCAGACCATCCAAGAGTGCATTTTTAAGAACCTGCTAATTATCTGCATCATCCTCTCTGACAATAGGAAGTCTGTCTCTACCCTTGCCGAAGAAGGGTAACCAAAGGATAACAGCCCACTGTGCATGAGGGACCCTTTGAACTTTACAGGCCCTGTCAAGTGCAGCAAACCACTTGTTGATGTCATCACCATCCTTGTAAGGAGGGACAACTTTGTGCAGATTCCTAGAATCAAATTATGGTTCCCTAACATTTGTATTCCTAAAATTGCTGCTGCCACCATTGTGAACTAACCCCAAACCCTGCCTCTCTTTCTCCACAGCCAGGGATTCCCCATCTAAGGCCAACTGCTGCTGCATTAGCTTCAATCTGACCTCCTCTAACCTCAGCTTTCTGCGGTCCCTATCTAGGGACTGGTCCTCAGGGTTAGAATTATGTGAAGCCTCTGAAACAGAGGTAAGATGAGAGTGTGCAGAGGCAGACCTATCTCTAACAGGGGCCACTCTAGTGACCTGGCCACTAGGGGTGAAGGGAGCCCTACTTGAGTGTGAACCCTTACCACTACCAGCTATACTAGGGGGCTTGACACCAGATAGATCTGTGGAAGGACCCTCCCAGGATTGTCATCTTGCTCCTCTGAGCTTTCCTGGTTGGAGTTGCCCTCTACCTCTTCCTCAGTGCTGATTCCCTGGTCATCCTAAAGGAGGAGATTTAAGAGGTACTCCTTATTGGAGTTCTTCCCAATCCCTAAATTTCTTTCAATGCAGAGCCCCTTCAAGCTTTTATAGTTTAAATTGTCCTAGGTAGTCTTGACAGCTCTAGGGCTGGCTTCTACAGAAGACATATTGAAAGAAAAAAGTTTAGGAAAGTGAGTAAAAAGTTAGTAGAATAACAGACCTAACTTTTTAGAGAAAAGAAGAAAACTTTTTAGAACTTTGTAAAAATGTTTGTAAAGTTTACACAACTTTTAAGAAAGTTAGAAAATTGTTTCTAGGTATATATTATATATGCTCTAAGTAATGGGGCAAGCTTTTCTTGTGAAAGGCACAGGTAACAAAATGGTAATGCAATTGCAAGTACTTATCCCACCGCTGCACCACCATTGTAGGAGGTTGGCCTGGTTTGTAGTGGGTACCTTCGGTACTTACACCAGGTCCAGTTATCCCTTGTTAGTGATTGTAGTAGTGTTCTAGTAGCTTAAGCTGATAGAGGTAGCTATAGCAGAGCAGCTTAGGCTGAATTAGGAAACATGCAAAGCTCCTGCAATACCACTTATACTTACACAGTACGTATACACAAGTAAAGACAATACTCAGTTGTACCAAAAATAAAGGTATTTATTTGGGTGACACAGTACCAAAAATATCATAGAGACAGTACTCCTTCTGGAGGTGAGTATTATACACAATATATACACTAGACACCAAAATTAGACACGTAAATGGTCATAGAACAGTGCAAACAGTAGGAAATCCTATAGAATGCAATGGGAGAAAATAGGTCTAGCGGCAACACAAACCTGTTATGCCATTAATTGTGTTTGACCAATGACTTTGTGTTTCACCATTGCGCATATTAGTTGTTCAATGTTCATCAGTAGCACATTACATTCTGTATTCAATTTAGCTGCCTATTGGTTTTAACGTGGCATTAGACATTACATTTGGTATTTAGGTTAGCTGCCTATTGGCTTTACATGGCATTAGACATTACATTTTGTATTTAGTTTAGCTGCCTATTGGCTTTAACGTGGAGTTCGACATTGCAGTTGAGCTGTGTTTTTCCACATGGTTGACCAAGCTGTGTTTTTCGTATTGAATTCACACCAAACCCTAGCTGATAAGAGAGTGTATATTTTGTGTTTACCTCTCTATCCAGCCTAGGAACTAGTGTAGTTTGGAGACTTGGCCACTCTCCAAACTTGTTTGGTTCCCCCACTGAGCCAGCATGTTTAGACTAAGGAGCCTGTGAGCAGGCTTTTTACTGTGGCCCTGGGTGGCAGCAAGGGGAAAATTTTCCAGGACTTCAGTCAGGAGCGTACGTCAGCTGCCTGACCTCCCGTTTGGGTGTAAAGTCTCGTTCTTGCAGTTGAACAGGAGTCATCAACTTGCTGGCATGAGAAAGATAACAAGCAGTGATAGGCCCTACGGTGATGAATTTTGACTTTTATTCTTTGCTTTGAAGTTATGCTATAATATAATCACATGTATTTGCTGTGTACATTGCAATTGAGAAGTACTTCGATATATTTTGCTTTCATTGCTGTGACTACTTTTAAACGTGTGCTTCCAACCTACTAATCTCGTCTTTCAGGAACCTTGTGGTGAAGTAATAATAATAAATGTCTTCTTTAAACTAAGAAGTGCATTCCAGAGAAGTTTTGTAAGCTCGGTCATAAGATAAGGAAAGCAAAACAAAACCATATACTAAAAAAGTGGAATGTGAATCATGAATTCCCCCCTAGACAAGTTTAGTGTGTGCAGAATCGCTGGGAGAGTAAGAATACAGTAAAGGTAAGTAAATTACCCCACCCCAGAGCCCAGAAAAGCAGGAGTAAAGTACTGCAAGTTTCCTTAGGACACACTACACCTCGGTTTTGGGATTTTGCAGCAGCCAACCTAGTCTGCAAAGAGCAACTGCTGGATTTTTGGACCTGAAGACCTGCAAAGGAAGGGGACCAAGTCCAGAAGTCAAAAGAAGTTCCAAGAAGGACAGGAGCCCCTGCCAACTCAGAAGAGGGTGCCAAAAAAAGATTCCCCAGTTAGTAGAAGACAGAAGAAATGCACCCTAGGAAGATGCCAGCGGGTTCCTGCATGATGCAAAAGATGTCCCACGGTGTGAAGATCGTTGCAGACAAGATTTCTTGTTGGAAGGCGCCAACAAGACTTGGCTACGACAAAAGTGCGTTTTTCATCAAAATGGCACTGGATGGACCCAGGAGGGACCTGTGTAAGGAGGAAGGGGGGTCTCTCAGCACTATGGCAAGCCCTCAGTATGCCAGCCAGCACCCCCAGAAGCTGCAGGATCTGGGTTAAAAGGAGGTACAAAACACAGTTGATGCAGCACTACAAAAGAAGGTCCCACGCCACCGGAGATCAACTCAGCAAGTTGAGCATCGCAGGGTGGAGTGCTGGTAACCTGGGCCAGGTTGTGCATGAAGGAATTTTGCAGAGTGCACAGAGGCCTCACGAGGCGAAGAAGACACAGTAAACAGGGGTACCATTGTTCTCGGGGAAGTTAAGGTCTTACCTCCTCGAAATTGCATCAGCAGGACTTCAGGACAGTCTATGTCGATGATGTCCACCCTCTGTGTCCTTAGGAGCACGCTCGTCCCCGTGAAAGGAGTCCCAGGGTACCGGTCATAGCCTTGGAAGGTGCCTGCTTTGAGCAGCAGAGTGACTCCGTCACTCTACGGGAGATTTCTTCGGTCCTTCTGGTGCAGGATGAAGACAGGGAGTCCCGAGAGCATGCACACCATGGAAACTGTTGCAGTTGCTGACTTGGAGCTGAGGTTGCTGAAAAAAAGTGTCTCTTGTCGACACTTTGTTGTAATTACAGCATTTCTTTGAGCAGGGTGCAGATGATCTGAGGTCAGAGCAGTCTGAATTTGTTGCAGAGGATTCTTGAAGGAAACTTGCAAGCAGAATCTGCAGAGAACCCACAGGAGAGACCCTAAATAGCCCTGAGAAGGGGATTGGCTACCTTATCAGGTATGGACCTATCAGGAGTGATCTCTGACATCACCTGCTGGCACTGGCCACTCAGAGCCCTCCAGAGTGCCCCCACACCTTTCAAAGCAAGATAGCTGAAGTCTGGGACACACTGGAGGAGCTCTGGGCACCACCCCTGGGTTGGTGATGGACAGGGGAGTAGTCACTCCCCTTTCCTTTGTCCAGTTTCCCACCAGATCAGGGGATAAAGGGTCCCTGAACCGATGTAGACTGGTTTTTGCAAGGAGGGCACCATCTGTGCCCTTCAAAGCATTTCCAGAGGCTGGAGAAGGCTATCCCTCCCCAGCCTGTAACACCTATTTCGAAAGGGAGCGGGTGTAACACCCTGCTCCGAGAGGAAATGCTTTGTTCTGCCTTCCAGGGACTGGGCTGCTCAGATCCCAGGAGGGCAGAACCCTGTCTGTGAGGTGGCAGCAGCGGTAGCTGCAGTTCAAGCCTCAGAGAGCTGGTTTGGCAGTACTGGGGGTCCATGGTGCAGCCCCCAGGATGCATGGAATTGGCTCCCCAATACCAGATTTGGAATGGGGGGGACAATTCCACGATCTTAGACATGTTACATGGCCATATTCGGAGATACTATTGTGAAGCTACTTATAGGTATTGACCTATATGTAGTGCACGTGTGTAATGGCGTCCCCGCACTCACAAAGTCTAAGGAAATGGCCCTGAACTATGTGGGGGCACCTTTGCTAGTGCAAGGGTGCCCTCACACGTAGTAACTTTGCACCTAACCTTCAGCAAGTGAAGGTTAGAAATATAGGTGACTTATAAGTTACTTAAGTGCAGTGAAAATGGCTAGAAAATAGTGTGTGCACTATTTCACACAGGCTGAAGTGGCAGTCCTGTGTAAGGGTTTGTCTGAGCTCCCTATGGGTGGCAAAAGAAATGCTGCAGCCCAAATGGATCTCCTGGAACCCCAATGCCCTGGGTACGTAGGTATCATATACTGTGGACTTATAAGGGGGGGTCCAGCGTGCCAATTGAAATTGGTAAATGTAGTCACTGGCCTACAGTGACAAATTTAAAAGCAGAGAGAGCATAAGCGCTGAGGTTCTGGTTAGCAGAGCTTCAGTGACACAGTTAGGCACTACACAGGCATACACATTAGGCCACAAACTATGAGCACTGGGGTCCTGGCTAGCAGGATCCCAGTGACACAGTAAAAACACACTCCCCCACACTCACAAACAGGCCAAAAGTGTCAGTAACCATGCCAGAAAGAGGCTACTTTCTCACATGCCCTCCTTGCATAAACCAGTCTACACCAGTTAAGGGACCCCTTGTCCCCTGCTCTGGTGGGAAACTGGACAAAGGAAAGGGGAGTGACCACTCCCCTGTCCATCACCACCCCAGGGGTGGTGCCCAGAGCTCCTCCAGTGTGTCCCAGACTTCAGCCATCTTGCTTTGCAAGGTGTGGGGGCACTCTGGGGGGGCTCTGATCGGCCAGTGCCAGCAGGTGACGTCAGAGACCCCTCCTGATAGGTCCATACCTGATAAGGTAGCCAATCCCCCTCTCAGGGCTAATTAGGGTCTCTCTTGTGGATTCTCTTCAGATTCTGCTTGCAAGTTTCCTTCAGGAATCCTCTGCAACTACTACTTTATCCTCGGATCAACTGCAGCCTGCTCCAGGAACCTCTGTAACTGCAACAAAGGGGGTCATTCTGACTTTGACGGGTGGCGGAGGCCACCCGCCAAAGTTCCGCCGGCAGAATACCGCTACGCGGTCAGAAGACCGCTGCGGTAATTCTGAGTTTCCCGCTGGGTTGGCGGGCGACCGCCAGAAGGCCGCCCGCCAGCCCTGCGGGAAACCCCCTTCCATGAGGATGCCGGCTCCGAATGGAGCCGGCGGAGTGGAAGGGGTGCGACGGGTGCAGTTGCACCCGTCGCGATTTTCAGTGTCTGCTTGGCAGACACTGAAAATCTTGGTGGGGCCCTGTTAGGGGGCCCCTGCAGTGCCCATGCCATTGGCATGGGCACTGAAGGGGCCCCCAGGGGCCCCACGACACCCGTTACCGCCAGCCAGGTTCTGGCGGTCAAAACCGCCAGAACCAGGCTGGCGGTAAGGGGGTCGGAATCCCCATGGCGGCGCTGCTTGCAGCGCCGCCATGGAGGATTCCCCTGGGCAGCGGGAAACTGGCGGGACACTAACCGCGGCTGTACCGCCGCGGTCAGAATGCCCATGGGAGCACCGCCAGCCTGTTGGCGGTGCTCCCGCGGTCGTTGGCCCTGGCGGTAGTCTACTGCCAGGGTCAGAATGACCCCCAAAGTTTCCACAAGGGATACTTTTCCTCTGCAACTTCAGCTCCAGACAGCAACTGCAACAGTTTCCACGGTGTGCACACTCTGAGTTCTCCCTGTCTTCATCCTGCACTAGAAGGACCGAAGAAATCTCCTGTGGGGTGACAGAGTCACTCCCCTGCTCACGCAGGCACCTTCCAAGACGACGACCGGTACCCTTGGACTCCTCTCACAGCGACGAGGGTGCTCCTTAAGACACAGACGGTGGACCCCATCCACATAGACTGTCCTTAGGTCCTGCTGACACAATTTAGAGGAGGTAAGACCTTGACTTCATTGAGAGCAATGGTACCCCTGTGTACTGCGTCTTCTTCACCTCCTGAGGCCTCTGTGCGCTATTTGCAAAATTCCTTCATGCACAGCCTGGCCCAGATCCCCAGCATTCCATCCTGTGACGCTCAACGCCCTGAGTTGTTCTTCGGCGGCGTGGGATCTTCCTTTGTTGTGCTGCACCGACCGCGTTTTGCACCTCCTTTTTCCCCTTGTCCTGGGTCTCCCGTGGGTGCTATCTGGCATCCTGAGGGTTCTCTAAAGTTCTGAGAGCCCCCACTTCCTCCTCACACAGAATTGAGGTGCCCAGGTCCCTCCTGGGTCCAGCCAGTGCCATTTTGATGCAAAATGCACTTTTGTCATAACCAAGGTTTGTTGGAGACTTCCAACACGAAATCACGTCTGCATCCATCTTCACATTGTGGGACATCCTTTGCATCATGCAGGAACCTGCTGGCATCTTCCTAGGATGCATTCCTGCAGTCTTTGTTCAATTGGGGACTCTTCTTGTGCACCCTCTTCTGGGTTGGTAGGGGCTCCTGCCCTTCCTGGAACTTCTTTTGACTTCCGGACTTGGTCCCCTTCTTTTGCGGGTCTTCAGGTCCAGAAATCCAGCAGTTGTTGTTTGCAGACTTGGTTGGTTACTGCAATATGCCAATCGCGAGGTGTAGTGTGTCCTAAGGAAACTTGCAATACTTTACTCCTGCTTTTCTGGGCTCGGGTGGGGTAATTTACTTATCTTTACTGTATTCTTACTCTCTCAGTGATTCTGCACACACTACACTTGTCTAGGGGGGAATTTGTGATTCGCATTCCACTTTCTTAGTATATGGTTTGTGTTGCCTCTAGACCTATTTTCTCCCATTGCATTCCATAGCATTTCCTATTGTTTGCACTATCCTATGACTAATTACGTACCCCATTTTGGTGTCTAGTGTATATATTATGTATAATACTGACCTTCAGAAGTATTGTCTCTAAGATATTTTTGGTACTGTATCATCCAAAGAAATACCTTTATTTTGGGTTACACTGAGTATTGTCTTTACTTATGTATAAGTACTCTGTAACTATAAGTGGTATTGGAGGAGCTTTGCATGTCTCCTAGTTCAGCCTAAGCTGCTCTGCTATAGCTACCTCTACCAGCCTAAACTGCTAGAACACTACTACGTCACTAGTAATGGACAACTGGACCTGGTATAAGATGTAGGTACCCAAGGTACCCACTAGAAACCAGGCCAGCCTCCTCCATTGGTGTCAGCGGTGGGATGAGTACTTGCAATTGCTTTACCACTTTGTTACCTGTGCTTTTCACAAGAAAAGCTTGCTCCAATACTTAGAGCATATATAATATATACCTAGAAGTAATTTTCAAACTTTCTAAAAGTTCTGTTTAACTTTGCAAAAGTTTTTACAAACGTTCTTAAAAGTTTTCTTCTTTTCTCTAAAAAGTTAGCTCTGTTATTCTACTCACTTTTTACTCACTTTCCCAAACTTTTTTTTCTCTTTCAATATGTCTTCTGTAGAAGCTGTAGGAAAGTACCATCTTGCCTGGCATGTTACCCCCATATTTCACTGTATATATGTTGTTTTAGTTGTATGTGTCACTGGGACCCTGCCAGCCAGGGTCCCAGTGCTCATAAGTGTGCCCTGTATGTGTTACCTGTGTTATGACTAACTGTCTCACTGAGGCTCTGCTATTCAGAACCTCAGTGGTTATGCTCTCTCATCTCTTTACAAATTGTCACTAACAGGCTAGTGACCAATTTCACCAATTTACATTGGCATACTGGAACACCCTTATAATTCCCTAGTATATGGTACTGAGGTACCCAGGGTATTGGGGTTCCAGGAGATCCCTATGGGCTGCAGCATTTCTTGTGCCACCCATAGGGAGATCTGACAATTCTTACACAGGCCTGCCACTGCAGCCTGAGTGAAATAACGTCCACGTTATTTCACAGCCATTTTACCACTGCATTTAAGTAACTTATAAGTCACCTATATGTCTAACCTTTACCTGGTAAAGGTTGGGTGCTAAGTTACTTAGTATGTGGGCACCCTGGCACTAGCCAAGGTGCCCCCACATGGTTAAGTGCCAATTCCCCGGACTTTGTGAGTGCGGGGACACCATTACACGCGTGCACGACATATAGGTCACTACCTATATGTAGCTTCACAATGGTAACTCCGAATATGGCCATGTAACATGTCTATGATCATGGAATTGCCCCCTCTATGCCATCCTGGCATAGTTGGCACAATCCCATGATCCCACGGGTCTCTAGCATAGACCCTGGCACTGCCAAACTGCCTTTCCTGGGGTTTCACTGCAGCTGCTGCTGCTGCCAACCCCTCAGACAGGTTTCTGCCCTCCTGGGGTCCAGCCAGGCCTGGCCCAGGAAGGCAGAACAAAGGACTTCCTCAGAGAGAGGGTGTTACACCCTCTCCCTTTGGAAAATGGTGTTAAGGCTGGGGAGGAGTAGCCTCCCCCAGCCTCTGGAAATGCTTTCATGGGCACAGATGGTGCCAATTTCTGCATAAGCCAGTCTACACCGGTTCAGGGACCCCTCAGCCCTGCTCTGGCGGGAAATTGGACAAAGGAAAGGGGAGTGACCACTCCCCTGACCTGCACCTCCCCTGGGAGGTGCCCAGAGCTCCTCCAGTGTGCTCCAGACCTCTGCCATCTTGGAAACAGAGGTGCTGCTGGCACACTGGACTGCTCTGAGTGGCCAGTGCCAGCAGGTGACGTCAGAGACTCCTTCTGATAGGCTCCTTCAGGTGTTGCTAGCCTATCCTCTCTCCTAAGTAGCCAAACCCTCTTTTCTGGCTCTTTAGGGTCTCTGTCTTTGGGAATTCCTTAGATAACGAATGCAAGAGCTCATCCGAGTTCCTCTGCATCTCTCTCTTCACCTTCTGCCAAGGAATCAACTGCTGACCGCGCTGGAAGCCTGCAAAACTGCAACAAAGTAGCGAAGACGACTACTGCAACTCTGTAACGCTGATCCTGCCGCTTTCTCGACTGCTTTCCTGGTGGTGCATGCTGTGGGGGTAGTCTGCCTCCTCTCTGCACTAGAAGCTCCGAAGAAATCTCCCGTGGGTCGACGGAATCGTCCCCCTGCAACCGCAGGCACCAAAGAACTGCATCACCGGTACCCTGGGTCTCCTCTCAGCACAACGAGCGAGGTCCCTTGAATCCAGCAACTCTGTCCAAGTGACTCCCACAGTCCAGTGACTCTTCAGTCCAAGTTTGGTGGAGGTAAGTCCTTGCCTCCCCATGACAGACTGCTTTACTGGGAAGAGCGACTTTTGCAGCTACTCCGGCCTCTGTGCACTTCCGGCGGAAATCCTTTGTGCACAGCCAAGCCTGGGTCCACGGCACTCTAACCTGCATTGCACGACCTTCTAAGTTGTCCTCCGGTGACGTGGGACTTCTTTGTGCGACTTTGGGTGAGCACCGTTTCACTCCACTTCGTAGTGCCTGTTCCAGAACTTCTGTGGGTGCTGCCTGCTTCTGAGAGGGCTCCTTGTCTTGCTCGAAGCCCCCTCTGTCTCCAGACGCAATTGGCGACATCCTGGTCCCTCCTTGGCCACAGCAGCATCCAAACACCCTAACCGCACGACTTGCAGCTAGCAAAGCTTGTTTGCAGTCTTTCTTCAGGAAAAAACTTTTGCATGACTCTCCACGGCGTGGGGCACCCATCCTCCAAAGGGGAAGTCTCTAGTGCTTGTCGTTCCTGCAGAATCATCAGCTTCTACAGTCCAGTAGCAGCTTCTTTGCACCCACAGCTGGCATTTCCTGGGCATCTGCCCATCTCCGACTTGCTTGTGACTTTTGGACTTGGTCCCCTTGTTCCACAGGTACCCTCGTTTGGAAGTCCATTGCTGTTGCATTGCTGATTTGTGTCTTTCCTGCAGAATTCCCCTATCACGACTTCTGTGCTCTTTGGGGAACTTTAGTGCACTTTGCACTCACTTTTCAGGGTCTTGGGGTGGGCTATTTTTCTAACCCTAACTGTTTTCTTACAGTCCCAGCGACCCTCTACAAGGTCACATAGGTTTGGGGTCCATTCGTGATTCGCATTCCACTTTTGGAGTATATGGTTTGTGTTGCCCCTATCCCTATGTGTCCCCATTGCATCCTATTGTAACTATACATTGTTTGCACTGTTTTCTAATACTATACTGCATATTTTTGGTATTGTGTACATATATCTTGTGTATATTTGCTATCCTCATACTGAGGGTACTCACTGAGATACTTTTGGCATATTGTCATAAAATTAATGTACCTTTATTTTTAGTATATCTGTGTATTGTGTTTTCTTATGATATTGTGCATATGACACTAGTGGTACTGTAGGAGCTTCACTCGTCTCCTAGTTCAGCCTAAGCTGCTCTGCTAAGCTACCATTATCTATCAGCCTAAGCTGCTAGAAACCCAATACACTAATAAGGGATACCTGGGCCTGGTGCAAGGTGTAAGTACCCCTTGGTACTCACTACAAGCCAGTCCAGCCTCCGACATTGGTTCTGCAGCGGTGGGATAAGTGCTCTGTAACTACTTATCACTTTTGTCATTGTACTTTTCATAAGAGAAAAATATACTAAACAAGTTCAGTGTATGTACACCTAACCAAAAAGTTTTGCATTTCTTATCTCACTTCTTTTCTAAAGTGCTGAAAAGTACTTCTAAACTTTCAAAAAGTTCTTAAAAAGTTGTAAAAGTTTTTTTTCTGTCTTTCTAAAAGTTCTGACAAACTTTTTGTTCCTTTTTTCTGTCACTAAAACACTTTCTAAAATGTCTGGCACAGGCCAAACTGTTGATCTGTCCAAACTTGCTTATGATCACCTTAGCTGGAAAGGAGCAAGGAGTCTCTGCATAGAAAGAGGTTTAAGTGTAGGGAAGAATCCCCCCAGAGAACTATTGGTTAACATGCTTATAGAACAGGATAAGGCCAGAGGTGCCCCTTTTTTTGAAAAAGTAGCTAATGGTTCACAATCTGATCCAGGGACACCCCTAGACAAAGATTCAGGAAAGAAACTTCCTAGCCTGCCCATTACAAGACAGCCTAGCATAGTTGGTACTGATGTAGAGTCACACCATACTGATAGTGTTGTCTCACATCATAGCAAGGGTATTCCTTCACATCATAGTAGAAGTGATGTTTCTGTTAACCAAGCTGTTAGGATGCCCTCTGTAAGGGATGGGTCTCCTTCTGTACATTCTCACCATACTTCTGTTTCAAGGCATGTCCCACCCACCCACCCTGATGACAGAGTGTTAGAAAGGGAGCTCAATAGATTGAGAGTGGAACAAACCAGACTGAAGCTCAAGAAGCAACAGCTGGATTTGGATAGACAGTCCTTAGAAGTGGAAAGGGAAAGACAGAAATTGGGTTTAGAAACCCATGGTGGCAGCAGCAGTATTCCCGATAGTCATCCTGCAAAAGAGCATGATTCTAGGAATCTGCACAAGATAGTTCCCCCTTATAAGGAGGGGGATGACATTAACAAGTGGTTTGCTGCACTTGAGAGGGCCTGTGTTGTACAGGATGTCCCTCAAAGGCAGTGGGCTGCTATCCTATGGCTATCATTTAGTGGAAAGGGTAGGGATAGGCTCCTTACTGTGAAATAAAGTGATGCCAATAATTTTACAGTTCTTAAGAATGCACTCCAGGATGGTTATGGCTTAACCACTGAACAGTACAGGATGAAGTTCCGAGAGACCAAAAAGGAGTCTTCACAAGACTGGGTTGATTTTGTTGACCACTCAGTGATGGCCTTGGAGGGGTGGTTACATGGCAGTAAAGTTACTGATTATGAAAGCCTGTATAACTTGATCCTGAGAGAGCATATTCTTAATAATTGTGTGTCTGATTTGTTGCACCAGTACTTGGTGGACTCTGATCTGACAGACAAATGGGTCAGAACAAGGGTGAACAGAAACGTTCACACAAGGGGTGACAAAGATGGCAACAAGAAGAAGGATGGTAAGTCTTCTGACAAGGGTGGGGACAAATCTAAAAATGAGTCTTCATCAGGCCCACAAAAACACTCTGGTGGGGGTGGTGGGCCCAAATCCTCTTCTAATCAAAACAAAGAAAAGAAACCATGGTGCTATTTATGTAAAATAAAAGGCTATTGGACTACAGATCCCAGTTGTCCAAAGAAAAGCACCAAGCCTCCTACCACTACAACCCCTACTGCTACACCTAGTGTACCTACTAATAGCAGTGGTGGTGGGAGCAAACCTACTAATAGCCAATCCAAGGGAGTAGCTGGGCTCACTTTTGGTAACTTAGTTGGGGTTGGTCTGATTAGGGAGACCACAGAGGCTGTGTTAGTCTCTGAGGGGGCTATTGATTTAGCCACCTTGGTTGCTTGTCCCGTTAACATGGATAAGTACAAGCAACTACCCCTAATAAATGGTGTTGAGGTTCAGGCCTACAGGGACACTGGTGCCAGTGTTACTATGGTAATAGAGAAACTGGTCCACCCTGAGCAACACCTACTTCGTCACCAGTACCAAGTAACCGATGCTCACAACAACACACTTAGCCACCCCATGGCTGTTGTAAATCTCAACTGGTGGCGGGTTACTGGTCCAAAGAAAGTTGTGGTTGCCTCAGATTTACCTGTAGACTGTCTACTAGGAAATGATTTAGAGACATCAGCTTGGTCAGATGTGGAGTTGGAGGCCCATGCAGCAATGCTGGGGTTCCCAGGGCATATTTTTGCTTTAACCAGTACTCAGGCCAAAAAGCAAAAAGGACAGGGTGACTTGGATCCTGGAACAATGGACCAAGTGCTCCCTAAAGCTAGGGCTAGTAGAAGTAAAGCACTACCTACTATCCCTCCCTCTACAGTGGATTCTACTTCTGAGGAATAAGAATTTCCACCCTGTGCAGAACCTACACCAGAGGAGCTGGAAGCAGACACTTCTGAGCTTTTGGGTGAAGGGGGGCCTGCCAGGGAGGAGCTGAGTGTGGCACAGCATACCTGTCCCACACTAGAGGGTCTAAGACAGCAAGCTGTCAAACAAGCTAATGGGGATGTCAGTGACTCTCACAGAGTTTACTGGGAGGACAACCTCTTGTACACTGAAGCAAGGGTTCCTAAACCTGGAACTGCCAGGAGGTTAGTGATTCCTCAGAAGTAAATAAAGTTCCTCCTAACTCTAGCCCACGACATTCCCCTAGCTGGACATTTGGGACAAATGAAAACTTGGGACAGACTTGTTCCCTTGTTTTATTGGCCTAGAATGTCAGAGGACACAAAGGAATTTTGTAAGTCCTGTGAAACCTGTCAAGCCAATGGCAAGACAGGTGGCACTCCAAAGGCACCCCTTATTCCACTGCCTGTGGTTGGGGTTCCCCTGGAAAGGGTAGGGGTTGACATAGTTGGCCCCCTTGACTCTCCTACTGCTTCAGGCAATAGGTTCATCTTGGTGGTAGTGGACCATGCCACCAGATATCCTGAAGCAATTCCTCTAAGGACCACTACAGCACCTGCAGTGGCAAAGGCCCTCCTGGGAATATTTTCCAGGGTGGGCTTCCCAAAAGAGGTGGTATCAGACAGGGGAAGCAATTTCATGTCTGCTTACTTAAAGGCCATGTGGAAGGAGTGTGATGTGACATACAAGTTCACTACACCTTATCATCCACAAACAATTGGACTGGTGGAGAGATTTAACAAAACTCTCAAAGGCATGATTATGGGACTCCCTGAAAAACTCCACAGGAGATGGGATATCCTTTTACCATGCCTCCTTTTTGCTTACAGGGAGGTACCCCAGAAAGGAGTGGGCTTCAGCCCCTTTGAACTCCTCTTTGGACACCCAGTAAGAGGTCCTCTAACACTTGTTAAGGAGGGTTGGGAACAACCTTTAAGAGCTCCAAAGCAAGACATAGTGGACTATGTACTTGGCCTCAGATCAAGGATGGCTGAGTACATGAAAAAGGCCAGTAAAAACCTTCAGGCCAGCCAAGAGCTCCAAAAGCAATGGCATGACCAGAAGGCTGTTTTGGTTCAGTACCAACCAGGGCAGAAAGTGTGGGTCTTGGAGCCTGTGGCCCCCAGAAGAACACTCCAAGATAAATGGAGTGGACCCCACACAATTGTTGAGAAAAAGGGTGAAGTCACCTACTTAGTTGACTTAGGCACTGCCAGGAGTCCCCTTAGGGTGCTCCATGTCAATCGCCTGAAACCCTACTATGACAGGGCTGATCTCACCCTGCTCATGGCAACTGATGAGGGACAGGAAGAAGAGAGTGACCCTCTCCCTGATCTCTTCTCTTCCACAGAACAAGATGCTCTAGTGGAAGGTGTAGTTTTGTCTGATTGTCTTACTGCTGAGCAGAGAGACCATTGCATAAATCTCCTGGGTCAGTTTTCTGAACTCTTCTCTACTGTGCCATGTACCACTTCTTGGTGTGAGCACACTATAGATACTGGAGACAGCTTGCCTGTCAAAAGTAAGATCTATAGGCAGCCTGACCATGTCAGAGACTGCATAAAGCAAGAGGTGCAGAAAATGTTAGAACTGGGAGTGGTTGAGCACTCTGAAAGTCCATGGGCTTCTCCTGTGGTACTTGTACCAAAACCTCATTCCAAGAATGGAAAGAAGGAAATGCGGTTTTGTGTAGACTACAGAGGTCTCAACCAGGTAACCAAAACTGATGCTCACCCTATACCCAGGGCAGATGAGCTCATAGATACACTGGCATCTGCCAAGTATCTAAGCACTTTTGACTTGACTGCAGGGTATTGGCAGATCAAATGATCAGAAGATGCAAAAGCAAAAACTGCATTTTCAACCATTGGAGGCCATTACCAATTCACAGTAATGCCTTTTGGATTGAAAAATGCACCTGCCACTTTTCAGAGGTTGGTGAATACAGTCCTGCAAGGGCTGGAAGCTTTTAGTGCAGCATATCTGGACGATATAGCTGTCTTTAGCTCCAGTTGGGATGATCACCTGGTCCACCTATGGAAAGTTTTAGAGGCCCTGCAAAAGGCAGGTGTAGGAGGCTGGAATGGCTTGTAGTGAGTACTAAGGGGTACTTGCACCTTGCACCAGGCCCAGTTATCCCTTATTAGTGTATAGGGTGTCTAGCAGCTTAGGCTGATAGATAATGGTAGCTTAGCAGAGCAGCTTAGGCTGAACTAGGAGACGGGTGAAGCTACTACAGTACCACTTAGTGTCATATGCACAATATCATAAGAAAACACAATACACAGTTATACTAAAAATAGAGGTACTTTATTTTTATGACAATATGCCAAAGTATCTTAGAGTGTACCCTCAGTGAGAGGATAGGAAATATACACAAGATATATATACACATTAGCAAAAATATGCAGTATAGTCTTAGAAAACAGTGCAAACAATGTATAGTTACAATAGGATGCAATGGGGAAACATAGGGATAGGGGCAACACAAACCATATACTCCAAAAGTGGAATGCGAACCACGAATGGACCCCAAACCTATGTGACCTTGTAGAGGGTCGCTGGGACTATTAGAAAATAGTGAGAGTTAGAAAAATAACCCTCCCCAAGACCCTGAAAAGTGAGTGCAAAGTGCACTAAAGTTCCCCTAAGGACAAAGAAGTCGTGTTAGAGGAATAATGCAGGAAAGACACAAACCAACAATGCAACAACTGTGGATTTCCAATCTAGGGTACCTGTGGAACAAGGGGACCAAGTCCAAAAGTCACAAGTAAGTCGGAGATGGGCAGATGCCCAGGAAATGCCAGCTGCGGGTGCAAAGAAGCTTCTTCTGGACAGGAGAAGCTGCGGTTTCTGCAGAAACGCAAAGGGCTAGAGACTTCCCCTTTGGAGGACAGATCCCACTTGCCTTGTAGAGTCGTGCAAAAGTGTTTTCCCGCCAAAAGAACGCCAACAAACCTTGCTAGCTGCAAATTGTGCGGTTAGCATTTTTGGACGCTGCTGTGGCCCTGGAGGGACCAGGAGGTCGCAAATTGGACCAGGAAAGAGAGGGGACGTCGAGCAAGAAAAGGAGCCCTCTCAGCAGCAGGTAGCACCCGGAGAAGTGCCAGAAACAGGCACTACGAGGATGCGTGAAATGGTGCTCACCCGAAGTTACACAAAGGAGTCCCACGTCGCCGGAGACCAACTTAGAATGCCGTGAAATGCAGGTTAGAGTGCTGTGGACCCAGGCTTGGCTGTGCATAAAGGATTTCCGCCGGAAGTGCACAGGGGCCGGAGTAGCTGCAAAAGTCGCGGTTCCCAGCAATGCAGTCTAGCGAGGTGAGGCAAGGACTTACCTCCACCAAACTTGGACTGAAGAGTCACTGGACTGTGGGGGTCACTTGGACAGAGTTGCTGGATTCGAGGGACCTTGCTCGTTGTGCTGAGAGGGGACCCAAGGGACCGGTAATGCAGCTTTTTGGTGCCTGCGGTTGCAGGGGGAAGATTCCGTCGACCCACGGGAGATTTCTTCGGAGCTTCTAGAGCAGAGAGGAGGCAGACTACCCCGACAGCATGCACCACCAGGAAAACAGTCGAGAAGGCGGCAGGATCAGCGTTACAGAGTTGCAGTAGTCGTCTTTGCTACTATGTTGCAGGTTTGCAGGCTTCCAGCGCGGTCAGCAGTCGATTCCTTGGCAGAAGGTGAAGAGAGAGATGCAGAGGAACTCGGATGAGCTCTTGCATTCGTTATCTAAAGTTTCCCCAGAGACAGAGACCCTAAATAGCCAGAAAAGAGGGTTTGGCTACCTAGGAGAGAGGATAGGCTACTAACACCTGAAGGAGCCTATCAGAAGGAGTCTCTGACGTCACCTGGTGGCACTGGCCACTCAGAGCAGCCCAGTGTGCCAGCAGCACCTCTGTTTCCAAGATGGCAGAGGTCTGGAGCACACTGGAGGAGCTCTGGACACCTCCCAGGGGAGGTGCAGGTCAGGGGAGTGGTCACTCCCCTTTCCTTTGTCCAGTTTCGCACCAGAGCAGGGCTAAGGCGTCCCCTGAACCGGTGTAGACTGGCTTATGCAGAATTGGGCACATCTGTGCCCAAGAAAGCATTTCCAGAGGCTGGGGGAGGCTACTCCTCCCCTGCCTTCACACCATTTTCCAAAGGGAGAGGGTGTAACACCCTCTCTCAGAGGAAGTCCTTTGTTCTGCCATCCTGGGCCAGGCCTGGCTGGACCCCAGGAGGGCAGATGCCTGTCTGAGGGGTTGGCAGCAGCAGCAGCTGCAGTGAAACCCCAGGAAGGGCAGTTTGGCAGTACCAGGGTCTGTGCTACAGACCACTGGGATCATGGGATTGTGCCAACTATGCCAGGATGGTATAGAGGGGGCAATTCCATGATCATAGACATGTTACATGGCCATATTCGGAGTTACCATTGTGAAGCTACATATAGGTAGTGACCTATATGTAGTGCCCGGCGTGTAATGGTGTCCCCGCACTCACAAAGTTCAGGGAATTGGCCCTGAACAATGTGGGGGCACCTTGGCTAGTGCCAGGGTACCCTCACACTTAGTAACTTTGCACCTAACCTTTACCAGGTAAAGGTTAGACATATAGGTGACTTATAAGTTACTTAAGTGCAGTGTAAAATGGCTGTGAAATAACGTGGACGTTATTTCACTCAGGCTGCAGTGGCAGGCCTGTGTAAGAATTGTCAGAGCTCCCTATGGGTGGCAAAAGAAATGCTGCAGCCCATAGGGATCTCCTGGAACCCCAATACCCTGGGTACCTCAGTACCATATACTAGGGAATTATAAGGGTGTTCCAGTAAGCCAATGTAAATTGGTAAAATTGGTCACTAGCCTGTTAGTGACAATTTGAAAGAAATGAGAGAGCATAACCACTGAGGTTCTCATTAGCAGAGCCTCAGTGTGACAGTTAGTCACTACACAGGTAACACATTCAGGCACACTTATGAGCACTGGGGCCCTGGTGAACAGGGTCCCAGTGACACATGCAACTAAAACTACATATATACAGTGAAAAATGGGGGTAACATGCCAGGCAAGATGGTACTTTCCTACACAACCCCCCCCCAAACGAAGGACAATAAGACTAGCCATGACCTGATGAGTCTTCATTGTCTAAGTGGAAATATCTGGAGAGTCCATCTGCATTGGAGTGGCTACTCCCAGGTCTATGTTCCACTGTATAGTCCATTCCCTGTAGGGATATGGACTACCTCAACAATTTAGGATTTTCACCTTTCATTTGTTTTAGCCAAAGTAGAGGTTTGTGGTCTGTCTGAACAATGAAGTGAGTGCCAAACAGGTATGGCCTCAACTTCTTCAGTGCCCAGACCACAGCAAAGGCCTCCCTCTCAATGGCAGACCAACGCTTTTCTCTAGGGGTCAACCTCCTACTAATAAAAGCAACAGGTTGATCCTGGCCCTCAGAATTAAGTTGTGATAGGACTGCCCCTACTCCTAATTCAGATGCATCAGTTTGGACATAGAATTTTTTAGAGTAACAAGGGCTTTTCAGGACAGGTGCAGAGCACATGGCCTGCTTCAGCTCCTCAAAAGCTTTCTGACAGTTTTCTGTCCATAATACCTTTTTAGGCATCTTTTTGGAAGTGAGGTCATTAAGAGGGGCTGCAATGGAGCCATAGTTCTTAATGAACCTCCTGTAATACCCAGTGAGGCCTAGGAAGGCTCTCACCTGAGTCTGTGTAGTAGGGGGAACCCAATCAATAATTGTTTGGGTTTTCCCCTGTAGTGGTGCAATCTGTTCCCCACCAACAAGGTGTCCCAGATAAACCACTTTACCCTGCCCTATCTGGAACTTTGAAGCCTTGATAGTGAGGCCTGCCTTTTGCAGGGCCTCCAAAACTTTCCATAGGTGGACCAGGTGATCATCCCAGCTGGAGCTAAAGACAGCTATATCGTCCAAATATGCTGCAATGAAAGCTTCCAGCCCTTGCAGGACTGTGTTCACCAACCTCTGAAAAGTGGCAGGTGCATTTTTCAAACCAAAAGGCATTACAGTAAACTGGTAATGTCCTCCAACGGTTGAAAATGCAGTCTTAGGTTTAGCATCTTCTGACAATTTGATCTGCCAATACCCTGCAGTCAAATCAAAAGTGCTTAGATACTTGGCAGATGCCACTGTATCTATGAGCTCATCTGCCCTGGGTATAGGGTGAGCATCAGTTTTGGTTACCAAGTTGAGACCTCTATAGTCTACACAAAACCGCATTTCCTTCTTTCCATCTTTGGAATGGGGTTTTGGTACAAGTACCACAGGAGAAGCCCATGGACTGTCAGAGTGCTCAACCACTCCTAGTTCTAACGTTTTCCGGACCTCTTGCTTTATGCAGTCCCTGACATGGTCAGGCTGCCTATAGATCTTACTTTTGACAGGCAAGCTTTCTCCAGTATCTATAGTGTGCTCACACCAAGAAGTGGTACCTGGCACAGTAGAGAAGAGTTCAGAGAATTGATCTAGGAGGTTTATGCAATTGTCTTTCTGCTCAGCAGTAAGACAATCAGCCAAAACTACACCTTCCACCAGAGCATCTTGTTCTGTGGAAGAGAAGAGATCAGGTAGAGGATCACTGTCTTCTTCCTGTCCCTCATCTGTTGCCATGAGCAGGGTGAGATCAGCCCTGTCATAGTAGGGTTTCAGGCGGTTTACATGGAGTACCCTAAGGGGACTCCTTGCAGTGCCTAAGTCAACTAAATAGGTGACTTCTCCCTTCTTTTCAACAATTGTGTGGGGTCCACTCCATTTATCTTGGAGTGCTCTTGGGGCCACAGGCTCCAAGACCCACACTTTCTGCCCTGGTTGGTACTGAACCAAAACAGCCTTCTGATCATGCCATTGCTTCTGGAGCTCTTGGCTGGCCTGAAGGTTTTTACTGGCCTTTTTCATGTACTCACCCATTCTTGATCTGAGGCCAAGTACATAATCCACAATATCCTGCTTAGGAGCTTTTAAAGGTTGTTCCCAACCCTCCTTTACAAGTGTGAGTGGACCCCTAACAGGGTGTCTGTAGGAGGCTGGACTGGCTTGTAGTGAGTACCAAGGGGTACTTGCACCTTGCACCAGGCCCAGTTATCCCTTATTAGTGTATTGGGTGTCTAGCAGCTTAGGCTGATAGATAATGGTAGCTTAGCAAAGCAGCTCAGGCTGAACTAGGAGACGTGTGAAGCTACTACAGTACCACTTAGTGTCATATGCACAATATCATAAGAAAACACAATACACAGTTATACTAAAAATAAAGGTACTTTATTTTTATGACAATATGCCAAAGTATCTTAGAGTGTACCCTCAGTGAGAGGATAGGAAATATACACAAGATATATATACACAATAGCAAAAATATGCAGTATAGTCTTAGAAAACAGTGCAAACAATGTATAGTTACAATAGGATGCAATGGGGAAACATAGGGATAGGGGCAACACAAACCATATACTCCAGAAGTGGAATGCGAACCACGAATGGACCCCAAACCTATGTGACCTTGTAGAGGGTCGCTGGGACTATTAGAAAATAGTGAGAGTTAGCAAAATAACCCTCCCCAAGACCCTGAAAAGTGAGTGCAAAGTGCACTAAAGTTCCCCTAAGGACAAAATAGTCGTGTTAGAGGGAGAATGCAAGGAAAACACAAATCAGCAATGCAACAACGATGGATTCCTGTCTGAGGGTACCTGTGGAACAAGGGGACCAAGTCCAAAAGTCACAAGCAGCTCGTAGCTGGGCAGATGCCCAAGAAATGCCAGCGGTTGGTGCAAAGAAGCTCTTACTAGGCTGAAGAGCTGTGAATACTGCAGGAACGACAAGGGCTAGAGACTTCCCCTTTGGAGGATGGATCCCCCACGCCTTGGAGAGTCGTGCAGAAGTGTTTTCCCGCCGGATGGACGCCAACAAGTCTTGCTACACGCAAATCGTGCGTTTGGCGTTTTTGGACGCTGCTGGGGCCCAGGAGGGACCAGAAGGTCGCAAATTGGACCTGCAGAGAGAGGGGACGTCGAGCAAGACAAAGAGCCCTCACTGAAGCAGGTAGCACCCGGAGAAGTGCCAGAAACAGGCACTACAAGGATGCGTGAAACGGTGCTCGCCGAAGTTGCACAAAGGAGTCCCACGTCGCCGGAGACCAACTTAGAAAGTCGTGCAATGCAGGTTAGAGTGCCGTGGACCCAGGCTTGGCTGTGCACGAAGGATTTCCGCCGGAAGTGCACAGGGGCCGGAGTAGCTTGCAAAGTCGCGGTTCCCAGCAATGCAGCCCAGCGAGGTGAGGCAAGGACTTACCTCCACCAAACTTGGGCTGAAGAGTCACTGGACTGTGGGGGTCAATTGGACGGTGTCGCTGGATTCGAGGGACCTCGCTCGTCGTGCTGAGAGGAGACCCAAGGGACCGGTAATGCAGCTTTTTGGTGCCTGCGGTTGCAGGGGGAAGATTCCGTCGACCCACGGGAGATTTCTTCGGAGCTTCTGGTGCAGAGAGGAGGCAGGCTACCCCCACAGCATGCACAAGCAGGAAAACAGTAGAGAAGGCGGCAGGATCAGCGTTACAGAGTTGCAGTAGTCGTCTTTGCTACTATGTTGCAGGTTTGCAGGCTTCCAGCGCGGTCAGCGGTCGATTCCTTATCAGAAGGTGAAGAGGGAGATGCAGAGGAACTCGGCTGAGCTCGTGAATTCGTTATCTGAAGTTTCCCCAGAGACAGAGACCCTAAATAGCCAGAAAAGAGGGTTTGGCTACCTAGGAGAGAGGAAAGGCTACTAACACCTGAAGGAGCCTATCACAAGGAGTCTCTGACGTCACCTGGTGGCACTGGCCACTCAGAGCAGTCCAGTGTGCCAGCAGCACCTCTGTTTCCAAGATGGCAGAGGTCTGGAGCACACTGGAGGAGCTCTGGACACCTCCCAGGGGAGGTGCAGGTCAGGGGAGTGGTCACTCCCCTTTCCTTTGTCCAGTTTCGCGCCAGAGCAGGGGCTAAGGGGTCCCTGAACCGGTGTAGACTGGCTTATGCAGAATTGGGCACATCTGTGCCCAACAAAGCATTTCCAGAGGCTGGGGGAGGCTACTCCTCCCCTGCCTTCACACCATTTTCCAAAGGGAGAGGGTGTCACACCCTCTCTCAGAGGAAGTTCTTTGTTCTGCCATCCTGGGCCAGGCCTGGCTGGACCCCAGGAGGGCAGCTGCCTGTCTGAGGGGTTGGCAGCAGCAGCAGCTGCAGTGAAACCCCAGGAAGGGCAGTTTGGCAGTACCAGGGTCTGTGCTACAGACCACTGGGATCATGGGATTGTGCCAACTATGCCAGGATGGCATAGAGGGGGCAATTCCATGATCATAGACATGTTACATGGCCATATTCGGAGTTACCATTGTGAAGCTACATATAGGTAGTGACCTATATGTAGTGCACGCGTGTAATGGTGTCCCCGCACTCACAAAGTTCAGGGAATTGGCTCTGAACAATGTGGGGGCACCTTGGCTAGTGCCAGGGTGCCCTCACACTAAGTAACTTTGCACCTAACCTTTACCAGGTAAAGGTTAGACATATAGGTGACTTATAAGTTACTTAAGTGCAGTGTAAAATGGCTGTGAAATAACGTGGACGTTATTTCACTCAGGCTGCAGTGGCAGGCCTGTGTAAGAATTGTCAGAGCTCCCTATGGGTGGCAAAAGAAATGCTGCAGCCCATAGGGATCTCCTGGAACCCCAATACCCTGGGTACCTTAGTACCATATACTAGGGAATTATAAGGGTGTTCCAGTAAGCCAATGTGAATTGGTAAAATTGGTCACTAGCCTGTTAGTGACAATTTAAAAGTAATGAGAGAGCATAACCACTGAGGTTCTGGTTAGCAGAGCCTCAGTGAGACAGTTAGGCACCACACAGGGAACATACACATGCACACCTATGAGCACTGGGGCCCTGTGTGACAGGGTCCCAGTGACACATACATATAGGCCACAAACCTATGAGCACTGGGGTCCTGACCAGCAGGATCCCAGTGACACATAACAACCATACTGAAAACATGGTGTTTTCACTATGAGCACTGAGGCCTGGCTATCAGGATCCCAGTGAGACAGTGAAAACAGTGACAAACACCCTGACATACACTCACAAACAGGCCAAAAGTGGGGGTAACAAGGCTAGAAAGAGGCTACCTTCTCACAGTGTCCAAAAAGAAGTTCAAAGGGGCTGAAGCCCACTCCTTTCTGGGGTACCTCCCTGTATGCAAAAAGGAGGCATGGTAGAAGGATATCCCATCTCAAGCGGAGTTTTTCAGGGACACCCATAATCATGCCTTTGAGAGTTTTATTAAATCTCTCCACCAGTCCATTTGTTTGTGGATGATAGGGTGTTGTGAACTTGTACGTTACACCACACTCCTTCCACATGGCCTTTAAGTATGCAGTCATGAAATTGCTTCCCCTGTCTGATACCACTTCCTTTGGGAAGCCCACCCTGGAAAATATTCCCAGGAGGGCCTTTGCCACTGCAGGTGCTGCAGTGGTCCTTAAAGGAATAGCTTCAGGATATCTTGTGGCATGGTCCACTACCACCAAGATAAATCTATTGCCTGAAACAGTAGGAGGGTCAAGGGGGCCAACTATGTCAACCCCTACCCTTTCAAAGGGAACCCCAACCACAGGCAGTGGGATAAGGGGTGCCTTTGGGGTGCCACCTGTCTTGCCACTGGCTTGACAGGTTTCACAGGACTTACAAAATTCCTTTGTGTCCTCAGACATTCTAGGCGAATGAAACAGGGGAACAAGCCTGTCCCAAGTTTTCATTTGTCCTAGATGCCCAGCTAGGGGAATGTCATGTGCCAGGGTTAGGAGGAACTTTCTGTACTCCTGAGGAATCACTAATCTCCTGGCAGCTCCAGGTTTAGGATCCCTATGCTCAGTGTACAAGAGGTTGTCCTCCCAGTAAACTCTGTGAGAGTCACTAACATCCCCATTAGCCTGTTTGACAGCTTGCTGTCTGAGACCCTCTAATGTGGGACAGGTTTGCTGTGCCACACTCAGCTCCTCTCTGGCAGGCCCCCCTTCACCCAAAAGCTCAGCAGTGTCTGCTACCAGCTCCTCTGGTGTAGGTTCTGCACAGGGAGGGAATTCTTCTTCCTCAGAAGTCGAATCCACTGTAGAGGGAGGGATAGTAGGAAGTGGTTTGCTTCTACTAGCCCTAGCTTTAGGGAGCACTTGGTCCATTGTTCCAGGATCCAAGCTTCCCTGTCCTTTTTGCTTTTTGGCCTGAGCCCCTGTCAAAGCAAAAATATGCCCTGGGATGCCCAGCATTGCTGCATGGGCCTCCAACTCCACATCTGACCAAGCTGATGTCTCCAAATCATTTCCTAGTAGACAGTCTACAGGTAAATCTGTGGCTACCACAACTTTCTTTGGACCAGTAACCCCCCCCCAGTTGAGATTAACAACAGCCATGGGGTGGCTAAGTGTGTTGTTGTGAGCATCGGTTACTTGGTACTGGTGACCAAGTAGGTGTTGTTCAGGGTGGACCAGTTTCTCTATGACCATAGTCACACTGGCACCAGTGTCCCTGTAGGCCTGAACCTCAACACCATTTATTAGGGGTAGCTGCTTGTACTTATCCATATTAAGGGGACAAGCAACTAAGGTGGCTAAATCAATAGCCCCCTCAGAGACTAACACAGCCTCTGTGGCCTCCCTAACAAGGCCAACCCCAACTAAATTACCAATAGTGAGCCCAGCTACTCCCTTGGATTGGCTCTTAGTAGGTTTGCTCCCACCACCACTGCTATTAGTAGGGACACTAGGGGTAGCAGTAGGGGTTGTAGTGGTAGGAGCATTGGTGCTTTTCTTTGGACAACTGGGATCTGTTGTCCAATGGCCTTTTATTTTACATAAATAGCACCATCTTCTTTTCCTTGTTCTTATTAAAAGAGGATTTGGGCCCACCACCCCCACCAGAGTGTTTTTGTGGGCCTGATGAAGACTCATTTTTAGATTTGTCCCCACCCTTGTCAGAAGACTTACCATCCTTCTTTTTGTTGTCATCTTTGTCACCCCCTGTATGAACTTTTCTGTTCACCCTTGTTCTGACCCATTTGTCTGCCTTCTTTCCCAATTCTTGGGGAGAGGTCAGATCAGAGTCCACCAAGTACTGGTGCAACAAATCAGACACACAATTATTAAGAATATGCTCTCTCAGGATTAAGTTATACAGGCTGTCATAATCAGTAACTTTACTGCCATGTAACCACCCCTCCAAGGCCTTCACTGAATGGTCAATGAAATCAACCCAGTCTTGTGAAGACTCCTTTTTGGTCTCTCTGAACTTTATCCTGTATTGTTCAGTGGTTAAGCCATAACCATCCAGGAGTGCATTCTTAAGAACTTGGAAATTATTAGCATCATTTTCTTTCACATTAAGGAGCCTATCCCTACCTTTTCCACTAAATGATAGCCATAGGATAGCAGCCCACTGCCTTTGAGGGACATCCTGTACAACACAGGCCCTCTCAAGTGCAGCAAACCACTTGTTAATGTCATCCCCCTCCTTATAAGGGGGAACTATCTTGTGCAGATTCCTGGAATCATGCTCTTTTGCAGGATGACTATGGGGAATACTGCTGCTGCCACCATGGGTTTCTAAACCCAACTTCTGTCTTTCCTTCTCTAGTTCAAAAGACTGTCTATCCAAATCCAGCTGTTGCTTTTTAAGCTTCAGTCTGGTTTGTTCCACCCTCAACTTATTGAGTTCCCTCTCTAACATTCTGTCATCAGGGTTGGTGGGAGGGACATTCCTAGATACAGAGGTATGATGGGAATGAACAGAAGGAGACCTGTCCCTTACAGAAGCCACCCTAACAGCTTGGCTAACAGAAACATCACTACCAGTATGGTGAGAATAAATGCTTTTGCTATGATGTGAGACAACACTATTTGTATGGTGTGGCTCATCATCATTACCAACTATGCTAGACTGTCTAGTAATGGGCAGGCTAGGAAGTTTCTTTCCTGAATCTTTTCCTGGGGGAGTCCCTGAATCAGATTGGGAACTATTAGGTACTTTTTCAACAGATGGGGCACCTATAGTCTTATCTTGTTCTCTAAGCATGTTAAGTAACAGTTCCAAGGAAGGATTCTTCCCTACACTCAAACCTCTTTCTACACAGAGACTCCTTGCTCCTTTCCAGCTAAGGTGGTCATATGCAAGTTTGGACAGATCAACATTTTGGCCTGTGCCAGACATTTTTAGAGAGATTTAAAGTGATAGAAAAAGAGAAAAAAGTTTTCAGAACTTTTTAGAAAGACAGAAAAAAAACTTTTTAAACTTTTAAGAACTTTTTGAAAGTTTAGAAGTACTTTTCAGCACTTAGAAAAGAGTGAAAAGAGGAAATGCAAAACTTTTTGGCTATGTGTATATACACTGACCTTGTTTTGTATATTTTTCTCTTATGAAAAGTACAATGACAAGAGTGGTAAGTAGTCTCAAAGCACTTATCCCACCGCTGCACAACCAATGTAGGAGGCTGGACTGGCTTGTAGTGAGTACCAAGGGGTACTTGCACCTTGCACCAGGCCCAGTTATCCCTTATTAGTGTATAGGGTGTCTAGCAGCTTAGGCTGATAGATAATGGTAGCTTAGCAGAGCAGCTTAGGCTGAACTAGGAGACGGATGAAGCTACTACAGTACCACTTAGTGTCATATGCACAATATCATAAGAAAACACAATTCACAGTTATACTAAAAATAAAGGTACTTTATTTTTATGACAATATGCCAAAGTATCTTAGAGTGTACCCTCAGTGAGAGGATAGCAAATATACACAAGATATATATACACAATAGCAAAAATATGCAGTATAGTCTTAGAAAACAGTGCAAACAATGTATAGTTACAATAGGATGCAATGGGGAAACATAGGGATAGGGGCAACACAAACCATATACTCCAAAAGTGGAATGCGAACCACGAATGGACCCCAAACCTATGTGACCTTGTAGAGGGTCGCTGGGACTATTAGAAAATAGTGAGAGTTAGAAAAATAACCCTCCCCAAGACCCTGAAAAGTGAGTGCAAAGTGCACTAAAGTTCCCCTAAGGACAAAGAAGTCGTGTTAGAGGAATAATGCAGGAAAGACACAAACCAACAATGCAACAACTGTGGATTTCCAATCTAGGGTACCTGTGGAACAAGGGGACCAAGTCCAAAAGTCACAAGTAAGTCGGAGATGGGCAGATGCCCAGGAAATGCCAGCTGTGGGTGCAAAGAAGCTTCTTCAGGACAGGAGAAGCTGCGGTTTCTGCATGAACGCAAAGGGCTAGAGACTTCCCCTTTGAAGGACGGATCCCTCTCGCCTTGTAGAGTCGTACAGAAGTATTTTCCCGCCGAAAGAATGCCAACAAGCCTTGCTAGCTGCAAATCGTGCAGTTAGCATTTTTGGACGCTGCTGTGGCCCTGGAGGGACCAGGAGGTCGCAAATTGGACCAAGAGAGAGACGGGACGTCGAGCAAGACAAGGAGTCCTCTCAGCAGCAGGTAGCACCCCGGGAAGTGCCAGAAATAGGCACTAAGAGGATGCGTGAAACGTTGCTCACCCGAAGTTACACAAAGGAGTCCCACGTCGCCGGAGACCAACTTAGAAAGTCGTGCAATGCAGGTTAGAGTGCCGTGGACCCAGGCTTGGCTGTGCACAAAGGATTTCCGCCGCAAGTGCACAGGGGCCGGAGTAGCTGCAAAAGTTGCGGTTCCCAGCAATGCAGTCTAGCGAGGTGAGGCAAGGACTTACCTCCACCAAACTTGGACTGAAGAGTCACTGGACTGTGGGGGTCACTTGGACAGAGTTGCTGGATTCGAGGGACCTCGATCGTCGTGCTGAGAGGGGACCCAAGGGACTGGTAATGCAGCTTTTTGGTGCCTGCGGTTGCAGGGGGAAGATTCCGTCGACCCACGGGAGATTTCTTCGGAGCTTCTAGTGCAGAGAGGAGGCAGACTACCCCCACAGCATGCACCACCAGGAAAACAGTCGAGAAGGCGGCAGGATCAGCGTTACAGAGTTGCAGTAGTCGTCTTTGCTACTATGTTGCAGGTTTGCAGGCTTCCAGCGCGGTCAGCAGTCGATTCCTTGGCAGAAGGTGAAGAGAGAGATGCAGAGGAACTCGGATGAGCTCTTGCATTCGTTATCTAAAGTTTCCCCAGAGACAGAGACCCTAAATAGCCAGAAAAGAGGATTGGCTACCTAGGAGAGAGGATAGGCTACTAACACCTGAAGGAGCCTATCAGAAGGAGTCTCTGACGTCACCTGGTGGCACTGGCCACTCAGAGCAGCCCAGTGTGCAAGCAGCACCTCTGTTTCCAAGATGGCAGAGGTCTGGAGCACACTGGAGGAGCTCTGGACACCTCCCAGGGGAGGTGCAGGTCAGGGGAGTGGTCACTCCCCTTTCCTTTGTCCAGTTTCGTGCCAGAGCAGGGCTAAGGGGTCCCCTGAACCGGTGTAGACTGGCTTATGCAGAATTGGGCACATCTGTGCCCAAGAAAGCATTTCCAGAGGCTGGGGGGGGCTACTCCTCCCCTGCCTTCACACCATTTTCCAAAGGGAGAGGGTGTAACACCCTCTCTCAGAGGAAGTCCTTTGTTCTGCCATCCTGGGCCAGGCCTGGCTGGACCCCAGGAGGGCAGATGCCTGTCTGAGGGGTTGGCAGCAGCAGCAGCTGCAGTGAAACCCCAGGAAGGGCAGTTTGGCAGTACCAGGGTCTGTGCTTCAGACCACTGGGATCATGGGATTGTGCCAACTATGCCAGGATGGTATAGAGGGGGCAATTCCATGATCATAGACATGTTACATGGCCATATTCGGAGTTACCATTGTGAAGCTACATATAGGTAGTGACCTATATGTAGTGCACGCGTGTAATGGTGTCCCCACACTCACAAAGTTCAGGGGATTGGCCCTGAACAATGTGGGGGCACGTTGGCTAGTGCCAGGGTGCCCTCACACTTAGTAACTTTGCACCTAACCTTTACCAGGTAAAGGTTAGACATATAGGTGACTTATAAGTTACTTAGGTGCAGTGTAAAATGGCTGTGAAATAACGTGGACGTTATTTCACTCAGGCTGCAGTGGCAGGCCTGTGTAAGAATTGTCAGAGCTCCCTATGGGTGGCAAAAGAAATGCTGCAGCCCATAGGGATCTCCTGGAACCCCAATACCCTGGGTACCTCAGTACCATATACTAGGGAATTATAAGGGTGTTCCAGTAAGCCAATGTAAATTGGTAAAATTGGTCACTAGCCTGTTAGTGACAATTTGAAAGAAATGAGAGAGCATAACCACTGAGGTTCTGATTAGCAGAGCCTCAGTGAGACAGTTAGTCACTACACAGGTAACACATTCAGGCACACTTATGAGCACTGGGGCCCTGGTGAACAGGGTCCCAGTGGCACATACAACTAAAACAACATATATACAGTGAAAAATGGGGGTAACATGCCAGGCAAGATGGTACTTTCCTACAGCAGGCCTCACTATCAAGGCTTCAAAGTGCCAGATAGGGCAGGGAAAGGTGGTTTATCTGGGACACCTAGTTGGTGGAGACCAGATTGCACCACTTCAGGGGAAAATCCCAACTATTATAGATTGGGTTCCCCCTACTACTCAGACCCAGGTGAGAGCCTTTTTAGGCCTCACTGGGTATTACAGGAAGTTCATTAAGAACTATGGCTCTATTGCAACCCCTCTTAATGACCTCACATCCAAGAAAATGCCTAAGAAGGTATTGTGGACAGCTAGCTGTCAGAAAGCTTTTGAGGAGCTGAAGCAGGCCATGTGCTCTGCACCTGTCCTAAAAAGCCCTTGTTACTCTAAAAAATTCTATGTCCAAACTGTTGCATCTGAATTAGGAGTAGGGGCAGTCCTATCACAACTTAATTCTGAGGGCCAGGATCAACCTGTTGCTTTTATTAGTAGGAGGTTGACCCCTAGAGAAAAGTGTTGGTCTGCCATTGAGAGGGAGGCCTTTGCTGTGGTCTGGGCACTGAAGAAGTTGAGGGCATACCTGTTTGGCACTCACTTCATTGTTCAGACAGACCACAAACCTCTACTTTGGCTAAAACAAATGAAAGGGGAAAATCCTAAATTATTGAGGTGGTCCATATCCCTACAGGGAATGGACTATATAGTGGAACATAGACCTGGGAGTACCCACTCCAATGCAGATGGACTCTCCAGATATTTCCACTTAGACAATGAAGACTCATCAGGTCATGGCTAGTCTTATTGTCCTTCGTTTGGGGGGGGGGGGTTGTGTAGGAAAGTACCATCTTGCCTGGCATGTTACCCCCATTTTTCACTGTATATATGTTGTTTTAGTTGTATGTGTCACTGGGACCCTGCCAGCCAGGGCCCCAGTGCTCATAAGTGTGCCTGAAAGTGTTACCTGTGTTATGACTAACTGTCTCACTGAGGCTCTGCTAATCAGAACCTCAGTGGTTATGCTCTCTCATTTCTTTCAAATTGTCACTAACAGGCTAGTGACCAATTTTACCAATTTACATTGGCTTACTGGAACACCCTTATAATTCCCTAGTATATGGTACTGAAGTACCCAGGGTATTGGGGTTCCAGGAGATCCCCATGGGCTGCAGCATTTCTTTTGCCACCCATAGGGAGCTCTGACAATTCTTACACAGGCCTGCCACTGCAGCCTGAGTGAAATAACGTCCACGTTATTTCACAGCTATTTTACCACTGCACTTAAGCAACTTATAAGTCACCTATATGTCTAACCTTTACCTGGTAACGGTTGGGTGCTAAGTTACTTAGTATGTGGGCACCCTGGCACTAGCCAAAGTGCCCCCACATGGTTCAGGGCCAATTCCCCGGACTTTGTGAGTGCAGGGACACCATTACACGCGTGCACTACAAATAGGTCACTACCTATATGTAGCTTCACATTGGTAACTCCGAATATGGCCATGTAACATGTCTATGATCATGGAATTGCCCCCTCTATGCCATCCTGGCATAGTTGGCACAATCCCATGATCCCACGGGTCTCTAGCAAAGACCCTAGCACTGCCAAACTGCCTTTCCCGGGGTTTCACTGCAGCTGCTGCTGCTGCCAACCCCTCAGACAGGTTTCTGCCCTCCTGAGGTCCAGCTAGGCCTGGCCCAGGAAGGCAGAACAAAGGACTTCCTCAGAGAGAGGGTGTTACACCCTCTCCCTTTGGAAAATGGTGTTAGGGCTGAGGAGGAGTAGCCTCCCCCAGCCTCTGGAAATGCTTTCATGGGCACAGATGGTGCCCATTTCTGCATAAGCCAGTCTACACCGGTTCAGGGACCCCTCAGCCCTGCTCTGGCGCGAAACTGGACAAATGAAAGGGGAGTGACCACTCCCCTTACCTGCACCTCCCCTGGGAGTGCCCAGAGCTCCTTTAGTGTGCTCCAGACCTCTGCCATCTTGGAAACAGAGGTGCTGCTGGCACACTGGACTGCTCTGAGTGGCCAGTGCCAGCAGGTGACGTCAGAGACTCCTTCTGATAGGCTCCTTCAGGTGTTGCTAGCCTATCCTCTCTCCTAAGTAGCCAAACCCTCTTTTCTGGCTATTTAGGGTCTCTGTCTTTGGGAATTCCTTAGATAACGAATGCAAGAGCTCATACGAGTTCCTCTACATCTCTCTCTTCACCTTCTGCCAAGGAATCGACTGCTGACCGCGCTGGAAGCCTGCAAAACTGCAACAAAGTAGCGAAGACGACTACTGCAACTCTGTAACGCTGATCCTGCTGCCTTCTCGACTGCTTTCCTGGTGGTGCATGCTGTGGGGGTAGTCTGCCTCCTCTCTGCACTAGAAGCTCTGAAGAAATCTCCCGTGGGTCGACGGAATCGTCGCCCTGCAACCGCAGGCACCAAAGAACTGCATCACCAGTACCCTGGGTCTCCTCTCAGCACGACGAGCGAGGTCCCTTGAATCCAGCAACTCTGTCCAAGTGACTCCCACAGTCCAGTGACTCTTCAGTCCAAGTTTGGTGGAGGTAAGTCCTTGCCTCCCCACGACAGACTGCATTGCTGGGAACCGCGACTTTTGCAGCATCTCCGGCCTTTGTGCACTTCCGGCAGAAATCCTTTGTGCACAGCCAAGCCTGGGTCCACGGCACTCTAACCTGCATTGCACGACCTTCTAAGTTGTCCTCCGGCGACG
Source organism: Pleurodeles waltl (assembly GCF_031143425.1). Lineage (NCBI taxonomy): Eukaryota > Metazoa > Chordata > Amphibia > Caudata > Salamandridae > Pleurodeles > Pleurodeles waltl. Next base: position 688,194,919 of record NC_090448.1, on the reverse strand, counting down.
TGGGACTCCTTTGTGCGACTTCGGGTGAGCACCGTTTCACTCCACTTTGTAGTGCCTTTTCTGGCACTTCTGCGGGTGCTGCCTGCTTCTGAGAGGGCTCTTTGTCTTGCTCGACACCCCCTCTGTCCCCAGACGCAATTGGCGACATCCTGGCCCCTCTTGAGCCACAGCAGCATCCAAAAACCCTAATCACACAACTTGCAGCTAGCAAGGCTTGTTTGCAATCTTTCTTCAGGAATACACATCTGCACAACTCTCCACTGCGTGGGGCATCCATCCTCCAAAGGGGAAGTCTCTAGTCCTTGTCGTTCCTGCAGAATCTTCAGCTTCTACAGTCCAGTAGCAGCTTCTTTGCACCCACAGCTGGCATTTCCTGGGCATCTGCCAATCTCCGACTTGCTTGTGACTTTTGGACTTGATCCCCTTGTTCCACAGGTACCCTTGTTTGGAAATCCATTGTTGTTGCATTGCTGATTTGTGTCTTTCCTGCAGAATTCCCCTATCACGACTTCTGTGCTCTTTGGGGAACTTTAGTGCACTTTGCACTCACTTTTCCGGGTCTTGGGGTGGGCTATTTTTCTAACCCTAACTGTTTTCTTACAGTCCCAGCGACCCTCTACAAGGTCACATAGGTTTGGGGTCCATTCATGGTTCGCATTCCACTTTTGGAGTATATGGTTTGTGTTGCCCCTCTCCCTATGTGTCCCCATTGCATCCTACTGTAACTATACATTGTTTGCACTGTTTTCTAATACTATACTGCATATTTTTGGTATTGTGTACATATATCTTGTATATATTTGCTATCCTCATACTGAGGGTACTCACTGAGATACTTTTGGCATATTGTCATAAAAATAAAGTACCTTTATTTTTAGTATATCTGTGTATTGTGTTTTTTTATGATATTGTGCATATGACACTAGTGGTACTGTAGGAGCTTCACTCGTCTCCTAGTTCAGCCTAAGCTGCTCTGCTAAGCTACCATTATCTATCAGCCTAAGCTGCTAGACACCCTATACACTAATAAGGGATACCTGGGCCTGGTGCAAGGTGTAAGTACCCCTTGGTACTCACTACAAGCCAGTCTAGCCTCTACAGGATGCCTTCTGTAAGGGATGGTCCTCTCCTTCTGTTCATTCCCACCATACTTCTGTTTCAAGGAATGTCCCACCCACCCACCCTGATGACAGAGTGTTAGAAAGGGAGCTCAATAGATTGAGAGTGGAACAAACCAGACTGAAGCTCAAGAAGCAACAGCTGGATTTGGATAGACAGTCCTTAGAAGTGGAAAGGGAAAGACAGAAATTGGGTTTAGAAACCCATGGTGGCAGCAGCAGTATTCCCCACAGTCATCCTGCAAAAGAGCATGATTCTAGGAATCTGCACAAGATAGTTCCCCCTTATAAGGAGGGGGATGACATTAACAAGTGGTTTGCTGCACTTGAGAGGGACTGTGTTGTACAGGATGTCCCTCAAAGGCAGTGGGCTGCTATCCTATGGCTATCATTTAGTGGAAAGGGTAGGGATAGGCTCCTTACTGTGAAAGAAAGTGATGCCAATAATTTTACAGTTCATAAGAATGCACTCCTGGATGGTTATGGCTTAACCACTGAACAGTACAGGATGAAGTTCAGAGAGACCAAAAAAGAGTCTTCACAAGACTGGGTTGATTTTGTTGACCATTCAGTGAAGGCCTTGGAGGCGTGGTTACATGGCAGTAAAGTTACTGATTATGAACGCCTGTATAACTTGATCTTGAGAGAGCATATTCTTAATAATTGTGTGTCTGATTTGTTGCACCAGTACTTGGTGGACTCTGATCTGACCTCTCCCCAAGAATTGGGAAAGAAGGCAGACAAATGGGTCAGAAAAAGGGTGAACAGAAAAGTTCATACAGGGGGTGACAAAGATGGCAACAAGAAGAAGGATGGTAAGTCTTCTGACAAGGTTGGGGACAAATCTAAAAATGAGTCTTCATCAGGCCCACAAAAACACTCTGGTGGGGGTGGTGGGCCCAAATCCTCTTCTAATCAAAACAAAAAAAAAGAAACCATGGTGCTATTTATGTAAAATAAAAGGCCATTGGACAACAGATCCCAGTTGTCCAAAGAAAAGCACCAAGCCTCCTACCACTACAACCCCTACTGCTACACCTAGTGTCCCTACTAATAGCAGTGGTGGTGGGAGCAAACCTACTAATACCCAATCCAAGGGAGTAGCTGGGCTCACTTTTGGTAACTTAGTTGGGGTTGGTCTAATTAGGGAGACCACAGAGGCTGTGTTAGTCTCTGAGGGGGCTATTGATTTAGCCACCTTGGTTGCTTGTCCCCTTAACATGGATAAGTACAAGCAACTACCCCTAATAAATGGTGTTTAGGTTCAGGCCTACAGGGACACTGATGCCAGTGTTACTATGGTAATACAGAAACTGGTCCACCCTGAACAACACCTACTTGGTCACCGGTACCAAGTAACCGATGCTCACAACAACACACTTAGCCACCCCATGGCTGTTGTAAATCTCAATTGGGGGGGGTTACTGGTCCAAAGAAAGTTGTGGTTGCCTCAGATTTACCTGTAGACTGTCTACTTGGAAATGATTTAGAGACATCAGCTTGGTCAGATGTGGAGTTGGAGGCCCATGCAGCAATGCTGGGCATTCCAGGGCATATTTTTGATTTGACAAGGGCTCAGGCCAAAAAGCAAAAAGGACAGGGTGACTTGGATCCTGGAACAATGGACCAAGTGCTCCCTAAAGCTAGGGCTAGTAGAAGTAAAGCACTACCTACTATCCCTCCCTCTACAGTGGATTCTACTTCTGAGGAAGAAGAATCTCCACCCTGTGCAGAACCTACACCAGAGGAGCTAGAAGCAGACACTGCTGAGCTTTTGGGTGAAGGGGGGCCTGCCAGGGAGGAGCTGAGTGTGGCACAGCATACCTGTCCCACACTAGAGGGTCTAAGACAGCAAGCTGTCAAACAAGCAAATGGGGATGTCAGTGACTCACACAGAGTTTACTGGGAGGACAACCTCTTGTACACTGAAGCAAGGGATCCTAAACCTGGAACTGCCAGGAGGTTAGTGATTCCTCAGGAGTACAGAAAGTTCCTCCTAACTCTAGCCCACGACATTCCCTTAGCTGGACATTTGGGGCAAATGAAATCTTGGGACAGGCTTGTTCCCCTGTTTCATTGGCCTAGAATGTCAGAGGACACAAAGGAATTTTGTAAGTCCTGTGAAACCTGTCAAGCCAGTGGCAAGACATATGGCACTCCAAAGGCAACCCTCATCCCACTGCCTGTGATTGGGGTTCCCTTTGAAAGGGTAGGGGTTGACATAGTTGGCCCCCTTGACCCTCCTAATGCTTAAGGCAATAGGTTTATCTTGGTGTTAGTGGACCATGCCACCAGATATCCTGAAGCAATTCCTCTAAGGACCACTACAGCACCTGCAGTGGCAAAGGCCCTCCTGGGAATCTTTTCCAGGGTGGGCTTCCCAAAAGAGGTGGTATCAGACAGGGGAAGCAATTTCATGTCTGCTTACTTAAAGGCCATGTGGAAGGAGTGTAGTGTGACATACAAGTTCACTACACCCTATCATCCACAAATAAATGGACTGGTGGAGAGATTTAACAAAACTCTCAAAGGCATGATTATGGGACTCCCTGAAAAACTCCGCAGGAGATGGGATATCCTTTTACCATGCCTCCTTTTTGCTTACAGGGAGGTACCCCAGAAAGGAGTGGGCTTCAGCCCCTTTGAACTCCTATTTGGACACCCTGTGAGAGGTCCTCTAACACTTGTTAAGGAGGGTTGGGAACAACCTTTAAAAGCTCCAAAACAAGACATAGTGGACTATGTACTTGGCCTCAGATCAAGGATGGCTGAGTACATGAAAAAGGCCAGTAAAAACCTTCAGGCCAGCCAAGAGCTCCAAAAGCAATGGCATGACCAGAAGGCTGTTTTGGTACCAACCAGAGCAGAAAGTGTGGGTCTTGGAGCCTGTGGCCCCAAGAGCACTCCAAGATAAATGGAGTGGACCCCACATAATTGTTGAAAAGAAGGGTGAAGTCACCTACTTAGTTGACTTAGGCACTGCCAGGAGTCCCCTTAGGGTGCTCCATGTCAATCGCCTGAAACCCTACTATGACAGGGCTGATCTCACCCTGCTCATGGCAACTGATGAGGGACAGGAAGAAGAAAGTGACCCTCTCCCTGATCTCTTCTCTTCCACAGAACAAGATGCTCTAGTGGAAGGTGTAGTTTTGGCTGATTGTCTTAATGCTGAGCAGAAAGACCATTGCATAAATCTCCTGGGTCAGTTTTCTGAACTCTTCTCTACTGTGCCAGGTACCACTTCTTGGTGTGAGCACACTATAGATACTGGAGACAGCTTGCCTGTCAAAAGTAAAATCTATAGGCAGCCTGACCATGTCAGAGACTGCATAAAGCAAGAGGTGCAGAAAATGTTAGAACTGGGAGTGGTTGAGCACTCTGAAAGTCCATGGGCTTCTCCTGTGGTACTTGTACCAAAACCTCATTCCAAGGATAGAAAGAAGGAAATGCGGTTTTGTGTAGACTACAGAGGTCTCAACCAGGTAACCAAAACTGATGCTCACCCTATACCCAGGGCAGATGAGCTCATAGATACACTGGCATCTGCCAAGTATCTATGCACTTTTGACTTGACTGCAGGGTATTGGCAGATCAAATTATCAGAAGATGCAAAAGCAAAAACTGCATTTTCAACCATTGGAGGCCATTACCAATTCACAGTAATGCCTTTTGGATTGTAAAATGCACCTGCCACTTTTCAAAGGTTGGTGAATACAGTCCTGCAAGCGCTGGAAGCTTTTAGTGCAGCATATCTGGACGATATAGCTGTCTTTAGCTCCTGTTGAGATGATCACCTGGTCCACCTATGGAAAGTTTTAGAGGCCCTGCAAAAGGCAGGCCTCACTATCAAGGCTTCAAAGTGCCAGATAGGGCAGGGGAAGGTGGTTTATCTAGGACGTCAAAGAAAGGGGGGATTGGGAGGGATAAAGGTCCAGTGTATATCCTCCAATGCAAGTTTAATAGTAACGTAATACACTGTTCCTAAGAAAGCCAGGGGACTGCAGGATGAGTGCTCTAGGGTCCCATAACTCAGGAGCACGAGTCCTCACACACCCAATTGGGTGTCATGCTTCATCATCGGACAAGCTCCTCGTCAGACTGGCGCTGCAATGTCTTACGGGCACCACCCAATGGGGGGCTCTTTGCCGGAGATCTTCTCGATGATGCCGCTCTCGCCCTCAGGTAGATAAAGGGGGAAGACACCGAGGAGGGTTAGAAAACGGGTGCGCGACTAGGGTAGGTGTATCCACCCGCAACCAGGCATCCACAATTTGGTATGCGCATCTGGCTGTAGGCCCGCGTGATCCCAGGAAGCCCTTACTCTAAATGGGAGGGGCGACGAATAGGAACAGAATTTATGGCCACAATGGACTATTGTAAGTGACTGACGTTATCTAATGTTTTGACTGTCAGTTCTGATTTATAATTAGCCAATTTAGCTTACAGTTGGAGGAGTTTCGTTTACACTAGGTCCTGAGGAAGCGTCATTGGATCCATATGGACCGCTGAGACGCGAAACATGTCGACCCAATACAGAGGTAGGGTCCTGTAGTTTCCTGACCCCCCACTATGAGATATACAGTTAGAGAGTGGTTGAGCATTACCTCTGTGTAGGAAAGTACCATCTTGCCTGGCATGTTACCCCCATTTTTCACTGTATATATGTTGTTTTAGTTGTATGTGTCACTGGGACCCTGGTAACCCAGGGTCCCAGTGCTCATAAGTGTGCCTGAATGTGTTACCTGTGTAGTGACTAACTGTCTCACTGAGGCTCTGCTAATCAGAACCTCAGTGGTTATGCTCTCTCATTTCTTTCCAAATTGTCACTGACAGGCTAGTGACCATTTTTACCAATTTACATTGGCTTACTGGAACACCCTTATAATTCCCTAGTATATGGTACTGAGGTACCCAGGGTATTGGGGTTCCAGGAGATCCCTATGGGCTGCAGCATTTCTTTTGCCACCCATAGGGAGCTCTGACAATTCTTACACAGGCCTGCCACTGCAGCCTGAGTGAAATAACGTCCACGTTATTTCACAGCCATTTTACACTGCACTTAAGTAACTTATAAGTCACCTATATGTCTAACCTTTACCTGGTAAAGGTTAGGTGCAAAGTTACTTAGTGTGAGGGCACCCTGGCACTAGCCAAGGTGCCCCCACATTGTTCAGAGCCAATTCACTGAACTTTGTGAGTGCGGGGACACCATTACACGCGTGCACTACATATAGGTCACTACCTATATGTAGCTTCACCATGGTAACTCCGAATATGGCCATGTAACATGTCTATGATCATGGAATTGCCCCCTCTATGCCATCCTGGCATTGTTGGTACAATTCCATGATCCCAGTGGTCTGTAGCACAGACCCTGGTACTGCCAGACTGCCCTTCCTGGGGTTTCTCTGCAGCTGCTGCTGCTGCCAACCCCTCAGACAGGCAGCTGCCCTCCTGGGGTCCAGCCAGGCCTGGCCCAGGATCGCAGAACAAAGAACTTCCTCTGAGAGAGGGTGTGACACCCTCTCCCTTTGGAAAATGGTGTGAAGGCAGGGGAGGAGTAGCCTCCCCCAGCCTCTGGAAATGCTTTGTTGGGCACAGATGTGCCCAATTCTGCATAAGCCAGTCTACACCGGTTCAGGGACCCCTTAGCCCCTGCTCTGGCGCGAAACTGGACAAAGGAAAGGGGAGTGACCACTCCCCTGACCTGCACCTCCCCTGGGAGGTGTCCAGAGCTCCTCCAGTGTGCTCCAGACCTCTGCCATCTTGGAAACAGAGGTGCTGCTGGCACACTGGACTGCTCTGAGTGGCCAGTGCCACCAGGTGACGTCAGAGACTCCTTGTGATAGGCTCCTTCAGGTGTTAGTAGCCTTTCCTCTCTCCTAGGTAGCCAAACCCTCTTTTCTGGCTATTTAGGGTCTCTGTCTCTGGGGAAACTTTAGATAACGAATGCATGAGCTCAGCCGAGTTCCTCTGCATCTCCCTCTTCACCTTCTGATAAGGAATCGACCGCTGACCGCGCTGGAAGCCTGCAAACCTGCAACATAGTAGCAAAGACGACTACTGCAACTCTGTAACGCTGATCCTGCCGCCTTCTCGACTGTTTTCCTGCTTGTGCATGCTGTGGGGGTAGTCTGCCTCCTCTCTGCACCAGAAGCTCCGAAGAAATCTCCCGTGGGTCGACGGAATCTTCCCCCTGCAACCGCAGGCACCAAAAAGCTGCATTACCGGTCCCTTGGGTCTCCTCTCAGCACGACGAGCGAGGTCCCTCGAATCCAGCGACACCGTCCAAGTGACCCCCACAGTCCAGTGACTCTTCAGCCCAAGTTTGGTGGAGGTAAGTCCTTGCCTCACCTCGCTGGGCTGCATTGCTGGGAACCGCGACTTTGCAAGCTACTCCGGCCCCTGTGCACTTCCGGCGGAAATCCTTCGTGCACAGCCAAGCCTGGGTCCACAGCACTCTAACCTGCATTGCACGACTTTCTAAGTTGGTCTCCGGCGACGTGGGACTCCTTTGTGCAACTTCGGCGAGCACCGTTTCACGCATCCTCGTAGTGCCTGTTTCTGGCACTTCTCTGGGGGCTACCTGCTTCAGTGAGGGCTCTTTGTCTTGTTCGACGTCCCCTCTCTCTGCAGGTCCAATTTGCGACCTCCTGGTCCCTCCTGGGCCCCAGCAGCGTCCAAAAACACCAAACGCACAATTTGCGTGTAGCAAGGCTTGTTGGCGTCCATCCGGCGGGAAAACACTTCTGCACGACTCTCCAAGGCGTGGGGGATCCATCCTCCAAAGGGGAAGTCTCTAGCCCTTGTCGTTCCTGCAGTATTCACAGTTCTTCAGCCTAGTAAGAGCTTCTTTGCACCAACCGCTGGCATTTCTTGGGCATCTGCCCATCTCCGAGCTGCTTGTGACTTTTGGACTTGGTCCCCTTGTTCCACAGGTACCCTCAGACAGGAATCCATCGTTGTTGCATTGCTGATTTGTGTTTTCCTTGCATTCTCCCTCTAACACGACTATTTTGTCCTTAGGGGAACTTTAGTGCACTTTGCACTCACTTTTCAGGGTCTTGGGGAGGGTTATTTTCCTAACTCTCACTATTTTCTAATAGTCCCAGCGACCCTCTACAAGGTCACATAGGTTTGGGGTCCATTCGTGGTTCGCATTCCACTTCTGGAGTATATGGTTTGTGTTGCCCCTATCCCTATGTTTCCCCATTGCATCCTATTGTAACTATACATTGTTTGCACTGTTTTCTAAGACTATACTGCATATTTTTGCTATTGTGTATATATATCTTGTGTATATTTCCTATCCTCTCACTGAGGGTACACTCTAAGATACTTTGGCATATTGTCATAAAAATAAAGTACCTTTATTTTTAGTATAACTGTGTATTGTGTTTTCTTATGATATTGTGCATATGACACTAAGTGGTACTGTAGTAGCTTCACACGTCTCCTAGTTCAGCCTGAGCTGCTTTGCTAAGCTACCATTATCTATCAGCCTAAGCTGCTAGACACCCTATACACTAATAAGGGATAACTGGGCCTGGTGCAAGGTGCAAGTACCCCTTGGTACTCACTACAAGCCAGTCCAGCCTCCTACATTGGTTATGCAGCGGTGGGATAAGTGCTTTGAGACTACTTACCACTCTTGTCATTGTACTTTTCATAAGAGAAAAATATACAAAACAAGGTCAGTGTATATACACATAGCCAAAAAGTTTTGCATTTCCTCTTTTCACTCTTTTCTAAGTGCTGAAAAGTACTTCTAAACTTTCAAAAAGTTCTTAAAAGTTTAAAAAGTATTTTTTCTGTCTTTCCAAAAAGTTCTGAAAACTTTTTTCTCTTTGTCTATCACTTTAACTCTCTCTAAAAATGTCTGGCACAGGCCAAAAAGTTGAACTGTCCAAACTTGCATATGATCACCTTAGCTGGAAAGGAGCAAGGAGTCTCTGCATAGAGAGAGGTTTGAGTGTAGGGAAGAAACCTTCCTTAGAACTGTTAATTAATATGCTTAGAGTACAGGATAAGGCCATAAGTGCCCAATCTGTAGAAAAAGTAGCTAATGGTTCTCAATCTGATCCAGGGACTCCCCCAGGAAAAGGTTCAGGAAAGAAACTTCTCAGCCTGCCAGCACTGCTAGACAGTCTAGCATAGTTGGTACAGAGGTTGAATCACATCATACTGATGATGTGCTCTCACATTATGCTGGTAGCCAAGCTGTTAGGGTGCCCTTGGTAAGGGACAGGTCTCCTTCTGTTCATTCCCATCATACCTCTGTATCTAGAAATGTCCCTCCCACCCACCCTGATGACAGATTGTTAGAAAGGGAGCTCAATAGATTGAGAGTGGAACAAACCAGACTGAAGCTCAAGAAGCAACAGCTGGATTTGGATAGACAGTCTTTAGAAATAGAGAGGGAAAGACAGAAAATGGGTTTAGATACCCATGGTGGCAGCAGCAGTATTCCCCATAGTCATCCTGCAAAAGAGCATGATTCCAGGAATCTGCATAAGATAGTTCCCCCTTACAAGGAGGGGGATGACATTAACAAGTGGTTTGCTGCACTTGAGAGGGCCTGTGCTGTACAGGATGTCCCTCAAAAGCAGTGGGCTGCTATCCTATGGCTATCATTTACTGGAAAAGGTAGGGATAGGCTCCTTACTGTAAAAGAAAATGATGCTAACAATTTCCAAGTTCTTAAGAATGCACTCCTGGATGGTTATGGCTTAACCACTGAACAGTACAGGATAAAGTTCAGAGATACCAAAAAGGAGTCTTCACAAGACTGGGTTGATTTCATTGACCAGGCAGTGAAGGCCTTGGAGGGGTGGTTACATGGCAGTAAAGTTACTGATTATGACAGCCTGTATAACTTGATCCTGAGAGAGCATATTCTTAATAATTGTGTGTCTGATTTGTTGCACCAGTACTTGGTGGACTCTGATCTGACCTCTCCCCAAGAATTGGGAAAGAAGGCAGACAAATGGGTCAGAACAAGAGTGAACAGAAAAGTTCATACAGGGGGTGACAAAGATGGCAACAAAAAGAAGGATGGTAAGTCTTCTGACAAGGGTGGGGACAAATCTAAAAATGAGTCTTCATCAGGCCCACAAAAACACTCTGGTGGGGGTGGTGGGTCCAAACCCTCCTTTAATCAGAACAAGGAAAATAAACCATGGTGCTATTTATGTAAGATAAAAGGCCATTGGACAACAGATCCCAGTTGTCCAAAGAAAGGCACCACAGCTCCTACCACTACAACCCCTACTGCTACACCTAGTGTCCCTACTAATAGCAGTGGTGGTGGGAGCAAACCTACTAATAGCCAATCCAAGGGAGTAGCTGGGCTCACTTTTGGTAATTTAGTTGGGGTTGGTCTGATTAGGGAGACCACAGAGGCTACTTTAGTCTCTGAAGGGGTTATTGACTTAGCCACTTTGGTTGCTTGCCCCCATAACTTGGAGAAGTACAAGCAACTAACCCTAATAAATGGTGTTGGGGTCCAGGCCTACAGGGACACAGGTGCCAGTGTCACAATGGTGATTGAGAAACTGGTGCACCCTGAACAACACATACTTGGACACCAGTACCAAGTAACCGATGCTCACAACATAACACAAAGCCACACCCCATGGCTGTTGTAAATCTCAACTGGGGGGGGGTATCTGGTCCTAAGAAAGTTGTGGTAGCTTCAGATTTACCTGTAGACTGTCTATTAGGGAATGATTTGGAGACATCAGCTTGGTCAGATGTGGAGTTGGAGGCCCATGCAGCAATGCTGGGCATTCCAGGGCATATTTTTGCTTTGACAAGGGCTCAGGCCAAAAAGCAAAAAGGACAGGGAAGCTTGGATCCTGGAACAATGGACCAAGTGCTCCCTAAAGCTAGGGCTAGTAGAAGCAAACCACTTCCTACTATCCCTCCCTCTACAGTGGATTCTACTTCTGAGGAAGAAGAATTCCCTCCCTGTGCAGAACCTACACCAGAGGAGCTGGAAGCAGACACTGCTGAGCTTTTGGGTGAAGGGGGGCCTGCCAGAGAGGAGCTGAGTGTGGCACAGCAAACCTGTCCCACATTAGAGGGTCTCAGACAGCAAGCTGTCAAACAGGCTAATGGGGATGTCAGTGACTCACACAGAGTTTACTGGGAGGACAACCTCTTGTACACTGAGCATAGGGATCCTAAACCTGGAGCTGCCAGGAGATTAGTGATTCCTCAGGAGTACAGAAAGTTCCTCCTAACACTGGCACATGACATTCCCTTAGCTGGGCACCTGGGTCAAATGAAAACTTGGGACAGATTGGTACCACTGTTTCATTGGCCTAGGATGTCTGAGGACACAAAAGAATTTTGTAAGTCCTGTGAAACCTGTCAAGCCAGTGGCAAGACAGGTGGCACTCCAAAGGCACCCCTTATCCCACTGCCTGTGGTTGGGGTTCCCTTTGAAAGGGTAGGGGTTGACATAGTTGGCCCCCTTGACCCTCCTACTGCTTCAGGCAATAGGTTTATCTTGGTGGTAGTGGACCATGCCACAAGATATCCTGAAGCAATTCCTTTAAGGACCACTACAGCTCCTGCAGTGGCAAAGGCCCTCCTGGGAATATTTTCCAGGGTGGGCTTCCCAAAGGAAGTAGTATCAGACAGAGGAAGCAATTTTATGTCTGCATACTTAAAGGCCATGTGGAAGGAGTGTGGTGTAACTTACAAGTTCACAACACCCTATCATCCACAAACAAATGGACTGGTGGAGAGATTTAATAAAACTCTCAAAGGCATGATTATGGGACTCCCTGAAAAACTCCGCAGGAGATGGGATATCCTTCTACCATGCCTCCTTTTTGCCTACAGGGAGGTACCCCAGAAAGGAGTGGGCTTCAGCCCCTTTGAACTTCTTTTTGGACACCCTGTTAGGGGTCCACTCACACTTGTAAAGGAGGGTTGGGAACAACCTTTAAAAGCTCCTAAGCAGGATATTGTGGATTATGTACTTGGCCTCAGATCAAGGATGGCTGAGCACATGAAAAAGGCCAGTAAAAACCTTCAGGCCAGCCAAGAGCTCCAGAAGCAATGGCATGATCAGAAGGCTGTTTTGGTTCAGTACCAACCAGGGCAGAAAGTGTGGGTCTTGGAGCCTGTGGTCCCAAGAGCACTCCAAGATAAATGGAGTGGACCCCACACAATTGTTGAAAAGAAGGGTGAAGTCACCTACTTGGTTGACTTAGGCACTGCCAGGAGTCCCCTTAGGGTGCTCCATGTCAACCGCCTGAAACCCTACTATGACAGGGCTGATCTCACCCTGCTCATGGCAACAGATGAGGGACAGGAAGAAGACAGTGATCCTCTACCTGATCTCTTCTCTTCCACAGAACAAGATGCTCTTGTGGAAGGTGTAGTTTTGGCTGATTGTCTTACTGCTGAGCAGAAAGATAATTGCATAAATCTCCTAGGACAATTTTCAGAACTCTTCTCCATTGTGCCAGGCACCACTTCTTGGTGTGAGCACACTATAGATACTGGAGACAGTTTACCTGTCAAAAGTAAGATCTATAGACAGCCTGACCATGTCAGGGACTGCATAAAGCAAGAAGTTCAGAAGATGTTGGAACTAGGAGTGGTTGAGCACTCTGACAGTCCATGGGCTTCTCCTGTGGTACTGGTACCAAAACCCAATTCTAAAGATGGAAAGAAGGAAATGAGGTTTTGTGTAGACTATAGAGGTCTCAACTTGGTAACCAAAACTGATGCTCACCCTATACCCAGGGCAGATGAGCTAATAGATACACTGGCATCTGCCAAGTATCTAAGCACTTTTGACTGCAGGGTATTGGCAGATCAAAATGTCAGAAGATGCTAAACCTAAGACTGCATTTTCTACCATTGGAGGACATTACCAGTTTACTGTAATGCCTTTTGGTTTGAAAAATGCACCTGCCACTTTTCAGAGGTTGGTGAACACAGTCCTGCAAGGGCTGGAAGCTTTCAGTGCAGCATATTTGGACGATATAGCTGTCTTTAGCTCCAGTTGGGATGATCACCTGGTCCACCTATGGAAAGTTTTGGAGGCTATGCAAAAGGCAGGCCTCACTATCAAGGCTTCAAAGTGCCAGATAGGGCAGGGTAAGGTGGTTTATCTGGGACACCTTGTTGGTGGGGAACAGATTGCACCACTTCAGGGGAAAATCCAAACTATTATTGATTGGGTTCCCCCTACCACTCAGACTCAGGTGAGAGCCTTCCTAGGCCTCACTGGGTATTACAGGAGGTTCATTAAGAACTATGGCTCCATTGCAGCCCCTCTTAATGACCTCACATCCAAGAAAATGCCTAAAAAGGTATTATGGACAGCAAACTGTCAGAAAGCTTTTGAGTAGCTGAAGCAGGCCATGTGCTCTGCACCTGTCCTGAAAAGCCCTTGTTACTCTAAAAAATTCTATGTCCAGACTGATGCATCTGAATTAGGAGTAGGGGCAGTCCTATCACAACTTAATTCTGAGGGCCAGGATCAACCTGTTGCTTTTATTAGTAGAAGGTTGACCCCTAAAGAAAAGCGTTGGTCTGCCATTGAGAGGGAGGCCTTTGCTGTGGTCTGGGCTCTGAAGAAGTTGAGGCCATACCTGTTTGGCACTCACTTCATTGTTCAGACAGACCACAAACCTCTACTTTGGCTAAAACAAATGAAAGGTGAAAATCCTAAATTGTTGAGGTGGTCCATATCCCTACAGGGAATGGACTATACAGTGGAACATAGACCTGGGAGTAGCCACTCCAATGCAGATGGACTCTCCAGATATTTCCACTTAGACAATGAAGACTCATCAGGTAATGGCTAGTCTTATTGTCCTTCGTTTGGGGGGGGGTTGTGTAGGAAAGTACCATCTTGCCTGGCATGTTACCCCCATTTTTCACTGTATATATGTTGTTTTAGTTGTATGTGTCACTGGGACCCTGGTAACCCAGGGCCCCAGTGCTCATAAGTGTGCCTGAATGTGTTACCTGTGTAGTGACTAACTGACTCACTGAGGCTCTGCTAATCAGAACCTCAGTGATTATGCTGTCTCATTTCTTTCCAAATTGTCACTGACAGGCTAGTGACCATTTTTACCAATTTACATTGGCTTACTGGAACACCCTTATAATTCCCTAGTATATGGTACTGAGGTACCCAGGGTATTGGGGTTCCAGGAGATCCCTATGGGCTGCAGCATTTCTTTTGCCACCCATAGGGAGCTCTGACAATTCTTACACAGGCCTGCCACTGCAGCCTGAGTGAAATAACGTCCACGTTATTTCACAGCCATTTTACACTGCACTTAAGTAACTTATAAGTCACCTATATGTCTAACCTTTACCTGGTAAAGGTTAGGTGCAAAGTTACTTAGTGTGAGGGCACCCTGGCACTAGCCAAGGTGCCCCCACATTGTTCAGAGCCAATTCACTGAACTTTGTGAGTGCGGGGACACCATTACACGCGTGCACTATATATAGGTCACTACCTATATGTAGCTTCACCATGGTAACTCCGAATATGGCCATGTAACATGTCTATGATCATGGAATTGCCCCCTCTATGCCATCCTGGCATTGTTGGTACAATTCCATGATCCCAGTGGTCTGTAGCACAGACCCTGGTACTGCCAGACTGCCCTTCCTGGGGTTTCTCTGCAGCTGCTGCTGCTGCCAACCCCTCAGACAGGCAGCTGCCCTCCTGGGGTCCAGCCAGGCCTGGCCCAGGATGGCAGAACAAAGAACTTCCTCTGAGAGAGGGTGTGACGCCCTCTCCCTTTGGAAAATGGTGTGAAGGCAGGGGAGGAGTAGCCTCCCCCAGCCTCTGGAAATGCTTTGTTGGGCACAGATGTGCCCAATTCTGCATAAGCCAGTCTACACCGGTTCAGGGACCCCTTAGCCCCTGCTCTGGCGCGAAACTGGACAAAGGAAAGGGGAGTGACCACTCCCCTGACCTGCACCTCCCCTGGGAGGTGTCCAGAGCTCCTCCAGTGTGCTCCAGACCTCTGCCATCTTGGAAACAGAGGTGCTGCTGGCACACTGGACTGCTCTGAGTGGCCAGTGCCACCAGGTGACGTCAGAGACTCCTTGTGATAGGCTCCTTCAGGTGTTAGTAGCCTTTCCTCTCTCCTAGGTAGCCAAACCCTCTTTTCTGGCTATTTAGGGTCTCTGTCTCTGGGGAAACTTTAGATAACGAATGCATGAGCTCAGCCGAGTTCCTGTGCATCTCCCTCTTCACCTTCTGATAAGGAATCGACCGCTGACCGTGCTGGAAGCCTGCAAACCTGCAACATAGTAGCAAAGACGACTACTGCAACTCTGTAACGCTGATCCTGCCGCCTTCTCGACTGTTTTCCTGCTTGTGCATGCTGTGGGGGTAGTCTGCCTCCTCTCTGCACCAGAAGCTCCGAAGAAATCTCCTGTGGGTCGACGGAATCTTCCACTGCAACCGCAGGCACCAAAAAGCTGCATTACCGGTCCCTTGGGTCTCCTCTCAGTACGACGAGCGAGGTCCCTCGAATCCAGCGACACCGTCCAAGTGACCCCCACAGTCCAGTGACTCTTCAGCCCAAGTTTGGTGGAGGTAAGTCCTTGCCTCACCTCGCTGGGCTGCATTGCTGGGAACCGCGACTTTGCAAGCTACTCCGGCCCCTGTGCACTTCCGGCGGAAATCCTTCGTGCACAGCCAAGCCTGGGTCCACGGCACTCTAACCTGCATTGCACGACTTTCTAAGTTGGTCTCCGGCGACGTGGGACTCCTTTGTGCAACTTCGGCGAGCACCGTTTCACGCATCCTCGTAGTGCCTGTTTCTGGCACTTCTCCGGGTGCTACCTGCTTCAGTGAGGGCTCTTTGTCTTGCTCGACGTCCCCTCTCTCTGCAGGTCCAATGTGCGACCTCCTGGTCCCTCCTGGGCCCCAGCAGCGTCCAAAAACACCAAACGCACGATTTGCGTGTAGCAAGGCTTGTTGGCGTCCATCCGGCGGGAAAACACTTCTGCACGACTCTCCAAGGCGTGGGGGATCCATCCTCCAAAGGGGAAGCCTCTAGCCCTTGTCGTTCCTGCAGTATTCACAGTTCTTCAGCCTAGTAAGAGCTTCTTTGCACCAACCGCTGGCATTTCTTGGGCATCTGCCCATCTCCGAGCTGCTTGTGACTTTTGGACTTGGTCCCCTTGTTCCACAGGTACCCTCAGACAGGAATCCATCGTTGTTGCATTGCTGATTTGTGTTTTCCTTGCATTCTCCCTCTAACACGACTATTTTGTCCTTAGGGGAACTTTAGTGCACTTTGCACTCACTTTTCAGGGTCTTGGGGAGGGTTATTTTCCTAACTCTCACTATTTTCTAATAGTCCCAGCGACCCTCTATAAGGTCACATAGGTTTGGGGTCCATTCGTGGTTCGCATTCCACTTCTGGAGTATATGGTTTGTGTTGCCCCTATCCCTATGTTTCCCCATTGCATCCTATTTTAACTATACATTGTTTGCACTGTTTTCTAAGACTATACTGCATATTTTTGCTATTGTGTATATATATCTTGTGTATATTTCCTATCCTCTCACTGAGGGTACACTCTAAGATACTTTGGCATATTGTCATAAAAATAAAGTACCTTTATTTTTAGTATAACTGTGTATTGTGTTTTCTTATGATATTGTGCATATGACACTAAGTGGTACTGTAGTAGCTTCACACGTCTCCTAGTTCAGCCTGAGCTGCTTTGCTAAGCTACCATTATCTATCAGCCTATGCTGCTAGACACCCTATACACTAATAAGGGATAACTGGGCCTGGTGCAAGGTGCAAGTACCCCTTGGTACTCACTACAAGCCAGTCCAGCCTCCTACACTCTGTTTCACTCTTTTGTTGAGTATTTTAATCTTGGCCTCTACCCGACATTAATAGAATAAAGTCAAAACGAGACAGGGTTCAGAGCCAATTTTAGATTCTTTCTTTTTCTAACCCTCCTCGGTGTCTTCCCCCTTTATCTACCTGAGGGCGAGAGCGGCATCATCGAGAAGATCTCCGGCAAAGAGCCCCCCATTGGGTGGTGCCCGTCAGACATTGCAGCGCCAGTCTGACGAGGAGCTTGTCCGATGATGAAGCATGACACCCAATTGGGTGTGTGAGGACTCGTGCTCCTGAGTTATGGGACCCTAGAGCACTCATCCTGCAGTCCCCTGGCTTTCTTAGGAACAGTGTATTACGTTACTATTAAGGTTTATCTAGGACACCTGGTTGGTGGGAAACAGATTGCACCACTTCAGGGGAAAATCCAAACTATTATAGATTGGGTTCCCCCTACTACTCAGACTCAGGTGAGAGCCTTTATAGGCCTCACTGGGTACTATAGGAGGTTCATAAAGAACTATGGCTCCATTGCAGCCCCTCTTAATGACCTCACTTGAAAGAAAATGCCTAAGAAGGTATTGTGGACAGCTAGCTGTCAGAAAGCTTACGAGGAGCTGAAGCAGGCCATGTGCTCTGCACCTGTCCTGAAAAGCCCCTGTTACTCCAAGAAATTCATTGTCCAAACTGATGCATCTGAATTAGGGTTAGGGGCAGTCCTTTCACAACTTAATTCTGAGGGCCAGGATCAACCTGTTGCTTTTATTAGTAGGAGGTTGACCCCTAGAGAAAAGCATTGGTCTGCCATAGAGAGGTAGACATTTGCTGTGGTCTGAGCACTGAAGAAGTTGAGGCCATACCTGTTTGGCACTCACTTCATTGTTCAGACAGACCACAAACCTCTACTTTGGCTAAAACAAATGAAAGGTGAAAATCCTAAATGGTTGAGGTGTTCTATATCCCTACAGGGAATGGACTATACAGTTGAACATAGACCTGGGAGTACCCACTCCAATGCAGATGGACTCTCCAGATATTTCCACTTAGACAATGAAGACTCATCAGGTCATGGCTAGTCTTATTGTCCTTCGTTGGGGGGGGGGGGGGGGGTTGTGTAGGAAAGTACCATCTTGCCTGGCATGTTACCCCCATTTTTCACTGTATATATGTTGTTTTAGTTGTATGTGTCACTGGGACCCTGCCAGCCAGGGCCCCAGTGCTCATAAGTGTGCCTGAATGTGTTACCTGTGTTATGACTAACTGTCTCACTGAGGCTCTGCTATCCAGAACCTCAGTGGTTATGCTCTCTCATTTCTTTCAAATTGTCATTAACAGGCTAGTGACCAATTTCACCAATTTACATTGGCATACTGGAACACCCTTATAATTCCCTAGTATATGGTACTGAGGTACCCAGGGTATTGGGGTTCCAGGAGATCCCTATGGGCTGCAGCATTTCTTGTGCCACCCATAGGGAGCTCTGACAATTCTTACAGAGGCCTGCCACTGCAGCCTGAGTGAAATAACGTCCACGTTATTTCACAGCCATTTTACACTGCACTTAAGTAACTTATAAGTCACCTATATGTCTAACCTTTACCTGGTAAAGGTTGGGTGCTATGTTACTTAGTGTGTGGGCACCCTGGCACTAGCCAAGGTGCCCCCACATTGTTCAGGGCCAATTCCCCAGACTTTGAGTGTGGGGACACCATTACACACGTGGTGCACTACATATAGGTCACTACCTATGTGTAGCTTCACAATGGTAACTCCGAATATGGCCATGTAACATGTCTAAGATCATGGAATTGCCCCCTCTATGCCATCCTGGCATTGTTGGCTCAATCCCATTATCCCACGGGTAACTAGCACAGACCCTGGTACTGCCAAACTGCCTTTCCTGGGGTTTCACTGCAGCTGCTGCTGCTGCCAACCCCTCAGACAGGTTTCTGCCCTCCAGGGGTCCAGCCAGGCTTGGCCCAGGATGGCAGAACAAAGGACTTCCTCAGAGAGAGGGTGTTACACCCTCTCCCTTAGGAAAATGGTGTTAAGGCAGGGGAGGAGTAGCCTCCCCCAGCCTCTGGAAATGCTTTCATGGGCACACATGGTGCCCTTTTCTCCATAAGCCAGTCTACACCGGTTCAGGGACCCCTCAGCCCTGCTCTGGCGCGAAACTGGACAAAGGAAAGGGGAGTGACCACTCCCCTGACCTGCACCTCCCCTGGGAGGTGCCCAGAGCTCCTCCAGTGTGCTCCAGACCTCTGCCATCTTGGAAACAGAGGTACTGCTGGCACACTGGATTGCTCTGAGTGGCCAGGGCCAGCAGGTGATGTCAGAGACTCCTTCTGATAGGCTCCTTCAGGTGCTGCTAGCCTATCTTCTCTCCTAGGTAGCCAAACCCTCTTTTCTGGCTATTTAGGGTCTCTGCTTTGGGGATTTCCTTAGATAACGAATGTAAGAGCTCATCCGAGTTCCTCTGCATCTCTCTCTTCACCTTCTGCCAAGGAATCGACTGCTGACCGCGCTGGAAGCCTGCAAAACTGCAACAAAGTAGCGAAGACGACTACTGCAACTCTGTAACGCTGATCCTGCCGCCTTCTCGACTGTTTTCCTGGTGGTGCATGCTGTGGGGGTAGTCTGCCTCCTCTCTGCACTAGAAGCTCCGAAGAAATCTCCCGTGGGTCGACGGAATCTTCCCCCTGCTACCGCAGGCACCAAAGAACTGCATCACCGGTACCCTAGGTCTCTTCTCAGCACGACGAGCGAGGTCCCTTTAATCCAGCAACTCTGTCCAAGTGACTCCCACAGTCCAGTGACTCTTCAGTCCAAGTTTAGTGGAGGTAAGTCCATGCCTCCCCACGCCAGACTGCATTGCTGGGAACCGCGACTTTTGCAGCTACTCCGGCCTCTGTGCACTTCCAGCGGAAATCCTTTGTGCACAGCCAAGCCTGCGTCCACGGCACTCTAACCTGCATTGCACAACTTTCTAAGTTGTCCTCCGGCGACGTGGGACTCCTTTGTGCAACTTTGGGTGAGCACTGTTTCACTCCTCTTTGTAGTGCCTGTTCCGGCACTTCTGCGGGAGCTGCCTGCTTCTGAGAGGGCTCCTTGTCTTGCTCGACGCCCGCTCTGTCGCCAGACGCAATTGGCGACATCCTGGTCCCTCCTGGGCCACAGCAGCATCCAAAAACGCTAATCGCATGACTTGCAGCTAGCAAGGCTTGTTGGTGCTCTTTCTTCATGAAAACACTTCTGCACGACTCCCCACGGCGTGTGGGATCCATCCTCCAAAGGGGAAGTGTAGGAGGCTGGACTGGCTTGTAGTGAGTACCAAGGGGTACTTGCACCTTGCACCAGGCCCAGTTATCCCTTATTAGTGTATAGGGTGTCTAGCAGCTTAGGCTGATAGATAATGGTAGCTTAGCAGAGCAGCTTAGGCTGAACTAGGAGACCTGTGAAGCTACTACAGTACCACTTAGTGTCATATGCACAATATCATAAGAAAACACAATACACAGTTATACTAAAAATAAAGGTACTTTATTTTTATGACAATATGCCAAAGTATCTTAGAGTGTACCCTCAGTGAGAGGATAGGAAATATACACAAGATATATATACACAATAGCAAAAATATGCAGCATAGTCTTAGAAAACAGTGCAAACAATGTATAGTTACAATAGGATGCAATGGGGAAACATAGGGATAGGGGCAACACAAACCATATACTCCAAAAGTGGAATGCGAACCACGAATGGACCCCAAACCTATGTGACCTTCTAGAGGGTCGCTGGGACTATTAGAAAATAGTGAGAGTTAGAAAAATAACCCTCCCCAAGACCCTGAAAAGTGAGTGCAAAGTGCACTAAAGTTCCCCTAAGGACAAAGAAGTTGTGTTAGAGGAATAATGCAGGAAAGACACAACCCAACAATGCAACAACTGTGGATTTCCAATCTGGGGTACCTATGAAACAAGGGGACCAAGTCCAAAAGTCACAAGCAAGTCGGAGATGGGCAGATGCCCAGAAAATGCCAGCTGCGGGTGCAAAGAAGCTTCTACTGGACAGAAGAAGCTGCGGTTTCTGCAGGAACGCAAAAGGCTAGAGACTTCCCCTTTGGAGGACGGATCCCACTTGCCTTGTAGAGTCGTGCAGAAGTGGTTTCCCGCCAAAACAACGCCAACAAGCCTTGCTAGCTGGAAATCGTGCGGTTAGCGTTTTTGGATGCTGCTGTGGCCCAGGAGGGACCAGGAGGTCGCAAATTGGACCAGGAGCTAGAGGGGACGTCGAGCAAGACAAAAAGCCCTCTCAGCAGCAGGTAGCACCCGGAAAAGTGCCAGAAACAGGCACTACAAGGATGCGTGAAATGGTGCTCACCCGAAGTCGCTCAAAGGAGTCCCACGTCGCCGGAGACCAACTTAGAAAGTCGTGCAATGCAGGTTAGAGTGCCGTGGACCAGTCTTGGCTGTGCACAAAGGATTTCCGCCGGAAGTGCACAGGGGCCGGAGTAGCTGCAAAAGTCGCGGTTCCCAGCAATGCAGCCCAGCGAGGTGAGGCAAGGACTTACCTCCACCAAACTTGGACTGAAGAGTCACTGGACTGTGGGGGTCACTTGGACAGAGTCGCTGGATTCGAGGGACCTCGCTCGTTGTGCTGAGAGGAGACCCAAGGGACCGGTAATGCAGCTTTTTGGTGCCTGCGG
Source organism: Pleurodeles waltl (assembly GCF_031143425.1). Taxonomy (NCBI): domain Eukaryota; kingdom Metazoa; phylum Chordata; class Amphibia; order Caudata; family Salamandridae; genus Pleurodeles; species Pleurodeles waltl. The sequence continues at coordinate 688,173,242 of NC_090448.1, read as the reverse complement.
TTGCAGGGGGAAGATTCCGTCGACCCACAGGAGATTTCTTCGGAGCTTCTGGTGCAGAGAGAAGGCAGACTACCCCCACAGCATGTACAAGCAGGAAAACAGTCAAGAAGGCGGCAGGATCAGCGTTACAGAGTTGCAGTAGTCGTCTTTGCTACTATGTTGCAGGTTTGCAGGCTTCCAGCGCGGTCAGCAGTTGATTCCTTGGCAGAAGGTGAAGAGAGAGATGCAGAGGAACTCGGCTGAGCTCTTGCATTCGTTATCTAAAGTTTCCCCAGAGACAGAGACCCTAAATAGCCAGAAAAGAGGGTTTGGCTACCTAGGAGAGAGGATAGGCTACTAACACCTGAAGGAGCCTATCAGAAGGAGTCTCTGACGTCACCTGGTGGCACTGGCCACTCAGAGCAGTTCAGTGTGCCAGCAGCACCTCTGTTTCCAAGATGGCAGAGGTCTGGAGCACACTGTAGGAGCTCTGGACACCTCCCAGGGGAGGTGCAGGTCAGGGGAGTGGTCACTCCCCTTTCCTTTGTCCAGTTTCGCGCCAGAGCAAGGCTAAGGGGTCCCCTGAACCGGTGTAGACTGGCTTATGCAGAATTGGGCACATCTGTGCCCAACAAAGCATTTCCAGAGGCTGGGGGAGGCTACTCCTCCCCTGCCTTCACACCATTTTCCAAAGGGAGAGGGTGTAACACCCTCTCTCAGAAGAAGTTCTTTGTTCTGCCATCCTCGGCCAGGCCTGGCTGGACCCCAGGAGGGCAGAAACCTGACTGAGGGGTTGGCAGCAGCAGCAGCTGCAGTGAAACCCCGGGAAAGGCAGTTTGGCAGTACCAGGGTCTGTGCTACAGACCACTGGGATCATGGGATTGTGCCAACTATGCCAGGATGGCATAGAGGGGGCAATTCCATGATCATAGACATGTTACATGGCCATATTCGGAGTTACCATTGTGAAGCTACATATAGGTAGTGACCTATATGTAGTGCACGCGTGTAATGGTGTCCCCGCACTCACAAAGTCCGGGGAATTGGCCCTGAACAATGTTGGGGCACCGTGGCTAGTGCCAGGGTGCCCACACACTAAGTAACTTTGCACCTAACCTTTACCAGGTAAAGGTTAGACATATAGGTGACTTATAAGTTACTTAAGTGCAGTGTAAAATGGCTGTGAAATAACGTGGACGTTATTTCACTCAGGCTGCAGTGGCAGGCCTGTGTAAGAATTGTCAGAGCTCCCTATGGGTGGCAAAAGAAATGCTGCAGCCCATAGGGATCTCCTGGAACCCCAATACCCTGGGTACCTCAGTACCATATACTAGGGAATTATAAGGGTGTTCCAGTAAGCCAATGTAAATTGGTAAAATTGGTCACTAGCCTGTTAGTGACAATTTGAAAGAAATGAGAGAGCATAACCACTGAGGTTCTGGTTAGCAGAGCCTCAGTGAGACAGTTAGTCATAACACAGGTAACACATTCAGGCACACTTATGAGCACTGGGGCCCTGGCTGGCAGGGTCCCAGTGACACATACAACTAAAACAACATATATACAGTGAAAAATGGGGGTAACATGCCAGACAAGATGGTACTTTCCTACACAACCCCCCCCCCACACGAAGGAAAATAAGACTAGCCATGACCTGATGAGTCTTCATTGTCTAAGTGGAAATATCTAGAGAGTCCATCTGCATTGGAGTGGCTACTCCCAGGTCTATGTTCCACTGTATAGTCCATTCCCTGTAGGGATATGGACCACCTCAATAATTTAGGATTTTCACCTTTCATTTGTTTTAGCCAAAGTAGAGGTTTGTGGTCTGTCTGAACAATGTAGTGAGTGCCAAACAGGTATGGCCTCAACTTCTTCAGTGCCCAGACCACAGCAAAGGCCTCCCTCTCTATGGCAGACCAACGCTTTTCTCTAGGGGTCAACCTCCTACTAATAAAAGCAACAGGTTGATCTTGGCCCTCAGAATTAAGTTGTGATAGGACTGCCCCTACTCCTAATTCAGATGCATCAGTCTGGACATAGAATTTTTTAGAGTAACAAGGGCTTTTCAGGACAGGTGCAGAGCACATGGCCTGCTTCAGCTCCTCAAAAGCTTTCTGACAGTTTGCTGTCCATAATACCTTTTTAGGCATTTTCTTGGATGTGAGGTCATTAAGAGGGGCTGCAATGGAGCCATAGTTCTTAATGAACCTCCTGTAATACCCAGTGAGGCCTAGGAAGGCTCTCGCCTGAGTCTGAGTAGTAGGGGGAACCCAATCTATAATAGTTTGGATTTTCCCCTGAAGTGGTGCAATCTGTTCCCCACCAACAAGGTGTCCCAGATAAACCACCTTCCCCTGCCCTATCTGGAACTTTGAAGCCTTGATAGTGAGGCCTGCCTTTTGCAGGGCCTCCAAAACTTTCCATAGGTGGAATAGGTGATCATCCCAACTGGAGCTAAAGACAGCTATATCGTCCAGATATGCTGCACTAAAAGCTTCCAGCCCTTGCAGGACTGTGTTCACCAACCTCTGAAAAGTGGCAGGTGCATTTTTCAATCCAAAAGGCATTACTGTGAATTGCTAATGGCCTCCAATGGTTGAAAATGCAGTTTTAGGTTTAGCATCTTCTGATAATTTGATCTGCCAATACCCTGCAGTCAAATCAAACGTGCTTAGATACTTGGCAGATGCCAGTGTATCTATGAGCTCATCTGCCCTGGATGTAGGAGGCTGGACTGGCTTGTAGTGAGTACCTAGGGGTACTTGCACCTTGCACCAGGCCCAGTTATCCCTTATTAGTGTATAGGGTGTCTAGCAGCATAGGCTGATAGATAATGGTAGCTTAGCAGAGCAGCTTAGGCTGAACTAGGAGACGAGTGAAGCTCCTACAGTACCACTTAGTGTCATATGCACAATATCATAAGTAAACACAATACACAGTTATACTAAAAATAAAGGTACTTTATTTTTATGACAATATGCCAAAGTATCTCAGAGTGTACCCTCAGTGAGAGGATAGGAAATATACACAAGATATATATATACACAATACCAAAATATGCAGTAATAGTCTTAGAAAACAGTGCAAACAATGTATAGTTACAATAGGATGCAATGGGGACACATAGGGAAAGGGGCAACACAAACCATATACTCCAAAAGTGGAATGCGAACCACGAATGGACCCCAAACCTATGTGACCTTGTAGAGGGTCGCTGGGAATATTAGAAAATAGTTAGGGTTAGAAAAATAGCCCACCCCAAGACCCCGAAAAGTGAGTGCAAAGTGCACTAAAGTTCCCCTAAGGACATAGAAGTCGTGATAGGGGAATTCTGCAGGAAAGACACAAACCAGCAATGCAACAACGATGGATTTCCAGTCGAGGGTACCTGTGGAACAAGGGGACGAAGTCCAAAAGTCACAAGCAAGTCGGAGATGGGCAGATGGCCAGGAAATGCCAGCTGCGGGTGCAAAGAAGCTGCTACTGGACTGTAGAAGCTTAGGTTTCTGCAGGAACGACAAGGGCTAGAGACTTCCCCTTTGGAGGACAGATCCGACACGCAGTGGAGAGTCGTGCAGAAGTGTTTTCCCACCAAAAGACTGCCAAGAAGCCTTGCTAGCTGCAAATCATGCGGTAAAGGTTTTTGGACGCTGCTGTGGCCCAGGAGGGACCAGGATGTCGCACATTGCGTCAGGAGACAGAGGGGATGTCGAGCAAGACAAGGAGCCCTCTCAGCAGCAGGTAGCACCCGGAGAAATGCCAGAAACAGGCACTACAAGGATGCGTGAAATGGTGCTCACCCGAAGTCGCACAAAGATGTCCCACGTCGCCGGACGACAACTTAGGAGGTCGTGCAATGCAGGTTAGAGTGCCGTGGACCCAGGCTGGACTGTGCACAAAGGATTTCCACCGGAAGTGCACGGAGGCCGGAGTAGCTGCAAAAGTCGCAGTTCCCAGCAATGCAGTCTGGCGTGGGGAGGCAAGGACTTACCTCCACCAAACTTGGACTGAAGAGTCACTGGACTGTGGGAGTCACTTGGACAGAGTTGCTGGATTCAAGGGACCTCGCTCGTCGTGCTGAGAGGAGACCCAGGAGACCGGTGATACAGGTCTTTGGTGCCTACGGTAGCAGGGGGAAGATTCCGTCGACCCACAGGAGATTTCTTCAGAGCTTCTAGTGCAGAGAGGAGGCAGACTACCCCCAAGGCATGCACCACCAGGAAAACAGTCGAGAAGGCGGCAGGATCAGCGTTACAGAGTTGCAGTAGTCGTCTTTACTACTATGTTGCAGTTTTGAAGGCTCCAGCGCGGTCAGCAGTCGATTCCTTGGCAGAAGGTGAAGAGAGAGATGCAGAGGAACTCGGATGAGCTCTTGCATTCGTTATCTAAAGTTTCCCCAGAGACAGAGACCCTAAATAGCCAGAAAAGAGGGTTTGGCTACCTAGGAGAGAGGATAGGCTAGCAACACCTGAAGGAGCCTATCAGAAGGAGTCTCTGACGTCACCTGGTGGCACTGGCCACTCAGAGCAGTCCAGTGTGCCAGCAGCACCTCTGTTTCCAAGATGGCAGAGGTCTGGAGCACACTGGAGGAGCTCTGGACACCTCCCAGGGGAGGTGCAGGTCAGGGGAGTGGTCACTCCCCTTTCCTTTGTCCAGTTTCGCACCAGAGCAGGGGCTAAGGGGTCCCTGAACCGGTGTAGACTGGCTTATGCAGAAATGGGCACCAAACGTGCCCATGAAAGCATTTACAGAGGCTGGGGGAGGCTACTCCTGCCCTGCCTTCACACCATTTTCCAAAGGGAGAGGGTGTAACACCCTCTCTCAGAGGAAGTTCTTTGTTCTGCCATCCTGGGCCAGGCCTGGCTGGTCCCCAGGAGGGCAGAAGCCTGTCTGAGGGGTTGGCAGCAGCAGCAGCTGCAGTGAAACCCCAGGAAAGGCAGTTTGGCAGTACCAGGGTCTGTGCTACAGACCACTGGGATCATGGGATTGTGCCAACTATGCCAGGATGGCATAGAGGGGGCAATTCCATGATCATAGACATGTTACATGGCCATATTCGGAGTTACCATGGTGAAGCTACATATAGGTAGTGACCTATATGTAGTGCACGCGTGTAATGGTGTCCCCGCACTCACAAAGTTCAGGGAATTGGCTCTGAACAATGTGGGGGCACCTTGGCTAGTGCCAGGGTGCCCTCACACTAAGTAACTTTGCACCCAACCTTTACCAGGTAAAGGTTAGACATATAGGTGACTTATAAGTTACTTAAGTGCAGTGTAAAATGGCTGTGAAATAACGTGGACGTTATTTCACTCAGGCTGCAGTGGCAGGCCTGTGTAAGAATTGTCAGAGCTCCCTATGGGTGGCAAAAGAAATGCTGCAGCCCATAGGGATCTCCTGGAACCCCAATACCCTGGGTACCTCAGTACCATATACTAGGGAATTATAAGGGTGTTCCAGTAAGCCAATGTAAATTGGTAAAAATGGTCACTAGCCTGTTAGTGACAATTTGGAAAGAAATGAGAGAGCATAACCACTGAGGTTCTGATTAGCAAAGCCTCAGTGAGACAGTTAGTCACTACACAGGTAACACATTCAGGCACACTTATGAGCACTGGGGCCCTGGGTTACCAGGGTCCCAGTGACACATACAACTAAAACAACATATATACAGTGAAAAATGGGGGTAACATGCCAGGCAAGATGGTACTTTCCTACAGTCACCCTGTTAGGGGTCCACTAACACTTGTCAAGGAGGGTTGGGAACAACCTTTAAAAGCTCCAAAACAAGATATTGTGGATTATGTACTTGGCCCCAGATCAAGGATGGCTGAGTATATGAAAAAGGCCAGTAAAAACCTTCAGGCCAGCCAAGAGCTCCAAAAGCAATGGCATGACCAGAAGGCTGTTTTGGTTCAGTACAAACCAGGGCAGAAAGTGTGGGTCTTGGAGCCTGTGGCCCCAAGAGCACTCCCAGATAAATGGAGTGGACCCCACACAATTGTTGAGAAAAATGGAGAAGTCACCTATTTAGTTGACTTAGGCACTGCCAGGAGTCCCCTTAGGGTGCTCCATGTCAATCGCCTGAAACCCTACTATGACAGGGCTGATCTCACCCTGCTCATGGCAACTGATGAGGGACAGGAAGAAGACAGTGATCCTCTACCTGATCTCTTCTCTTGCATAGAACAAGATGCTCTTGTGGAAGGTGTAGTTTTGGCTGATTGTCTTACTGCTGTGCAGAAAGACCATTGCATAAATCTCCTGGGTCAGTTTTCTGAACTCTACTCTACTGTGCCAGGTACCACTTCTTGGTGTGAGCACACTATAGATACTGGAGACAGTTTACCTGTCAAAAGTAAAATCTATAGGCAGCCTGACCATGTCAGGGACTGCATAAAGCAAGAGGTGCAGAAAATGCTAGAACTGGGAGTGGTTGAGCACTCTGAAAGTCCATGGGCTTCTCCTGTGGTACTTGTACCAAAACCCCATTCCAAAGATGGAAAGAAGGAAATGCGGTTTTGTGTAGACTATAGAGGTCTCAACCAGGTAACCAAAACTGATGCTCACCCTATACCCAGGGCAGATGAGCTCATAGATACACTGGCATCTGCCAAGTATCTAAGCACTTTTGATTTGACTGCAGGGTATTGGCAGATCAAATTATCAGAAGATGCTAAACCTAAAACTGCATTTTCAACCATTGGAGGACATTACCAGTTCACTGTAATGCCTTTTGGATTGAAAAATGCACCTGCCACTTTTCAGAGGTTGGTGAACACAGTCCTGCAAGGGCTGGAAGCTTTCAGTGCAGCATATTTGGACGATATAGCTGTCTTTAGCTCCAGCTGGGATGATCACCTGGTTCACCTATGGAAAGTTTTAGAGGCCCTGCAAAAGGCAGGCCTCACTATCAAGGCTTCAAAGTGCCAGATAGGGCAGGAGAAGGTGGTTTCTCTGGGACACCTTGTTGGTGGGGAACAGATTGCACCACTTCAGGGGAAAATCCAAACAATTATTGATTGGGTTCCCCCTACCACTCAGACTCAGGTGAGAGCCTTCCTAGGCCTCACTGGGTATTACAGGAGGTTCATTAAGAACTATGGCTCCATTGCAGCCCCTCTTAATGACCTCACATCCAAGAAAATGCCTAAAAAGGTATTATGGACAGCAAACTGTCAGAAAGCTTTTGAGGAGCTGAAGCAGGCCATGTGCTCTGCACCTGTCCTGAAAAGCCCTTGTTACTCTAAACAATTCTATGTCCAAACTGATGCATCTGAATTAGGAGTAGGGGCAGTCCTATCACAACTTAATTCTGAGGGCCAGGATCAACCTGTTGCTTTTATTAGTAGGAGGTTGACCCCTAGAGAAAAGCGTTGGTCTGCCATAGAGAGGGAGGCCTTTGCTGTGGTCTGGGCTCTGAAGAAGTTGAGGCCATACCTGTTTGGCACTCACTTCATTGTTCAGACAGACCACAAACCTCTACTTTGGCTAAAACAAATGAAAGGTGAAAATCCTAAATTATTGAGGTGGTCCATATCCCTACAGGGAATGGACTATACAGTGGAACATAGACCTGGGAGTAGCCACTCCAATGCAGATGGACTCTCCAGATATTTCCACTTAGACAATGAAGACTCATCAGGTCATGGCTAGTCTTATTGTCCTTCGTTTGGGGGGGGGTTGTGTAGGAAAGTACCATCTTGCCTGGCATGTTACCCCCATTTTTCACTGTATATATGTTGTTTTAGTTGTATGTATCACTGGGACCCTGTCGCCCAGGGCCCCAGTGCTCATAAGTGTGCCTGAATGTGTTACCTGTGTAGTGACTAACTGTCTCACTGAGACTCTGCTAATCAGAACCTCAGTGGTTATGCTCTCTCATTTCTTTCAAATTGTCACTAACAGGCTAGTGACCAATTTTACCAATTTACATTGGCTTACTGGAACACCCTTATAATTCCCTAGTATATGGTACTGAGGTACCCAGGGTATTGGGGTTCCAGGAGATCCCTATGGGCTACAGCATATCTTTTGCCACCCATAGGGAGCTCTGACAATTCTTACACAGGCCTGCCACCGCAGCCTGAGTGAAATAACGTCCACGTTATTTCACAGCCATTTTACACTGCACTTAAGTAACTTATAAGTCACCTATATGTCTAACCTTTACCTTGTAAAGGTTGGGTGCTAAGTTACTTAGTGTGTGGGCACCCTGGCACTAGCCAAGGTGCCCCCACATTGTTCAGGGCCAATTCCCCGGACTTTGTGAGTGCGGGGACACCATTACACGCGTGCACTACATATAGGTCACTACCTATATGTAGCTTCACAATGGTAACTCCGAATATGGCCATGTAATATGTCTATGATCATGGAATTGCCCCCTCTATACCATCCTGGCATAGTTGGCACAATCCCATGATCCCAGTGGCCTGTAGCACAGACCCTGGTACTGCCAAACTGCCTTTCCCGGGGTTTCACTGCAGCTGCTGCTGCTGCCAACCCCTCAGACAGGCATCTGCCCTCCTGGGGTCCAGCCAGGCCTGGCCCAGGATGGCAGATCAAAGAACTTCCTCTGAGAGAGGGTGTTACACCCTCTCCCTTTGGAAAATGGTGTGAAGGCAGGGGAGGAGTAGCCTCCCCCAGCCTTTGGAAATGCTTTCATGGGCACTTTTGGTGCCCATTTCTGCATAAGCCAGTCTACACTGGTTCAAGGACCCCTTAGCCCTGCTCTGGCGCGAAACTGGACAAAGGAAAGGGGAGTGACTACTCCCCTGACCTGCACCTCCCCTGGGAGGTGTCCAGAGCTCCTCCAGTGTGCTCCAGACCTCTGCCATCTTGGAAACAGAGGTGCTGCTGGCACACTGGACTGCTCTGAGTGGCCAGTGCCACCAGGTGACGTCAGAGACTCGTTCTGATAGGCTCCTTCAGGTGTTACTAGCCTATCCTCTCTTCTAGGTAGCCAAACCCTTTTTTCTGGCTATTTAGGGTCTCTGTCTCTGGGGAAACTTTAGATAACGAATGCAAGAGCTCATCCGAGTTCCTCTGCATCTCTCTCTTCACCTTCTGCCAAGGAATCGACTGCTGACCGCTCTGGAAGCCTGCAAAACTGCAACATAGTAGCAAAGACGACTACTGCAACTCTGTAACGCTGATCCTGCCGCCTTCTCGACCGTTTTCCTGGTGGTGCATGCTGTGGGGGTAGTCTGCCTCCTCTCTGCACTAGAAGCTCCAAAGAAATCTCCCGTGGGTCGACGGAATCGTCCCCCTGCAACCGCAGGCACAAAGAACTGCATCACCAGTACCTTGGGTCTCCTCTCAGCACAACGAGCGAGGTCCCTTGAATCCAGCAACTCTGTCCAAGTGACTCCAACAGTCCAGTGACTCTTCAGTCCAAGTTTGGTGGAGGTAAGTCCTTGCCTCCCCACGCCAGACTGCATTGTTGGAAACCGCGACTTTTGCAGCTACTCCGGCCTCCGTGCACTTCCGGTGGAAATCCATTGTGCACAGTCCAGCCTGCGTCCACAGCACTCTAACCTGCATTGCACGACCTCCTGAGTTGTTCTCCGGCGACGTGGGACTCCTTTGTGCGACTTCGGGTGAGCACTGTTTCACGCATCCTTGTAGTGCCTGTTTCTTGCACTTTTCTGGGTGCTACCTGCTTCTGAGAGGGCTCCTTGTCTTGCTCAACGTCCGCTCTCTCTCCTGACGCAATTTGCGACATCCTGGTCCCTCCTGGGCCACAGCAGCATCCAAAAACGCTTACTGCATGATTTGCAGCTAGCAAGGCTTGTTGGTGGTCTTTCGGCGGGAAAACATTTCTGCACGACTCTCCACGGCGTGGAGGATCCGTCCTCCAAAGGGGAAGTCTCTAGCCCTTGTCGTTCCTGCAGAAACCTTAGCTTCATCTGTCCAGTAGAAGCTTCTTTGCACTCACAGCTGGCATTTCCTGGTCATCTGCCCATCTCCGATTTGCTTGTGACTTTTGGACTTGGTCTCCTTGTTCCACAGGTACCCTCGACTGGAAATCCATCATTGTTGCATTGCTGGTTTGTGTCTTTCCAGCAGTATTCCCCTATCACGACTTCTATGTCCTTTGGGGAACTTTAGTGCACTTTGCACTCACTTTTCAGGGTCTTGGGGTGGGCTATTTTTCTAACCCTCACTATTTTCTAATAGTCCCAGCGACCCTCTACAAGGTCACATAGGTTTGGGGTCCATTCGTGGTTCGCATTCCACTTTTGGAGTATATGGTTTGTGTTGCCCCTATCCCTATGTGTCCCCATTGCATCCTATTGTAACTATACATTGTTTCCACTGTTTTCTAAGACTATACTGCATATTTTTGGTATTGTGTATATATATCTTGTGTATATTTCCTATCCTCTCACTGAGGGTACACTCTGAGATACTTTGGCATATTGTAATAAAAATAAAGTACCTTTATTTTTAGTATAACTGTGTATTGTGTTTTCTTTTGATATTGTGCATATGACACTAAGTGGTACTGTAGGAGCTTCACTCGTCTCCTAGTTCAGCCTAAGCTGCTCTGCTAAGCTACCATTATCTATCAGCCTATGCTGCTAGACACCCTATACACTAATAAGGGATAACTGGGCCTGGTGCAAGGTGCAAGTACCCCTTGGTACTCACTACAGCCAGTCCAGCCTCCTACACCCCCACAGCATGCACCACCAGGAAAACAGTCGAGAAGGCGGCAGGATCAGCGTTACAGAGTTGCAGTAGTCGTCTTTGCTACTTTGTTGCAGTTTTGCAGGCTTCCAGCACGGTCAGCAGTCGATTCCTTTGCAGAAGGTGAAGAGAGAGATGCAGAGGAACTCGGATGAGCTCTTGCATTCGTTATCTAAGGAATCCCCAGAGACAGAGACCCTAAATAGCCAGAAAAGAGGGTTTGGCTACCTAGGAGAGAGGATAGGCTAGCAACACCTGAAGGAGCCTATCAGAAGGAGTCTCTGACGTCACCTGCTGGCACTGGCCACTCAGAGCAGTCCAGTGTGCCAGCAGCACCTCTGTTTCCAAGATGGCAGAGGTGTGGAGCACACTGGAGGAGCTCTGGGCACCTCCCAGGGGAGGTGCAGGTCAGGGGAGTGGTCACTCCCCTTTCCTTTGTCCAGTTTCGCGCTAGAGCAGGGCTGAGGGGGTCCCTGAACCGGTGTAGACTGGCTTATGCAGAAATGGGCACCATGTGTGCCCATGAAAGCATTTCCAAAGGCTGGGGGAGGCTACTCCTCCCCTGCCTTCACACCATTTTCCAAAGGGAGAGGGTGTAACACCCTCTCTCAGAGGAAATCATTTGTTCTGCCATCCTGGGCCAAGCCTGGCTGGACCTCAGGAGGGCAGAAACCTGTCTGAGGGGTTGGCAGCAGCAGCAGCTGCAGTGAAACCCCCGGAAAGGCAGTTTGGCAGTACCAGGGTCTGTGCTACAGACCACTGGGATCATGGGATTGTGCCAAGTATGCCAGGATGGCATAGAGGGGGCAATTCCATGATCATAGACATGTTACATGGCCATATTCGGAGTTACCATTGTGAAGCTACATATAGGTAGTGACCTATCTGTAGTGCACGCGTGTAATGGTGTTCCCGCACTCACAAAGTCCGGGGAATTGGTCCTGAACAATGTGGGGGCACCTTGGCTAGTGCCAGGGTGCCCACCCCCTAAGTAACTTTGCACCTAACCTTTACCAGGTAAAGGTTAGACATATAGGTGACTTATAAGTTACTTAAGTGCAGTGTAAAATGGCTGTGAAATAACGTGGACGTTATTTCACTCAGGCTGCAGTGGCAGGCCTGTGTAAGAATTGTCAGAGCTCCCTATGGGTGGCAAAAGGAATGCTGCAGCCCATAGGGATCTCCTGGAACCCCAATACCCTGGGTACCTCAGTACCATATACTAGGGAATTATAAGGGTGTTCCAGTGTGCCAATATAAATTGGTAAAATTGGTCACTAGCCTGTTAGTGACAATTTGAAAGAAATGAGAGAGCATAACCACTGAGGTTCTGATTAGCAGAGCCTCAGTGAGACAGTTAGTCATAACACAGGTAACACATTCAGGCACACTTATGAGCACTGGGGCCCTGGCTGGCAGGGTCCCAGTGACACATACAACTAAAACAACATATATACAGTGAAAAATGGGGGTAGCATGCCAGGCAAGATGGTTCTTTCCTACAGCCATCTTAGAATGGACATAAAGCACCATAGATAAATGGAAATCATAGGTAGTAAGTATCTCAATATAACAACTTACTGAAAGATGTGGAGTATAAATTGTGTAAAAAACTAACAGTGAGAGCGTGAATAAGTAGAAATGAAGAGATATACTGAATTGTGAACCACATGCTTATGTGTTGGGGAATATAATCCTAGTCTGAGGGTAATTGTTGATGGCCAGAACGTAAACCCAGACATTGTTACAATGTGACACTCAGATATGCTACTTGCTCTTATACGTCTAGTCATGAATAACAACGTCTTCCTACATGAAGGTGCATGGTATCAACAGTCACAAGGAGTGGCAATGGGGGCTAAATTTTCACCCTCATTTGCCAACCTTTACATGGGATACTATGAGCAACAACACACAACACATTTGGTGCAATTGCGCACCGGAATTCACACAACACATAATCTACTGGGGACGATACATGGTCTTACTGTTCTGGTCCGGAGATCATGCAACATTGGATCAGTTCATTAGTCATCTCAACGCTAAGTCAGTATAGACTTTCTAGATCTTACTATCTATGTATAGAATGACATCCTTTGCAGTAAACTGTTTAGAAAACCCACAGCGACCAATTCCATTCTACATGCCTCTAGTGCCCATCCGTCTTCCCAAATAAGAGCCATCCCCTTTGGGGAAGCAATAAGGATAAGACGCAATTGCTATGATGAACATGAATTTACCAACCAACTTGAATTACTAAACCAGCGATTTCTAAACAGGGGCTATTCGGAAAAGCTATGGGACAAAACAGATAGAAGAATTTGCACCATAGATAGAACTACACTATTAACCAATGCAAGACCTAAGAAACTAACCAAAGAGAATAAGGCACTGAGTTTAATTACCCCCTACAACACTATCAGTTCAGACGTGTCCAAAATTCTAAAAAGGAACTGGCCACTATTATTGGCTGACAACATCTTGAAAAGTGGTCTCAGTGATAGACCCAATGTCATATACAGTTGGGGACGCACACTAAGAGATCAACTGTGTCATAGCTTCTTACCTGGTCGAACTAACAATGACTGGATTCCTAAACCACCTCTTGGTTTCTACAAATGTGGCCAATGTATCATCTGTCAATACACTATTGACAAAATTAAAACATTTTGTTACAATACGGGTGTTACGCATTGTGAGAAAGTAGCCTCTTTCTAGCCTTGTTACCCCCACTTTTGGCCTGTTTGTGAGTGTATGTCAGGGTCTTTTCACTGTCTCACTGGTATCCTGCTAGCCAGGGCCCAGTGCTCATAGTGAAAACCCTATTTTTTCAGTATGTTTGTTATGTGTCACTGGGACCCTGCTAGTCAGGACCCCAGTGCTCATAAGTTTGAGACCTATAGGTATGTGTTCCCTGTGTGATGCCTAACTGTCTCACTGAGGCTCTGCTAACCAGAACCTCAGTGGTTATGCTCTCTCTTTACAAATTGTCACTAACAGGCTAGTGACCAATTTTACCAATTTACATTGGCATACTGGAACACCCTTATAATTCCCTAGTATATGGTACTAAGGTACCCAGGGTATTGGGGTTCCAGGAGATCCCTATGGGCTACAGCATTTCTTTTGCCACCCATAGGGAGCTCTGACAATTCTTACACAGGCCTGCCACTGCAGCCTGAGTGAAATAACGTTCACGTTATTTCACAGCCATTTTACACTGCACTTAAGTAACTTATAAGTCACCTATATGTCTAACCTTTACCTGGTAAAGGTTGGGTGCTAAGTTACTTAGGGGGTCATTCTGACCCCGGCGGTCAGAGACCGCCGGGGCCAGGGTCGGCGGGAGCACCGCCGACAGGCCTGCGGTGCCCCGCAGGGCATTCTGACCGCGGCGGTTCGGCCGCGGTCAGATGCGGAAAACCGGCGGTCTCCCGCCGGTTTTCCGCTGCCCTTGTGAATCCCCCATGGGGATTCTGACACCCCCTACCGCCATCCTGTTCCTGGCGGGTCTCCCGCCAGGAACAGGATGGCGGTAGGGGGTGCCGCGGGGCCCCTGGGGGCCCCTGCAGTGCCCATGTCAATGGCATGGGCACTGCAGGGGCCCCCATAAGAGGGCCCCACTTTGTATTTCAGTGTCTGCTTTGCAGACACTGAAATACGCGACGAGTGCCACTGCACCCGTCGCACCTTCCCACTCCGCCGGCTCAATTCTGAGCCGGCGTCCTCGTGGGAAGGTTGATTTGCCCTGGGCTGGCGTGCGGCCTTTTGGCGGTCGCCCGCCAGCCCAGGGCAAATCCCAAAATACCCTCAGCGGTCTTTCGACCGCGGAGCGGTATTTTGGTGGGGTAAGTCTAGCGGGCGGCCTCCGCCGCCCGCCAGACTCAGAATCACCCCCTTAGTGTGTGGGCACCCTGGCACTAGCCAAGGTGCCCCCACATTGTTCAGGGCCAATTCCCCGGACATTGTGAGTGCGGGGACACCATTACACGCGTGCACTACATATAGGTCACTACCTATGTGTAGCTTCTGTGAGAAAGTAGCCTCTTTCTAGCCTTGTTACCCCCACTTTTGGCCTGTTTGTGAGAGTATGTCAGGGTGTTTTCACTGTCTCACTGGTATCCTGCTAGCCAGGGCCCAGTGCTCATAGTGAAAACCCTATGTTTTCAGTATGTTTGTTATGTGTCACTGGGACCCTGCTAGTCAGGACCCCAGTGCTCATAAGTTTGTGACCTATAGGTATGTGTTCCCTGTGTGATGCCTAACTGTCTCACTGAGGCTCTGCTAACCAGAACCTCAGTGATTATGCTCTCTCTTTACAAATTGTCACTAACAGGCTAGTGACCAATTTTACCAATTTACATTGGCTTACTGGAACACCCTTATAATTCCCTAGTATATGGTACTGAGGTACCCAGGGTATTGGGGTTCCAGGAGATCCCTATGGGCTGCAGCATTTCTTTTGCCACCCATAGGGAGCTCTGACAATTCTTACACAGGCCTGCCACTACAGCCTGAGTGAAATAACGTCCACGTTATTTCACAGCCATTTTACACTGCACTTAAGTAACTTATAAGTCACCTATATGTCTAACCTTTACCTGGTAAAGGTTAGGTGCAAAGTTACTTAGTGTGAGGGCACCCTGGCACTAGCCAAGGTGCCCCCACATTGTTCAGGGCCAATTCCCCGGACTTTGTGAGTGCGGGGACACCATTACACGCGTGCACTACATATAGGTCACTACCTATATGTAGCTTCACAATGGTAACTCCGAATATGGCCATGTAACATGTCTATGATCATGGAATTGCCCCCTCTATGCCATCCTGGCATAGTTGGCACAATCCCATGATCCCAGTGGTCTGTAGCACAGACCCTGGTACTGCCAAACTGCCTTTCCCGGGATTTCACTGCAGCTGCTGCTGCTGCCAGCCCCTCAGACAGGCTTCTGCCGTCCTGGGGTCCAGCCAGGCCTGGCCCAGGATGGCAGAACAAAGGACTTCTTCTGAGAGAGGGTGTTACACCCTCTCCCTTTGGAAAATGGTGTGAAGGCAGGGGAGGAGTAGCCTCCTCCAGCCTCTGGAAATGTTTTCATGGGCACCCATGGTGCCCATTTCTGCATAAGCCAGTCTACACCGGTTCAGGGACCGCTTAGCCCTGCTCTGGCGCTAAACTGGACAAAGGAAAGGGGAGTGACCACTCCCCTGACCTGCACCTCCCCTGGGAGGTGCCCAGAGCTCCTCCAGTGTGCTCCAGAACTCTGCCATCTTGGAAACAGAGGTGCTGCTGGCACACTGGACTGCTCTGAGTGGCCAGTGCCACCAGGTGACGTTAGAGACTCCTTCTGATAGGCTCCTTCAGGTGTTGCTAGCCTATCCTCTCTCCGAAGTAGCCTTACCCTCTTTTCTGGCTATTTAGGGTCTCTGTCTCTTGGGATTCCTTAGATAACGAATGCAAGAGCTCATCCGAGTTCTTCTGCATCTCTCTCTTCACCTTCTGCCAAGGAATCGACTGCTGACCGCGCTGGAAGCCTGCAAAACTGCAACAAAGTAGCAAAGACGACTACTGCAACTCTGTAACGCTGATCCAGCCGCCTTCTCGACTGCTTTCCTGGTGGTGCATGCTGTGGGGGTAGTCTGCCTCCTCTCTGCACTAGAAGCTCCGAAGAAATCTCCCGTGGGTCGACGGAATCGTCCCCCTGCAACCGCAGGCACCAAAGAACTGCATCACCGGTCCCCTGGGTCTCCTCTCAGCACGACGAGCGAGGTCCCTTGAATCCAGCAACTCTGTCCAAGTGACTCGCACAGTCCAGTGACTCTTCAGTCCAAGTTTGGTGGAGGTAAGTCCTTGCCTCCCCACGCCAGACTGCATTGCTGGGAACCGTGACTTTTGCAGCTACTCTGGCTTCCGTGCACTTCCGGTGGAAATCCTTTGTGCACAGTTGTAGGAAAGTACCATCTTGCCTGGCATGTTACCCCCATTTTTTCACTGTATATATGTTGTTTTAGTTGTATGTGTCACTGGGACCCTGGTAACCCAGGGCCCCAGTGCTCATAAGTGTGCCTGTATGTGTTACCTGTGTAGTGACTAACTGTCTCACTGAGGCTCTGCTAATCAGAACCTCAGTGGTTATGCTCTCTCATTTCTTTCCAAATTGTCACTGACAGGCTAGTGACCATTTTTACCAATTTACATTGGCTTACTGGAACACCCTTATAATCCCCTAGTATATGGTACTGAGGTACCCAGGGTATTGGGGTTCCAGGAGATCCCTATGGGCTGCAGCATTTCTTTTGCCACCCATAGGGAGCTCTGACAATTCTTACACAGGCCTGCCACTGCAGCCTGAGTGAAATAACGTCCACGTTATTTCACAGCCATTTTACACTGCACTTAAGTAACTTATAAGTCACCTATATGTCTAACCTTTACCTGGTAAAGGTTAGGTGCAAAGTTACTTAGTGTGAGGGCACCCTGGCACTAGCCAAGGTGCCCCCACATTGTTCAGAGCCAATTCACTGAACTTTGTGAGTGCGGGGACACCATTACACGCGTGCACTACATATAGGTCACTACCTATATGTAGCTTCACCATGGTAACTCCGAATATGGCCATGTAACATGTCTATGATCATGGAATTGCCCCCTCTATGCCATCCTGGCATTGTTGGTACAATTCCATGATCCCAGTGGTCTGTAGCACAGACCCTGGTACTGCCAGACTGCCCTTCCTGGGGTTTCTCTGCAGCTGCTGCTGCTGCCAACCCCTCAGACAGGCATCTGCCCTCCTGGGGTCCAGCCAGGCCTGGCCCAGGATGGCAGAACAAAGAACTTCCTCTGAGAGAGGGTGTGACACCCTCTCCCTTTGGAAAATGGTGTGAAGGCAGGGGAGGAGTAGCCTCCCCCAGCCTCTGGAAATGCTTTGTTGGGCACAGAGGTGCCCAATTCTGCATAAGCCAGTCTACACCGGTTCAGGGACCCCTTAGCCCCTGCTCTGGCGCGAAACTGGACAAAGGAAAGGGGAGTGACCACTCCCCTGACCTGCACCTCCCCTGGGAGGTGTCCAGAGCTCCTCCAGTGTGCTCCAGACCTCTGCCATCTTGGAAACAGAGGTGCTGCTGGCACACTGGACTGCTCTGAGTGGCCAGTGCCACCAGGTGACGTCAGAGACTCCTTGTGATAGGCTCCTTCAGGTGTTAGTAGCCTTTCCTCTCTCCTAGGTAGCCAAACCCTCTTTTCTGGCTATTTAGGGTCTCTGTCTCTGGGGAAACTTTAGATAACGAATGCATGAGCTCAGCCGAGTTCCTCTGCATCTCCCTCTTCACCTTCTGATAAGGAATCGACCGCTGACCGCGCTGGAAGCCTGCAAACCTGCAACATAGTAGCAAAGACGACTACTGCAACTCTGTAACGCTGATCCTGCCGCCTTCTCGACTGTTTTCCTGCTTGTGCATGCTGTGGGGGTAGTCTGCCTCCTCTCTGCACCAGAAGCTCCGAAGAAATCTCCCGTGGGTCGACGGAATCTTCCCCCTGCAACCGCAGGCACCAAAAAGCTGCATCTCCGGTCCCTTGGGTCTCCTCTCAGCACGACGAGCGAGGTCCCTCGAATCCAGCGACACCGTCCAAGTGACCCCCACAGTCCAGTGACTCTTCAGCCCAAGTTTGGTGGAGGTAAGTCCTTGCCTCACCTCGCTGGGCTGCATTGCTGGGAACCGCGACTTTGCAAGCTTCTCCGGCCCCTGTGCACTTCCGGCGGAAATCCTGTGTGCACAGCCAAGCCTGGGTCCACGGCACTCTAACCTGCATTGCACGACTTTCTAAGTTGGTCTCCGGCGACGTGGGACTCCTTTGTGCAACTTCGGCGAGCACCGTTTCACACATCCTCGTAGTGCCTGTTTCTGGCACTTCTCCGGGTGCTACCTGCTTCAGTGAGGGCTCTTTGTCTTGCTCGACGTGCCCTCTCTCTGCAGGTCCAATTTGCGACCTCCTGGTCCCTCCTGGGCCCCAGCAGCGTCCAAAAACGCCAAACGCACGATTTGCGTGTAGCAAGGCTTGTTGGCGTCCATCCGGCGGGAAAATACTTCTGCACGACTCTCCAAGGCGTGGGGGATCCATCCTCCAAAGGGGAAGCCTCTAGCCCTTGTCGTTCCTGCAGTATTCACAGTTCTTCAGCCTAGTAAGAGCTTCTTTGCACCAACCGCTGGCATTTCTTGGGCATCTGCCCATCTCCGAGCTGCTTGTGACTTTTGGACTTGGTCCCCTTGTTCCACAGGTACCCTCAGTCAGGAATCCATCGTTGTTGCATTGCTGATTTGTGTTTTCTTTGCATTTTCCCTCTAACACGACTATTTTGTCCTTAGGGGAACTTTGGTGCACTTTGCACTCACTTTTCAGGGTCTTGGGGAGGGTTATTTTTCTAACTCTCACTATTTTCTAATAGTCCCAGCGACCCTCTACAAGGTCACATAGGTTTGGGGTCCATTCGTGGTTCGCATTCCACTTCTGGAGTATATGGTTTGTGTTGCCCCTATCCCTATGTTTCCCCATTGCATCCTATTGTAACTATACATTGTTTGCACTGTTTTCTAAGACTATACTGCATATTTTTGCTATTGTGTATATATATCTTGTGTATATTTCCTATCCTCTCACTGAGGGTACACTCTAAGATACTTTGGCATATTGTCATAAAAATAAAGTACCTTTATTTTTAGTATAACTGTGTATTGTGTTTTCTTATGATATTGTGCATATGACACTAAGTGGTACTGTAGTAGCTTCACACGTCTCCTAGTTCAGCCTGAGCTGCTTTGCTAAGCTACCATTATCTATCAGCCTAAGCTGCTAGACACCCTATACACTAATAAGGGATAACTGGGCCTGGTGCAAGGTGCAAGTACCCCTTGGTACTCACTACAAGCCAGTCCAGCCTCCTACATTGGTTGTGCAGTGGTGGGATAAGTGCTTGAGACTACTTACCACTCTTGTCATTGTACTTTTCATAAGAGAAAAATATACAAAACAAGGTCAGTGTATATACACATAGCCAAAAAGTTTTGCATTTCCTCTTTTCACTCTTTTCTAAGTGCTGAAAAGTACTTCTAAACTTTCAAAAAGTTCTTAAAAGTTTAAAAAGTTTTTTTCTGTCTTTCCAAAAAGTTCTGAAAACTTTTTTTTCTCTTTGTCTATCACTTTAACTCTCTCTAAAAATGTCTGGCACAGGCCAAAAAGTTGAACTGTCCAAACTTGCATATGATCACCTTAGCTGGAAAGGAGCAAGGAGTCTCTGCATAGAGAGAGGTTTGAGTGTAGGGAAGAATCCTTCCTTAGAACTGTTAATTAATATGCTTAGAGTACAGGATAAGGCCATAAGTGCCCAATCTGTAGAAAAAGTAGCTAATGGTTCTCAATCTGATCCAGGGACTCCCCCAGGAAAAGGTTCAGGAAAGAAACTTCTCAGCCTGCCCATTACTAGACAGTCTAGCATAGTTGGTACAGAGGTTGAATCACATCATACTGATGATGTGCTCTCACATTATACTGGTAGCCAAGCTGTTAGGGTGCCCTCTGTAAGGGACAGGTCTCCTTCTGTTCATTCCCATCATACCTCTGTATCTAGAAATGTCCCTCCCACCCACCCTGATGACAGATTGTTGGAAAGGGAGCTCAATAGATTGAGAGTGGAGCAAACCAGACTGAAGCTCAAGAAGCAACAGCTGGATTTGGATAGACAGTCTTTAGAAATAGAGAGGGAAAGACAGAAAATGGGTTTAGATACCCATGGTGGCAGCAGCAGTATTCCCCATAGTCATCCTGCAAAAGAGCATGATTCCAGGAATCTGCATAAGATAGTTCCCCCTTACAAGGAGGGGGATGACATTAACAAGTGGTTTGCTGCACTTGAGAGGGCCTGTGCTGTACAGGATGTCCCTCAAAAGCAGTGGGCTGCAATCCTATGGCTATCATTTACTGGAAAAGGTAGGGATAGGCTCCTTACTGTAAAAGAAAATGATGCTAACAATTTCCAAGTTCTTAAGAATGCACTCCTGGATGGTTATGGCTTAACCACTGAACAGTACAGGATAAAGTTCAGAGATACCAAAAAGGAGTCTTCACAAGACTGGGTTGATTTCATTGACCAGGCAGTGAAGGCCTTGGAGGGGTGGTTACATGGCAGTAAAGTTACTGATTATGACAGCCTGTATAACTTAATCCTGAGAGAGCATATTCTTATTAATTGTGTGTCTGATTTGTTGCACCAGTACTTGGTGGACTCTGATCTGACCTCTCCCCAAGAATTGGGAAAGAAGGCAGACAAATGGGTCAGAACAAGAGTGAACAGAAAAGTTCATACAGGGGGTGACAAAGATGGCAACAAAAAGAAGGATGGTAAGTCTTCTGACAAGGGTGGGGACAAATCTAAAAATGAGTCTTCATCAGGCCCACAAAAACACTCTGGTGGGGGTGGTGGGCCCAAATCCTCCTTTAATCAGAACAAGGAAAAGAAACCATGGTGCTATTTATGTAAGATAAAAGGCCATTGGACAACAGATCCCAGTTGTCCAAAGAAAGGCACCACAGCTGCTACCACTACAACCCCTACTGCTACACCTAGTGTCCCTACTAATAGCAGTGGTGGTGGGAGCAAACCTACTAATAGCCAATCCAAGGGAGTAGCTGGGCTCACTTTTGGTAATTTAGTTGGGGTTGGTCTGATTAGGGAGACCACAGAGGCTACTTTAGTCTCTGAAGGGGCTATTGACTTAGCCACTTTGGTTGCTTGCCCCCATAACTTGGAGAAGTACAAGCAACTAACCCTAATAAATGGTGTTGAGGTCCAGGCCTACAGGGACACAGGTGCCAGTGTCACAATGGTGATTGAGAAACTGGTGCACCCTGAACAACACATACTTGGACACCAGTACCAAGTAACCGATGCTCACAACATAACACAAAGCCACCCCATGGCTGTTGTAAATCTCAACTGGGGGGGGGTATCTGGTCCAAAGAAAGTTGTGGTAGCTTCAGATTTACCTGTAGACTGTCTATTAGGGAACGATTTGGAGACATCAGCTTGGTCAGATGTGGAGTTGGAGGCCCATGCAGCAATGCTGGGCATCCCAGGGCATATTTTTGCTTTGACAAGGGCTCAGGCCAAAAAGCAAAAAGGACAGGGAAGCTTGGATCCTGGAACAATGGACCAAGTGCTCCCTAAAGCTAGGGCTAGTAGAAGCAAACCACTTCCTACTATCCCTCCCTCTACAGTGGATTCTACTTCTGAGGAAGAAGAATTCCCTCCCTGTGCAGAACCTACACCAGAGGAGCTGGAAGCAGACACTGCTGAGCTTTTGGGTGAAGGGGGGCCTGCCAGAGAGGAGCTGAGTGTGGCACAGCAAACCTGTCCCACATTAGAGGGTCTCAGACAGCAAGCTGTCAAACAGGCTAATGGGGATGTCAGTGACTCACACAGAGTTTACTGGGAGGACAACCTCTTGTACACTGAGCAAATGGATCCTAAACCTGGAGCTGCCAGGAGATTAGTGATTCCTCAGGAGTACAGAAAGTTCCTCCTAACACTGGCACATGACATTCCCTTAGCTGGGCACCTGGGTCAAATGAAAACTTGGGACAGATTGGTACCACTGTTTCATTGGCCTAGGATGTCTGAGGACACAAAAGAATTTTGTAAGTCCTGTGAAACCTGTCAAGCCAGTGGCAAGACAGGTGGCACTCCAAAGGCACCCCTTATCCCACTGCCTGTGGTTGGGGTTCCCTTTGAAAGGGTAGGGGTTGACATAGTTGGCCCCCTTGACCCTCCTACTGCTTCAGGCAATAGGTTTATCTTGGTGGTAGTGGACCATGCCACAAGATATCCTGAAGCTATTCCTTTAAGGACCACTACAGCTCCTGCAGTGGCAAAGGCCCTCCTGGGAATATTTTCCAGGGTGGGCTTCCCAAAGGAAGTAGTATCAGACAGAGGAAGCAATTTCATGTCTGCATACTTAAAGGCCATGTGGAAGGAGTGTGGTGTAACTTACAAGTTCACAACACCCTATCATCCACAAACAAATGGACTGGTGGAGAGATTTAATAAAACTCTCAAAGGCATGATTATGGGACTCCCTGAAAAACTCCGCAGGAGATGGGATATCCTTCTACCATGCCTCCTTTTTGCCTACAGGGAGGTACCCCAGAAAGGAGTGGGCTTCAGCCCCTTTGAACTTCTTTTTGGACACCCTGTTAGGGGTCCACTCACACTTGTAAAGGAGGGTTGGGAACAACCTTTAAAAGCTCCTAAGCAGGATATTGTGGATTATGTACTTGGCCTCAGATCAAGGATGGCTGAGTACATGAAAAAGGCCAGTAAAAACCTTCAGGCCAGCCAAGAGCTCCAGAAGCAATGGCATGATCAGAAGGCTGTTTTGGTTCAGTACCAACCAGGGCAGAAAGTGTGGGTCTTGGAGCCTGTGGCCCCAAGAGCACTCCAAGATAAATGGAGTGGACCCCACACAATTGTTGAAAAGAAGGGTGAAGTCACCTACTTGGTTGACTTAGGCACTGCCAGGAGTCCCCTTAGGGTGCTCCATGTCAACCGCCTCAAACCCTACTATGACAGGGCTGATCTCACCCTGCTCATGGCAACAGATGAGGGACAGGAAGAAGACAGTGATCCTCTACCTGATCTCTTCTCTTCCACAGAACAAGATGCTCTTGTGGAAGGTGTAGTTTTGGCTGATTGTCTTACTGCTGAGCAGAAAGATAATTGCATAAATCTCCTAGGACAATTTTCAGAACTCTTCTCCATTGTGCCAGGCACCACCTCTTGGTGTGAGCACACTATAGATACTGGAGACAGTTTACCTGTCAAAAGTAAGATCTATAGGCAGCCTGACCATGTCAGGGACTGCATAAAGCAAGAAGTTCAGAAAATGTTGGAACTAGGAGTGGTTGAGCACTCTGACAGTCCATGGGCTTCTCCTGTGGTACTGGTACCAAAACCCAATTCTAAAGATGGAAAGAAAGAAATGCGGTTTTGTGTAGACTATAGAGGTCTCAACTTGGTAACCAAAACTGATGCTCACCCTATACCCAGGGCAGATGAGCTCATAGATACACTGGCATCTGCCAAGTATCTAAGCACTTTTGATTTGACTGCAGGGTATTGGCAGATCAAATTGTCAGAAGATGCTAAATCTAAGACTGCATTTTCTACCATTGGAGGACATTACCAGTTTACTGTAATGCCTTTTGGTTTGAAAAATGCACCTGCCACTTTTCAGAGGTTGGTGAACACAGTCCTGCAAGGGCTGGAAGCTTTCAGTGCAGCATATTTGGATGATATAGCTGTATTTAGCTCCAGCTGGGATGATCACCTGGTCCACCTGTGGAAAGTTTTGGAGGCCCTGCAAAAGGCAGGCCTCACTATCAAGGCTTCAAAGTGCCAGATAGGGCAGGGTAAGGTGGTTTATCTGGGACACCTTGTTGGTGGGGAACAGATTGCACCACTTCAGGGGAAAATCCAAACTATTATTGATTGGGTTCCCCCTACCACTCAGACTCAGGTGAGAGCCTTCCTAGGCCTCACTGGGTATTACAGAAGGTTCATTAAGAACTATGGCTCCATTGCAGCCCCTCTTAATGACCTCACATCCAAGAAAATGCCTAAAAAGGTATTATGGACAGCAAACTGTCAGAAAGCTTTTGAGGAGCTGAAGCAGGCCATGTGCTCTGCACCTGTCCTGAAAAGCCCTTGTTACTCTAAAAAATTCTATGTCCAAACTGATGCATCTGAATTAGGAGTAGGGGCAGTCCTATCACAACTTAATTCTGAGGGCCAGGATCAACCTGTTGCTTTTATTAGTAGAAGGTTGACCCCTAGAGAAAAGCGTTGGTCTGCCATTGAGAGGGAGGCCTTTGCTGTGGTCTGGGCTCTGAAGAAGTTGAGGCCATACCTGTTTGGCACTCACTTCATTGTTCAGACAGACCACAAACCTCTACTTTGGCTAAAACAAATGAAAGGTGAAAATCCTAAATTGTTGAGGTGGTCCATATCCCTACAGGGAATGGACTATACAGTGGAACATAGACCTGGGAGTAGCCACTCCAATGCAGATGGACTCTCCAGATATTTCCACTTAGACAATGAAGACTCATCAGGTAATGGCTAGTCTTATTGTCCTTCGTTTGGGGGGGGGTTGTGTAGGAAAGTACCATCTTGCCTGGCATGTTACCCCCATTTTTTCACTGTATATATGTTGTTTTAGTTGTATGTGTCACTGGGACCCTGGTAACCCAGGGCCCCAGTGCTCATAAGTGTGCCTGTATGTGTTACCTGTGTAGTGACTAACTGTCTCACTGAGGCTCTGCTAATCAGAACCTCAGTGGTTATGCTCTCTCATTTCTTTCCAAATTGTCACTGACAGGCTAGTGACCATTTTTACCAATTTACATTGGCTTACTGGAACACCCTTATAATCCCCTAGTATATGGTACTGAGGTACCCAGGGTATTGGGGTTCCAGGAGATCCCTATGGGCTGCAGCATTTCTTTTGCCACCCATAGGGAGCTCTGACAATTCTTACACAGGCCTGCCACTGCAGCCTGAGTGAAATAACGTCCACGTTATTTCACAGCCATTTTACACTGCACTTAAGTAACTTATAAGTCACCTATATGTCTAACCTTTACCTGGTAAAGGTTAGGTGCAAAGTTACTTAGTGTGAGGGCACCCTGGCACTAGCCAAGGTGCCCCCACATTGTTCAGAGCCAATTCACTGAACTTTGTGAGTGCGGGGACACCATTACACGCGTGCACTACATATAGGTCACTACCTATATGTAGCTTCACCATGGTAACTCCGAATATGGCCATGTAACATGTCTATGATCATGGAATTGCCCCCTCTATGCCATCCTGGCATTGTTGGTACAATTCCATGATCCCAGTGGTCTGTAGCACAGACCCTGGTACTGCCAGACTGCCCTTCCTGGGGTTTCTCTGCAGCTGCTGCTGCTGCCAACCCCTCAGACAGGCATCTGCCCTCCTGGGGTCCAGCCAGGCCTGGCCCAGGATGGCAGAACAAAGAACTTCCTCTGAGAGAGGGTGTGACACCCTCTCCCTTTGGAAAATGGTGTGAAGGCAGGGGAGGAGTAGCCTCCCCCAGCCTCTGGAAATGCTTTGTTGGGCACAGAGGTGCCCAATTCTGCATAAGCCAGTCTACACCGGTTCAGGGACCCCTTAGCCCCTGCTCTGGCGCGAAACTGGACAAAGGAAAGGGGAGTGACCACTCCCCTGACCTGCACCTCCCGTGGGAGGTGTCCAGAGCTCCTCCAGTGTGCTCCAGACCTCTGCCATCTTGGAAACAGAGGTGCTGCTGGCACACTGGACTGCTCTGAGTGGCCAGTGCCACCAGGTGACGTCAGAGACTCCTTGTGATAGGCTCCTTCAGGTGTTAGTAGCCTTTCCTCTCTCCTAGGTAGCCAAACCCTCTTTTCTGGCTATTTAGGGTCTCTGTCTCTGGGGAAACTTTAGATAACGAATGCATGAGCTCAGCCGAGTTCCTCTGCATCTCCCTCTTCACCTTCTGATAAGGAATCGACCGCTGACCGCGCTGGAAGCCTGCAAACCTGCAACATAGTAGCAAAGACGACTACTGCAACTCTGTAACGCTGATCCTGCCGCCTTCTCGACTGTTTTCCTGCTTGTGCATGCTGTGGGGGTAGTCTGCCTCCTCTCTGCACCAGAAGCTCCGAAGAAATCTCCCGTGGGTCGACGGAATCTTCCCCCTGCAACCGCAGGCACCAAAAAGCTGCATCTCCGGTCCCTTGGGTCTCCTCTCAGCACGACGAGCGAGGTCCCTCGAATCCAGCGACACCGTCCAAGTGACCCCCACAGTCCAGTGACTCTTCAGCCCAAGTTTGGTGGAGGTAAGTCCTTGCCTCACCTCGCTGGGCTGCATTGCTGGGAACCGCGACTTTGCAAGCTTCTCCGGCCCCTGTGCACTTCCGGCGGAAATCCTGTGTGCACAGCCAAGCCTGGGTCCACGGCACTCTAACCTGCATTGCACGACTTTCTAAGTTGGTCTCCGGCGACGTGGGACTCCTTTGTGCAACTTCGGCGAGCACCGTTTCACGCATCCTCGTAGTGCCTGTTTCTGGCACTTCTCCGGGTGCTACCTGCTTCAGTGAGGGCTCTTTGTCTTGCTCGACGTCCCCTCTCTCTGCAGGTCCAATTTGCGACCTCCTGGTCCCTCCTGGGCCCCAGCAGCGTCCAAAAATGCCAAACGCACGATTTGCGTGTAGCAAGGCTTGTTGGCGTCCATCCGGCGGGAAAACACTTCTGCACGACTCTCCAAGGCGTGGGGGATCCATCCTTCAAAGGGGAAGCCTCTAGCCCTTGTCGTTCCTGCAGTATTCACAGTTCTTCAGCCTAGTAAGAGCTTCTTTGCACCAACCGCTGGCATTTCTTGGGCATCTGCCCATCTCCGAGCTGCTTGTGACTTTTGGACTTGGTCCCCTTGTTCCACAGGTACCCTCAGTCAGGAATCCATCGTTGTTGCATTGCTGATTTGTGTTTTCTTTGCCTTTTCCCTCTAACACGACTATTTTGTCCTTAGGGGAACTTTGGTGCACTTTGCACTCACTTTTCAGGGTCTTGGGGAGGGTTATTTTTCTAACTCTCACTATTTTCTAATAGTCCCAGCGACCCTCTACAAGGTCACATAGGTTTGGGGTCCATTCGTGGTTCGCATTCCACTTCTGGAGTATATGGTTTGTGTTGCCCCTATCCCTATGTTTCCCCATTGCATCCTATTGTAACTATACATTGTTTGCACTGTTTTCTAAGACTATACTGCATATTTTTGCTATTGTGTATATATATCTTGTGTATATTTCCTATCCTCTCACTGAGGGTACACTCTAAGATACTTTGGCATATTGTCATAAAAATAAAGGCCCGTATTTATACTTTTTTTGCGCCGCATTTGCGTCGTTTTTTGACGCAAAAACGGCGCAAACTTGCAAAATGCCATTGTATTTTGTAGGTTTGCGCCATTTTGCGTCAAAAAGCGGCGCAAATGCGGCGCTAAAAAAAAGTATAAATACGGGCCAAAGTACCTTTATTTTTAGTATAACTGTGTATTGTGTTTTCTTATGATATTGTGCATATGACACTAAGTGGTACTGTAGTAGCTTCACACGTCTCCTAGTTCAGCCTGAGCTGCTTTGCTAAGCTACCATTGTCTATCAGCCTAAGCTGCTAGACACCCTATACACTAATAAGGGATAACTGGGCCTGGTGCAAGGTGCAAGTACCCCTTGGTACTCACTACAAGCCAGTCCAGCCTCCTACAACAGTCCAGCCTGGGTCCACGGCACTCTAACCTGCATTGCACGACTTCCTAAGTTGTCCTCCGGCGACGTGGGACTCCTTTGTGCGACTTCGGGTGAGCACCGTTTCACGCATCCTCATAGTGCCTGTTTCTGGAACTTCTGCGGGTGCTGCCTGCTTCTGAGAAGACTCTTTGTCTTGCCCGACGCCCCCTCTGTCCCCAGACGCAATTGGCGACATCCTGGTCCCTCCTGGGCCACAGCAGCATCCAAAAACCCTTACTGCATTATTTGCAGCTAGCAAGGCTTGTTGGTGGTATTTCTTCAGGAAATCACTTCTGCACGACTCTACACGGCGTGCCGGATCCATCCTCTAAAGGGGAAGTCTCTAGCCCTTGTCGTTCCTGCAGAACCTTCAGCTTCTACTGTCCAGTAGCAGCTTCTTTGCACCCACAGCTGGCATTTCCTGGGCATCTGCCCATCTCCGACTTGCTTGTAACTTTTGGACTTGGTCCCCTTGTTCCACAGGTACCCTCGACTGGAAATCCATCGTTGTTGCATTGCTGGTTTGTGTCTTTCCTGCAGAATTCCCCTATCACGACTTCTATGTCCTTTGGGGAACTTTAGTGCACGTTGCACTCACTTTTCAGGGTCTTAGGGTGGGCTATGTTTCTAACCCTTACTATTTTCTAATAGTCCCAGCGACCCTCTACAAGGTCACATAGGTTTGGGGTCCATTCGTGGTACGCATTCCATTTTTGGAGTATATGGTTTGTGTTGCCCCTATGTGAGAAAGTAGCCTCTTTCTAGCCTTGTGTAGGAGGCTGGACTGGCTTGTAGTGAGTACCAAGGGGTACTTGCACCTTGCACCAGGCCCAGTTATCCCTTATTAGTGTATAGGGTGTCTAGCAGCTTAGGCTGATAGATAATGGTAGCTTAGCAGAGCAGCATAGGCTGAACTAGGAGACGTGTGAAGCTACTACAGTACCACCTAGTGTCATATGCACAATATCATAAGAAAACACAATACACAGTTATACTAAAAATAAAGGTACTTTATTTTTATGACAATATGCCAAAGTATCTTAGAGTGTACCCTCAGTAAGAGGATAGGAAATATACACAAGATATATATACACAATAGCAAAAATATGCAGTATAGTCTTAGAAAACAGTGCAAACAATGTATAGTTACAATAGGATGCAATGGGGAAACATAGGGATAGGGGCAACACAAACCATATACTCCAGAAGTGGAATGCGAACCACGAATGGACCCCAAACCTATGTGACCTTGTAGAGGGTCGCTGGGACTATTAGAAAATAGTGAGAGTTAGAAAAATAACCCTCCCCAAGACCCTGAAAAGTGAGTGCAAAGTGCACTAAAGTTCCCCTAAGGACAAAATAGTCGTGTTAGAGGGAGAATGCAAGGAAAACACAAATCAGCAATGCAACAACGATGGATTCCTGTCTGAAGGTACCTGTGGAGCAAGGGGACCAAGTCCAAAAGTCCCAAGCAGCTCGGAGATGGGCAGATGCCCAAGAAATGCCAGCGGTTGGTGCAAAGAAGCTCTTACTAGGCTGAAGAACTGTGAATACTGCAGGAACGACAAGGGCTAGAGACTTTCCCTTTGGAGGATGGATCCCCCACGCCTTGGAGAGTCGTGCAGAAGTGTTTTCCCGCCGGATGGACGCCAACAAGCCTTGCTACACGCAAATCGTGCGTTTGGCGTTTTTGGACGCTGCTGGGGCCCAGGAGGGACCAGAAGGTCGCAAATTGGACCTGCAGAGAGAGGGGACGTCGAGCAAGACAAGGAGCCCTCACTGAAGCAGGTAGCACCCGGAGAAGTGCCAGAAACAGGCACTACGAGGATGCGTGAAACGGTGCTCGCCGAAGTTGCACAAAGGAGTCCCACGTCGCCGGAGACCAACTTAGAAAGTCGTGCAATGCAGGTTAGAGTGCCGTGGACCCAGGCTTGGCTGTGCACACAGGATTTCCGCCGGAAGTGCACAGGGGCCGGAGAAGCTTGCAAAGTCGCGGTTCCCAGCAATGCAGCCCAGCGAGGTGAGGCAAGGACTTACCTCCACCAAACTTGGGCTGAAGAGTCACTGGACTGTGGGGGTCACTTGGACGGTGTCGCTGGATTCGAGGGACCTCGCTCGTCGTGCTGAGAGGAGACCCAAGGGACCGGAGATGCAGCTTTTTGGTGCCTGCGGTTGCAGGGGGAAGATTCCGTCGACCCACGGGAGATTTCTTCGGAGCTTCTGGTGCAGAGAGGAGGCAGACTACCCCCACAGCATGCACAAGCAGGAAAACAGTCGAGAAGGCGGCAGGATCAGCGTTACAGAGTTGCAGTAGTCGTCTTTGCTACTATGTTGCAGGTTTGCAGGCTTCCAGCGCGGTCAGCGGTCGATTCCTTATCAGAAGGTGAAGAGGGAGATGCAGAGGAACTCGGCTGAGCTCATGCATTCGTTATCTAAAGTTTCCCCAGAGACAGAGACCCTAAATAGCCAGAAAAGAGGGTTTGGCTACCTAGGAGAGAGGAAAGGCTACTAACACCTGAAGGAGCCTATCACAAGGAGTCTCTGACGTCACCTGGTGGCACTGGCCACTCAGAGCAGTCCAGTGTGCCAGCAGCACCTCTGTTTCCAAGATGGCAGAGGTCTGGAGCACACTGGAGGAGCTCTGGACACCTCCCAGGGGAGGTGCAGGTCAGGGGAGTGGTCACTCCCCTTTCCTTTGTCCAGTTTCGCGCCAGAGCAGGGGCTAAGGGGTCCCTGAACCGGTGTAGACTGGCTTATGCAGAATTGGGCACCTCTGTGCCCAACAAAGCATTTCCAGAGGCTGGGGGAGGCTACTCCTCCCCTGCCTTCACACCATTTTCCAAAGGGAGAGGGTGTCACACCCTTTCTCAGAGGAAGTTCTTTGTTCTGCCATCCTGGGCCAGGCCTGGCTGGACCCCAGGAGGGCAGATGCCTGTCTGAGGGGTTGGCAGCAGCAGCAGCTGCAGAGAAACCCCAGGAAGGGCAGTCTGGCAGTACCAGGGTCTGTGCTACAGACCACTGGGATCATGGAATTGTACCAACAATGCCAGGATGGCATAGAGGGGGCAATTCCATGATCATAGACATGTTACATGGCCATATTCGGAGTTACCATGGTGAAGCTACATATAGGTAGTGACCTATATGTAGTGCACGCGTGTAATGGTGTCCCCGCACTCACAAAGTTCAGTGAATTAGCTCTGAACAATGTGGGGGCACCTTGGCTAGTGCCAGGGTGCCCTCACACTAAGTAACTTTGCACCTAACCTTTACCAGGTAAAGGTTAGACATATAGGTGACTTATAAGTTACTTAAGTGCAGTGTAAAATGGCTGTGAAATAACGTGGACGTTATTTCACTCAGGCTGCAGTGGCAGGCCTGTGTAAGAATTGTCAGAGCTCCCTATGGGTGGCAAAAGAAATGCTGCAGCCCATAGGGATCTCCTGGAACCCCAATACCCTGGGTACCTCAGTACCATATACTAGGGGATTATAAGGGTGTTCCAGTAAGCCAATGTAAATTGGTAAAAATGGTCACTAGCCTGTCAGTGACAATTTGGGAAGCAATGAGAGAGCATAACCACTGAGGTTCTGATTAGCAGAGCCTCAGTGAGACAGTTAGTCACTACACAGGTAACACATACAGGCACACTTATGAGCACTGGGGCCCTGGGTTACCAGGGTCCCAGTGACACATACAACTAAAACAACATATATACAGTGAAAAATGGGGGTAACATGCCAGGCAAGATGGTACTTTCCTACACAACCCCCCCCAAACGAAGGACAATAAGACTAGCCATTACCTGATGAGTCTTCATTGTCTAAGTGGAAATATCTGGAGAGTCCATCTGCATTGGAGTGGCTACTCCCAGGTCTATGTTCCACTGTATAGTCCATTCCCTGTAGGGATATGGACCACCTCAACAATTTAGGATTTTCACCTTTCATTTGTTTTAGCCAAAGTAGAGGTTTGTGGTCTGTCTGAACAATGAAGTGAGTGCCAAACAGGTATGGCCTCAACTTCTTCAGAGCCCAGACCACAGCAAAGGCCTCCCTCTCAATGGCAGACCAACGCTTTTCTCTAGGGGTCAACCTTCTACTAATAAAAGCAACAGGTTGATCCTGGCCCTCAGAATTAAGTTGTGATAGGACTGCCCCTACTCCTAATTCAGATGCATCAGTTTGGACATAGAATTTTTTAGAGTAACAAGGGCTTTTCAGGACAGGTGCAGAGCACATGGCCTGCTTCAGCTCCTCAAAAGCTTTCTGACAGTTTGCTGTCCATAATACCTTTTTAGGCATTTTCTTGGATGTGAGGTCATTAAGAGGGGCTGCAATGGAGCCATAGTTCTTAATGAACCTCCTGTAATACCCAGTGAGGCCTAGGAAGGCTCTCACCTGAGTCTGAGTGGTAGGGGGAATCCAATCAATAATAGTTTGGATTTTCCCCTGAAGTGGTGCAATCTGTTCCCCACCAACAAGGTGTCCCAGATAAACCACCTTACCCTGCCCTATCTGGCACTTTGAAGCCTTGATAGTGAGGCCTGCCTTTTGCAGGGCCTCCAAAACTTTCCAAAGGTGGACCAGGTGATCATCCCAGCTGGAGCTAAAGACAGCTATATCATCCAAATATGCTGCACTGAAAGCTTCCAGCCCTTGCAGGACTGTGTTCACCAACCTCTGAAAAGTGGCAGGTGCATTTTTCAAACCAAAAGGCATTACAGTAAACTGGTAATGTCCTCCAATGGTAGAAAATGCAGTCTTAGGTTTAGCATCTTCTGACATTTTGATCTGCCAATACCCTGCAGTCAAATCAAAAGTGCTTAGATACTTGGCAGATGCCAGTGTATCTATTAGCTCATCTGCCCTGGGTATAGGGTGAGCATCTGTTTTGGTTACCAAGTTGAGACCTCTATAGTCTACACAAAACCTCATTTCCTTCTTTCCATCTTTAGAATTGGGTTTTGGTACCAGTACCACAGGAGAAGCCCATGGACTGTCAGAGTGCTCAACCACTCCTAGTTCCAACATCTTCTGAACTTCTTGCTTTATGCAGTCCCTGACATGGTCAGGCTGCCTATAGATCTTACTTTTGACAGGTAAACTGTCTCCAGTATCTATAGTGTGCTCACACCAAGAAGTGGTGCCTGGCACAATGGAGAAGAGTTCTGAAAATTGTCCTAGGAGATTGATGCAATTATCTTTCTGCTCAGCAGTAAGACAATCAGCCAAAACTACCCCTTCCACAAGAGCATCTTGTTCTGTGGAAGAGAAGAGATCAGGTAGAGGATCACTGTCTTCTTCCTGTCCCTCATCTGTTGCCATGAGCAGGGTGAGATCAGCCCTGTCATAGTAGGGTTTCAGGCGGTTGACATGGAGCACCCTAAGGGGACTCCTGGCAGTGCCTAAGTCAACCAAGTAGGTGACTTCACCCTTCTTTTCAACAATTGTGTGTGGACCACTCCATTTATCTTGGAGTGCTCTTGGGGCCACAGGCTCCAAGACCCACACTTTCTGCCCTGGTTGGTACTGAACCAAAACAGCCTTCTGATCATGCCATTGCTTCTGGAGCTCTTGGCTGGCCTGAAGGTTTTTACTGGCCTTTTTCATGTACTCAGCCATCCTTGATCTGAGGCCAAGTACATAGTCCACAATATCCTGCTTAGGAGCTTTTAAAGGTTGTTCCCAACCCTCCTTTACAAGTGTGAGTGGACCCCTAACAGGGTGTCCAAAAAGAAGTTCAAAGGGGCTGAAGCCCACTCCTTTCTGGGGTACCTCCCTGTAGGCAAAAAGGAGGCATGGTAGAAGGATATCCCATCTCCTGCGGAGTTTTTCAGGGAGTCCCATAATCATGCCTTTGAGAGTTTTATTAAATCTCTCCACCAGTCCATTTGTTTGTGGATGATAGGGTGTTGTGAACTTGTAAGTTACACCACACTCCTTCCACATGGCCTTTAAGTATGCAGACATGAAATTGCTTCCTCTGTCTGATAATACTTCCTTTGGGAAGCCCACCCTGGAAAATATTCCCAGGAGGGCCTTTGCCACTGCAGGAGCTGTAGTGGTCCTTAAAGGAATAGCTTCAGGATACCTTGTGGCATGGTCCACTACCACTAAGATAAACCTATTGCCTGAAGCAGTAGGAGGGTCAAGGGGGCCAACTATGTCAACCCCTACCCTTTCAAAGGGAACCCCAACCACAGGCAGTGGGATAAGGGGTGCCTTTGGAGTGCTACCTGTCTTGCCACTGGCTTGACAGGTTTCACAGGACTTACAAAAATCTTTTGTGTCCTCAGACATCCTAGGCCAATGAAACAGTGGTACCAATCTGTCCCAAGTTTTCATTTGACCCAGGTGCCCAGCTAAGGGAATGTCATGTGCCAGTGTTAGGAGGAACTTTCTGTACTCCTGAGGAATCACTAATCTCCTGGCAGCTCCAGGTTTAGGATCCCTTTGCTCAGTGTACAAGAGGTTGTCCTCCCAGTAAACTCTGTGTGAGTCACTGACATCCCCATTAGCCTGTTTGACAGCTTGCTGTCTGAGACCCTCTAATGTGGGACAGGTTTGCTGTGCCACACTCAGCTCCTCTCTGGCAGGCCCCCCTTCACCCAAAAGCTCAGCAGTGTCTGCTTCCAGCTCCTCTGGTGTAGGTTCTGCACAGGGAGGGAATTCTTCTTCCTCAGAATTAGAATCCACTGTAGAGGGAGGGATAGTAGGAAGTGGTTTGCTTCTACTAGCCCTAGCTTTAGGGAGCACTTGGTCCATTGTTCCAGGATCCAAGCTTCCCTGTCCTTTTTGCTTTTTGGCCTGAGCCCTTGTCAAAGCAAAAATATGCCCTGGGATGCCCAGCATTGCTGCATGGGCCTCCAACTCCACATCTGACCAAGCTGATGTCTCCAAATCGTTCCCTAATAGACAGTCTACAGGTAAATCTGAAGCTACCACAACTTTCTTTGGACCAGATACCCCCCCCCAGTTGAGATTTACAACAGCCATGGGGTGGCTTTGTGTTATGTTGTGAGCATCGGTTACTTGGTACTGGTGTCCAAGTATGTGTTGTTCAGGGTGCACCAGTTTCTCAATCACCATTGTGACACTGGCACCTGTGTCCCTGTAGGCCTGGACCTCAACACCATTTATTAGGGTTAGTTGCTTGTACTTCTCCAAGTTATGGGGGCAAGCAACCAAAGTGGCTAAGTCAATAGCCCCTTCAGAGACTAAAGTAGCCTCTGTGGTCTCCCTAATCAGACCAACCCCAACTAAATTACCAAAAGTGAGCCCAGCTACTCCCTTGGATTGGCTATTAGTAGGTTTGCTCCCACCACCACTGCTATTAGTAGGGACACTAGGTGTAGCAGTAGGGGTTGTAGTGGTAGGAGCTGTGGTGCCTTTCTTTGGACAACTGGGATCTGTTGTCCAATGGCCTTTTATCTTACATAAATAGCACCATGGTTTCTTTTCCTTGTTCTGATTAGAGGATGGTTTGGGCCCACCACCCCCACCAGAGTGTTTTTGTGGGCCTGATGAAGACTCATTTTTAGATTTGTCCCCACCCTTGTCAGAAGACTTACCATCCTTCTTTTTGTTGCCATCTTTGTCACCCCCTGTATGAATTTTTCTGTTCACTCTTGTTCTGACCCATTTGTCTGCCTTCTTTCCCAATTCTTGGGGAGAGGTCAGATCAGAGTCCACCAAGTACTGGTGCAACAAATCAGACACACAATTATTAAGAATATGCTCTCTCAGGATTAAGTTATACAGGCTGTTATAATCAGTAACTTTACTGCCATGTAACCACCCCTCCAAGGCCTTCACTGCCTGGTCAATGAAATCAACCCAGTCTTGTGAAGACTCCTTTTTGGTATCTCTGAACTTGATCCTGTACTGTTCAGTGGTTAAGCCATAACCATCCAGGAGTGCATTCTTAAGAACTTGGAAATTGTTAGCATCATTTTCTTTTACAGTAAGGAGCCTATCCCTACCTTTTCCAGTAAATGATAGCCATAGGATAGCAGCCCACTGCCTTTGAGGGACATCCTGTACAGCACAGGCCCTCTCAAGTGCAGCAAACCACTTGTTAATGTCATCCCCCTCCTTGTAAGGGGGAACTATCTTATGCAGATTCCTGGAATCATGCTCTTTTGCAGGATGACTATGGGGAATACTGCTGCTGCCACCATGGGTATCTAAACCCATTTTCTGTCTTTCCCTCTCTATTTCTAAAGATTGTCTATCCAAATCCAGCTGTTGCTTCTTGAGCTTCAGTCTGGTTTGCTCCACTCTCAATCTATTGAGCTCCCTTTCCAACAATCTGTCATCAGGGTGGGTGGGAGGGACATTTCTAGATACAGAGGTGTGATGGGAATGAACAGAAGGAGACCTGTCCCTTACAGAGGGCACCCTAACAGCTTGGCTACCAGTATAATGTGAGAGCACATCATCAGTATGATGTGATTCAACCTCTGTACCAACTATGCTAGACTGTCTAGTAATGGGCAGGCTGAGAATTTTCTTTCCAGAACCTTTTCCTGGGGGAGTCCCTGGATCAGATTGAGAACCATTAGCTACTTTTTCTACAGATTGGGCACTTATGGCCTTATCCTGTACTCTAAGCATATTAATTAACAGTTCTAAGGAAGGATTCTTCCCTACACTCAAACCTCTCTCTATGCAGAGACTCCTTGCTCCTTTCCAGCTAAGGTGATCATATGCAAGTTTGGACAGTTCAACTTTTTGGCCTGTGCCAGACATTTTTTAGAGAGAGTTAAAGTGATAGACAAAGAGAAAAAAGTTTTCAGAACTTTTTGGAAAGACAGAAAAAAACTTTTTAAACTTTTAAGAACTTTTTGAAAGTTTAGAAGTACTTTTCAGCACTTAGAAAAGAGTGAAAAGAGGAAATGCAAAACTTTTTGGCTATGTGTATATACACTGACCTTGTTTTGTATATTTTTCTCTTATGAAAAGTACAATGACAAGAGTGGTAAGTAGTCTCAAGCACTTATCCCACCACTGCACAACCAATGTAGGAGGCTGGACTGGCTTGTAGTGAGTACCAAGGGGTACTTGCACCTTGCACCAGGCCCAGTTATCCCTTATTAGTGTATAGGGTGTCTAGCAGCTTAGGCTGATAGATAATGGTAGCTTAGCAGAGCAGCATAGGCTGAACTAGGAGACGTGTGAAGCTACTACAGTACCACCTAGTGTCATATGCACAATATCATAAGAAAACACAATACACAGTTATACTAAAAATAAAGGTACTTTATTTTTATGACAATATGCCAAAGTATCTTAGAGTGTACCCTCAGTAAGAGGATAGGAAATATACACAAGATATATATACACAATAGCAAAAATATGCAGTATAGTCTTAGAAAACAGTGCAAACAATGTATAGTTACAATAGGATGCAATGGGGAAACATAGGGATAGGGGCAACACAAACCATATACTCCAGAAGTGGAATGCGAACCACGAATGGACCCCAAACCTATGTGACCTTGTAGAGGGTCGCTGGGACTATTAGAAAATAGTGAGAGTTAGAAAAATAACCCTCCCCAAGACCCTGAAAAGTGAGTGCAAAGTGCACTAAAGTTCCCCTAAGGACAAAATAGTCGTGTTAGAGGGAGAATGCAAGGAAAACACAAATCAGCAATGCAACAACGATGGATTCCTGTCTGAAGGTACCTGTGGAGCAAGGGGACCAAGTCCAAAAGTCCCAAGCAGCTCGGAGATGGGCAGATGCCCAAGAAATGCCAGCGGTTGGTGCAAAGAAGCTCTTACTAGGCTGAAGAACTGTGAATACTGCAGGAACGACAAGGGCTAGAGACTTCCCCTTTGGAGGATGGATCCCCCACGCCTTGGAGAGTCGTGCAGAAGTGTTTTCCCGCCGGATGGACGCCAACAAGCCTTGCTACACGCAAATCGTGCGTTTGGCGTTTTTGGACGCTGCTGGGGCCCAGGAGGGACCAGAAGGTCGCAAATTGGACCTGCAGAGAGAGGGGACGTCGAGCAAGACAAGGAGCCCTCACTGAAGCAGGTAGCACCCGGAGAAGTGCCAGAAACAGGCACTACGAGGATGCGTGAAACGGTGCTCGCCGAAGTTGCACAAAGGAGTCCCACGTCGCCGGAGACCAACTTAGAAAGTCGTGCAATGCAGGTTAGAGTGCCGTGGACCCAGGCTTGGCTGTGCACACAGGATTTCCGCCGGAAGTGCACAGGGGCCGGAGAAGCTTGCAAAGTCGCGGTTCCCAGCAATGCAGCCCAGCGAGGTGAGGCAAGGACTTACCTCCACCAAACTTGGGCTGAAGAGTCACTGGACTGTGGGGGTCACTTGGACGGTGTCGCTGGATTCGAGGGACCTCGCTCGTCGTGCTGAGAGGAGACCCAAGGGACCGGAGATGCAGCTTTTTGGTGCCTGCGGTTGCAGGGGGAAGATTCCGTCGACCCACGGGAGATTTCTTCGGAGCTTCTGGTGCAGAGAGGAGGCAGACTACCCCCACAGCATGCACAAGCAGGAAAACAGTCGAGAAGGCGGCAGGATCAGCGTTACAGAGTTGCAGTAGTCGTCTTTGCTACTATGTTGCAGGTTTGCAGGCTTCCAGCGCGGTCAGCGGTCGATTCCTTATCAGAAGGTGAAGAGGGAGATGCAGAGGAACTCGGCTGAGCTCATGCATTCGTTATCTAAAGTTTCCCCAGAGACAGAGACCCTAAATAGCCAGAAAAGAGGGTTTGGCTACCTAGGAGAGAGGAAAGGCTACTAACACCTGAAGGAGCCTATCACAAGGAGTCTCTGACGTCACCTGGTGGCACTGGCCACTCAGAGCAGTCCAGTGTGCCAGCAGCACCTCTGTTTCCAAGATGGCAGAGGTCTGGAGCACACTGGAGGAGCTCTGGACACCTCCCAGGGGAGGTGCAGGTCAGGGGAGTGGTCACTCCCCTTTCCTTTGTCCAGTTTCGCGCCAGAGCAGGGGCTAAGGGGTCCCTGAACCGGTGTAGACTGGCTTATGCAGAATTGGGCACCTCTGTGCCCAACAAAGCATTTCCAGAGGCTGGGGGAGGCTACTCCTCCCCTGCCTTCACACCATTTTCCAAAGGGAGAGGGTGTCACACCCTTTCTCAGAGGAAGTTCTTTGTTCTGCCATCCTGGGCCAGGCCTGGCTGGACCCCAGGAGGGCAGATGCCTGTCTGAGGGGTTGGCAGCAGCAGCAGCTGCAGAGAAACCCCAGGAAGGGCAGTC
Organism: Pleurodeles waltl; assembly: GCF_031143425.1. NCBI lineage: Eukaryota > Metazoa > Chordata > Amphibia > Caudata > Salamandridae > Pleurodeles > Pleurodeles waltl. The sequence continues at coordinate 688,133,947 of NC_090448.1, read as the reverse complement.
TGGCAGTACCAGGGTCTGTGCTACAGACCACTGGGATCATGGAATTGTACCAACAATGCCAGGATGGCATAGAGGGGGCAATTCCATGATCATAGACATGTTACATGGCCATATTCGGAGTTACCATGGTGAAGCTACATATAGGTAGTGACCTATATGTAGTGCACGCGTGTAATGGTGTCCCCGCACTCACAAAGTTCAGTGAATTAGCTCTGAACAATGTGGGGGCACCTTGGCTAGTGCCAGGGTGCCCTCACACTAAGTAACTTTGCACCTAACCTTTACCAGGTAAAGGTTAGACATATAGGTGACTTATAAGTTACTTAAGTGCAGTGTAAAATGGCTGTGAAATAACGTGGACGTTATTTCACTCAGGCTGCAGTGGCAGGCCTGTGTAAGAATTGTCAGAGCTCCCTATGGGTGGCAAAAGAAATGCTGCAGCCCATAGGGATCTCCTGGAACCCCAATACCCTGGGTACCTCAGTACCATATACTAGGGGATTATAAGGGTGTTCCAGTAAGCCAATGTAAATTGGTAAAAATGGTCACTAGCCTGTCAGTGACAATTTGGGAAGCAATGAGAGAGCATAACCACTGAGGTTCTGATTAGCAGAGCCTCAGTGAGACAGTTAGTCACTACACAGGTAACACATACAGGCACACTTATGAGCACTGGGGCCCTGGGTTACCAGGGTCCCAGTGACACATACAACTAAAACAACATATATACAGTGAAAAATGGGGGTAACATGCCAGGCAAGATGGTACTTTCCTACACCTTGTTACCCCCAATTTTGGCCTGTTTGTGAGTGTATGTGAGGGTGTTTTCACTGTCTCACTGGGATCCTGCTAGCCAGGGCCCAGTGCTCATAGTGAAAACCCTATGTTTTCAGTATGTTTGTTATGTGTCACTGGGACCCTGCTAGTCAGGACCCCAGTGCTCATAAGTTTGTGGCCTATATGTATGTGTTCCCTGTGTGGTGCCTAACTGTCTCACTGAGGTTCTGCTAATCAGAACCTCAGTGGTTATGCTCTCTCATTTCTTTCAAATTGTCACTAACAGGCTAGTGACCAATTTTTCTAATTTACATTGGCTTACTGGAACACCCTTATAATTCCCTAGTATATGGTACTGAGGTACCCAGGGTATTGGGGTTCCAGGAGATCCCTATGGGCTGCAGCATTTCTTTTGCCACCCATAGGGAGCTCTGACAATTCTTACACAGGCCTGCCACTGCAGCCTGAGTGAAATAACATCCACGTTATTTCACAGCCATTTTACACTGCACTTAAGTAACCTTTAAGTCACCTATATGTCTAACCTTTACCTGGTAAAGGTTAGGTGCAAAGTTACTTAGTGTGAGGGCACCCTAGCACTAGCCAAGGTGCCCCCACATTGTTCAGGGCCAATTCCCCGGACTTTGTGAGTGCGGGGACACCATTACACGCGTGCACTACATATAGGTCACTACCTATATGTAGCTTCACAATGGTAACTCCGAATATGGCCATGTAACATGTCTATGATCATGGAATTGCCCCCTCTATGCCATCCTGGCATAGTTGGCACAATCCCATGATCCCAGTGGTCTGTAGCACAGACCCTGGTACTGCCAAACTGCCTTTTCAGGGGTTTCACTGCAGCTGCTGCTGCTGCCAACCCCTCAGACAGGTTTCTGCCCTCCTGGGGTCAAGCCAGGCTTGTCCCAGGATGGCAGAACAAAGGACTTCCTCTGAGAGAGGGTGTTACACCCTCTCCCTTTGGAAAATGGTGTGAAGGCAGTGGAGGAGTAGCCTCCCCCAGCCTCTGGAAATGCTTTCATGGGCACATTTGGTGCCCATTTCTGCATAAGCCAGTCTACACCGGTTCAGGGACCACTTAGCCCTGCTCTGGCGTGAAACTGGACAAAGGAAAGGGGAGTGACCACTCCCCTGACCTGCACCTCCCCTGGGAGGTGTCGAGAGCTCCTCCAGTGTGCTCCAGACCTCTGCCGATTGTGCATATGACACTAAGTGGTACTGTAGGAGCTTCACTCGTCTCCTAGTTGTAGGAGGCTGGACTGGCTTGTAGTGAGTACCAAGGGGTACTTACACCTTGCACCAGGCCCAGTTATCCCTTATTAGTGTATAGGGTGTCTAGCAGCTTAGGCTGATAGATAATGGTAGCTTAGCAGAGCAGCTTAGGCTGAACTAGGAGACGTGTGAAGCTACTACAGTACCACTTAGTGTCATATGCACAATATCATAAGAAAACACAATACACAGTTATACTAAAAATAAAGGTACTTTATTTTTAAGACAATATGCCAAAGTATCTTAGAGTGTACCCTCAGTGAGAGGATAGGAAATATACGCAAGATATATATACACAATAGCAAAAATATGCAGTATAGTCTTAGAAAACAGTGCAAACAATGTATAGTTACAATAGGATGCAATGGGGAAACATAGGGATAGGGGCAACACAAACCATATACTCCAAAAGTGGAATGCGAACCACGAATGGACCCCAAACCTATGTGACCTTGTAGAGGGTCGCTGGGACTATTAGAAAATAGTGAGAGTTAGAAAAATAACCCTCCCCAAGACCCTGAAAAGTGCGTGCAAAGTGCACTAAAGTTCCCCTAAGGACAAAGAAGTCGTGTTAGAGGAATAATGCAGGAAAGACACAAACCAACAATGCAACAACTGTGGATTTCCAATCTAGGGTACCTGTGGAACAAGGGGACCACGTCCAAAAGTCACAAGCAAGTCGGAGATGGGCAAATGCCCAGGAAATGCCAGCTGCGGGTGCAAAGAAGCTTCTACTGGACAGAAGAAGCTGAGGTTTCTGCCGGAACGAAAAGGGCTAGAGACTTCCCCTTTGGTGGACGGATTCCTCTCGCCGTGGAGAGTCGTGCAGAAGTGTTTTCCCGCCGAAAGAATGCCAACAAGCCTTGCTAGCTGCAAATCGTGCCGTTAGCGTTTTTGGACGCTGTTGTGGCCCTGGAGGGACCAGGAGGTCGCAAATTGGACCAGGAGAGAGAGGGGACGTCGAGCAAGACAAGGATTCCTCTTAGCAGCAGGTAGCACCCGGAGAAGTGCCAGAAACAGGCACTACGACAATGCGTGAAACGGTGCTCACCTAAAGTTGCACAAAGGAGTCCCACGTCGCCGGAGACCAACTTAGAAAGTCGTGCAATGCAGGTTAGAGTGCCGTGGACCCAGGCTTGGCTGTGCACAAAGGATTTCCGCTGGAAGTGCACAGGGGCCGGAGTAGCTGCAAAAGTCGCGGTTCCCAGCAATGCAGCCCAGTGAGGTGAGGCAAGGACTTACCTCCACCAAACTTGGACTGAAGAGTCACTGGACTGTGAGGGTCACTTGGACAGAGTTGCTGGATTCGAGGGACCTCGCTCGTCATGCTGAGAGGAGACCCAAGGGACCGGTAATGCAGCTTTTTGGTGCCTGCGGTTGCAGGGGGAAGATTCCGTCGACCCACGGGAGATTTCTTCGGAGCTTCTGGTGCAGAGAGGAGGCAGACTACCCCCACAGCATGCACAAGCAGGAAAACAGTCGAGAAGGCGGCAGGATCAGCGTTACAGAGTTGCAGTAGTCGTCTTTGCTACTATGTTGCAGGTTTGCAGGCTTCCAGCGCGGTCAGCAGTCGATTCCTTGGCAGAAGGTGAAGAGAGAGATGCAGAGGAACTCGGATGAGCTCTTGCATTCGTTATCTAAAGTTTCCCCAGAGACAGAGACCCTAAATAGCCAGAAAAGAGGGTTTGGCTACTTAGGAGAGAGGATAGGCTACTAACACCTGAAGGAGCCTATCAGAAGGAGTCTCTGACGTCACCTGGTGGCACTGGCCACTCAGAGCAGTCCAGTGTGCCAGCAGCACCTCTGTTTCCAAGATGGCAGAGGTCTGGAGCACACTGGAGGAGCTCTGGACACCTCCCAGGGGAGGTGCAGGTCAGGGGAGTGGTCACTCCCCTTTCCTTTGTCCAGTTTCGCGCCAGAGCAGGGCTAAGGGGTCCCCTGAACCGGTGTAGACTGGCTTATGCAGAATTGGGCACATCTGTGCCCAACAAAGCATTTCCAGAGGCTGGGGGAGGCTACTCCTCCCCTGCCTTCACACCATTTTCCAAAGGGAGAGGGTGTAACACCCTCTCTCAGAGGAAGTCCTTTGTTCTGCCATCCTGGGCCAGGCCTGGCTGGACCCCAGGAGGGCAGATGCCTGTCTGAGGGGTTGGCAGCAGCAGCAGCTGCAGTGAAACCCCAGGAAGGGCAGTTTGGCAGTACCAGGGTCTGTGCTACATACCACTGGGATCATGGGATTGTGCCAACTATGCCAGGATGGCATAGAGGGGGCAATTCCATGATCATAGACATGTTACATGGCCATATTCGGAGTTACCATTGTGAAGCTACATATAGGTAGTGACCTATATGTAGTGCACACGTGTAATGGTGTCCCCGCACTCACAAAGTTCAGGGAATTGGCTCTGAACAATGTGGGGGCACCTTGGCTAGTGCCAGGGTGCCCTCACACTAAGTAACTTTGCACCTAACCTTTACCAGGTAAAGGTTAGACATATAGGTGACTTATAAGTTACTTAAGTGCAGTGTAAAATGGCTGTGAAATAACCTGGACGTTATTTCACTCAGGCTGCAGTGGCAGGCCTGTGTAAGAATTGTCAGAGCTCCCTATGGGTGGCAAAAGAAATGCTGCAGCCCATAGGGATCTCCTGGAACCCCAATACCCTGGGTACCTCAGTACCATATACTAGGGAATTATAAGGGTGTTCCAGCAAGCCAATATGAATTGGTAAAATTGGTCACTAGCCTGTTAGTGACAATTTGGAAAGAAATGAGAGAGCATAACCACTGAGGTTCTGATTAGCAGAGCCTCAGTGAGACAGTTAGTCACTACACAGGTAACATATTCAGGCACACTTATGAGCACTGGGGCCCTGGGTTACCAGGGTCCCAGTGACACATACAACTAAAACAACATATTTACAGTGAAAAATGGGGGCAACATGCCAGGCAAGATGGTACTTTCCTACACTAGTTCAGCCTAAGCTGCTGTGCTAAGCTACCATTATCTATCAGCCTATGCTGCTAGACACCCTATACACTAATAAGGGATAACTGGGCCTGGTGCAAGGTGCAAGTACCCCTTGGTACTCACTACAAGCAAGTCCAGCCTCCTACACCCTATCCCTATGTGTCCCCATTGCATCCTATTGTAACTATACATTGTGTGTACTGTTTTCTAATACTATTACTGCATATTTTGGTATTGTGTACATATATCTTGTGTATATTTGCTATCCTCATACTGAGGGTACACTCTGAGATACTTTTGGGATATTTTCATAAAAATAAAGTACCTTTATTTTTAGTATATCTGTGTATTGTGTTTTCTTATGATATTGTGCATATGACACTAGTGGTACTGTAGGAGCTTCACTCGTCTCCTAGTTCAGCCTAAGCTGCTCTGCTAAGCTACCATTATCTATCAGCCTATGCTGCTAGACACCCTATACACTAATAAGGGATAACTGGGCCTGGTGCAAGGTGTAAGTACCCCTTGGTACTCACTTCAAGCCAGTCCAGCCTCCTACAGCTTCACAATGGTAACTCCGAATATGGCCTAGTAACATGTCTATGATCATGGAATTGCCCCCTCTATGCCATCCTGGCATAGTTGGCACAATCCCATGATCCCAGTGGTCTGTAGCACAGACCCTGGTACTGCCAAACTGCCTTTCCCGGGGTTTCACTGCAGCTGCTGCTGCTGCCAACCCCTCAGACAGGTTTCTGCCCTCCTGGGGTCCAGCCAGGCTTGGCCCAGGATGGCAGAACAAAGGACTTTCTCTGAGAGAGGGTGTTACACCCTCTCCCTTTGGAAAATGGTGTGAAGGCAGGGGAGGAGTAGCCTCCCCCAGCCTCTGGGAATGCTTTCATGGGCACACATGGTGCCCATTTCTGCATAAGCCAGTCTACACCGGTTCACTGACCCCTTAGCCCTGCTCTGGCGCGAAACTGGACAAAGGAAAGGGGAGTGACCACTCCCCTAACCTGCACCTCCCCTGGGAGGTGCCCAGAGCTCCTCCAGTGTGCTCCAGACCTCTGCCATCTTGGAAACAGAGGTGCTGCTGGCACACTGGACTGCTCTGAGTGGCCAGTGCCACCAGGTGACGTCAGAGACTCCTTCTGATAGGCTCCTTCAAGTGTTGCTAGCCTATCCTCTCTCCTAGGTAGCCAAACCGTCTTTTCTGGCTATTTAGGGTCTCTGTCTCTGGGGATTCCTTAGATAACGAATGCAAGAGCTCATCCGAGTTCCTCTGCATCTCTCTCTTCACCTTCTGCCAAGGAATCGACTGCTGACCGCGCTGGAAGCCTGCAAAACTGCAACAAAGTAGCAAAGACGACTACTGCAACTCTGTAACGCTGATCCTGCCGCCTTCTCAACTGTTTTCCTGGTGGTGCATGCTGTGGGGGTAGTCTGCCTCCTCTCTGCACTAGAAGCTCCGAAGAAATCTCCCGTGGGTCGACGGAATCGTCCCCCTGCAACCGCAGGCACCAAAGAACTGCATCACCGGTACCCTGGGTCTCCTCTCAGCACGATGAGCAAGGTCCCTTGAATCCAGCAACTCTGTCCAAGTGACTCCCACAGTCCAGTGACTCTTCAGTCCAAGTTTGGTGGAGGTAAGTCCTTGCCTCCCCACGCCAGACTGCATTGCTGGGAATCACGACTTTTGCAGCTACTCCGGCCTCCGTGCACTTCCGGCGGAAATCCTTTGTGCACAGTCCAGCCTAGGTCCACGGCACTCTAACCTGCATTGCACGACTTCCTAAGTTGTCCTCCAGCGACGTGGGACTCCTTTGTGCAACTTCGGGTGAGCACCATTTCACACATCTTTGTAGTTCCTGTTCTGGCACTTCTGTGGGTGCTGCCTGCTTCTGAGAGGGCTCCTTGTCTTGCTCGATGCCCTCTCTGTCCCCAGACGCAATTGGCGACATCCTGGTCCCTCCTGGGCCACAGCAGCATCCAAAAACCCTAACCGCACGATTTGCAGCTAGCAAGGCTTGTTGGTAGTCTTTCTTCAGGAAAACACTTCTGCACGACTCTCCACGGCGAGCGGGATCCGTCCACCAAAGAGGAAGTCTCTAGCCCTTTTCGTTCCTGCACAAACCTCAGCTTCTTCTGTCCAGTAGCAGCTTCTTTGCACCCACAGCTGGCATTTCCTGGGCATCTGCCCATCTCCGACTTGCTTGTGACTTTTGCTCTTGGTCCCCTTGTTCCACAGGTACCCTCGACTGGAAATCCATCGTTGTTGCATTGCTGGTTTGTGTCTTTTCTGCAGAATTCCCCTATCACGACTTCTATGTCCTTTGGGGAACTTTAGTGCACTTTGCACTCACTTTTCAGGGTCTTGGGGTGGGCTATTTTTCTAACCCTTACTATTTTCTAATAGTCCCAGCGACCCTCTACAAGGTCACATAGGTTTGGGGTCCATTCGTGGTTCGCATTCCACTTTTGGAGTATATGGTTTGTGTTGCCCCTATCCCTATGTGTCCCCATTGCATCCTATTGTAACTATACATTGTTTGCACTGTTTTCTAATATTATTACTGCATATTTTGGTATTGTGTACATATATCTTGTGTATATTTGCTATCCTCATACTGAGGGTACACTCTGAGATACTTTGGCATATTGTCATAAAAATAAAGTACCTTTATTTTTAGTATATCTGTGTATTGTGTTTTCTTATGATATTGTGCATATGACAGTAGTGGTACTGTAGGAGCTTCACTCGTCTCCTAGTTCAGCCTAAGCTGCTCTGCTAAGCTACCATTATCTATCAGCCTATGCTGCTAGACACCCTATACACTAATAAGGGATAACTGGGCCTGGTGCAAGGTGTAAGTACCCCTTGGTACTCACTACAAGCCAGTCCAGCCTCCTACACTTAGACAACTGGAAAGTAAATGGATAATTAAGTTGCGGGCAGTGGAGGAGGGACTAAACAAGGAAAAAGATTTACATGTTTTTTTGTAATTGTTACTTGATAGTTTTCATAATAACATAGTAAATATGCGGAGTTAAGATATGATATTTTCAAAGAGGATGCTTCATAATGATTTACAACATTATGCATTGCTAATAAATATATGTACATAATATTGAGTAACACAGTATGTTGTATGTGGATAACATTGTAACAATGTCTGGGTTTACGTTCTGGCCATCAACAATTACCCTCAGACTAGGATTTATATTCCCCAACACATAAGCATGTGGTTCACAATTTAGTATCTCTCTTCATTTCTACTTTTTCACGCTCTCACTGTTTGTTTTTTACACAATTTATACTCCACATCTTTTAGTAAGTTGTTATATTGAGATACTTACTACCATTGATTTCCATTTATCTATGGTGCTTTATGTCCATTCTAAGATGGCCGCCACCAAGATCGGTAATTTATTTGTCCCTTTTCCATTTCCATCGCTCGTGAAACTATAAAACTGGTTCAAACCAGCACGAGCGTTTCTGACCACTACAAACAAGAAACGGGATCGAACACACGACTGGTAGGAATCCATGTCCGCTTTACCTAAATCTTTAACAATATTCTCTATTGTTTAACTAACGCTAGACATTACGTGTCTTGATAAACCAACTGTTATTTCTCTGCCGCCCTGGCCAATATATTTGGCTTTAAGATGTGCTAGTTGCTTAAATACAATACGGAAAAGAATGCTCACAGTATTGTGCTCGCTGTTCTCTTTTTTTCTCTCTCCACGTTTTCAACACACGTTCTTGACATTTCTCTAAATAGATATGACTCGTGAATAACATTACCGTTTGTTTCTTCGAATATGGGAAGTCACAAACTCCTTGAATCTTTACGATTTGACTGTATTGGAGACAGCAAGACAAAATAAGAGGATAGACATTAAGCTCAATGCCTCTATCTTTTACCACATTAATAAATATGCGGTGTACATGTTTTTCTAAAGGCTTTACCGTTGTTAGTCAGAGTTGTGTGGCAACAACATAATGGACACTCCATGTGCGGGCGTATTTAATCTCAAGCTCTATATATTTATTTTCTCCACTTTGGTAATTTGTTTTGAATATTCCCTAGGAGGGAGATAGGACCAATATGCTATGCTGCATCTGAAGATCGAATCCTAATAGTGCATATTGTCTACTTTATTCTTACCACCATATCAGGAGATGGATGTTTTTGTAGTATGAACACGCATACCTTTTCTCTAGATATAGAAGGACATATCACTCACCTCTAGATCGTTACTCTATATGATGTCACTATTTTCATTACTCATCTTACTAGTATATGGCACTGAGTTTTTCTTTTGATTATTTTCTTTTCTCAGTTGGACTTATCATGGTCCTGGTACAAACCTTGATTCATTACCAAGGTGTACCGTCAAATATATATTGATATATCCACACATATGATAAGCAACTTCTACACCGAATATTACAAGACGACCATTTTGTGACACAGATCAAATAACTTACAGTCTTTAATGAGGTATGATTCTTTAGTATAATCCTTGGTGGTGCTTTTATTGCTTCTATATAGATATCTTCTCTCTTCCTCTCGTTTGTTCGCCACTAGGGTCACTGATATGCATTTTTGTAATCTTGTACACTGGGTGATACAACGACTCACTCCATAAAATTCTTATCTATGGGCTATATCCATTCAGCATGCCTATTATTCCTTTCTCTAGCAATCCAGGCGAGCACCAATCGGTTATTTGCTAACCCACCTAACACAAAAGGAGGGGTACATTTTTTTGGTGATGGCAAAGATCGTACACTAGACATTGGAACTATTGGCTGACCATGATATGTTTTGGATATTGTTTCACAGCCTTGAAAAAGTCGTTTTCACGACGAAACACGTGTCGGCTGTATATACATGGATTGGTACAATGTTTGCTGTTTTCATTGAATACCCAAGAAGAATAAAGGACTTACATTTGGAATGCTTGGATGTGCCGTGGTTCTTTCAACTTAATTCACTCATTGTGGACCTTCGGGATCACAATCTACACACCTTGTGGCTAGGTGTGGAGCCACTCTGGCACTCCTTATATTATATATGTCTAACTGTCAATAATATGTAGTTTTTTGGATTTGAATACCAGCAAAGAAGAAACATTTTTGGAAGTGCGCACCATCTTAGTACACAGCCACTGGCTCCATAGACAAATATGCCAACATTGTGGTTACGATGCCCGACACGAGTGGATCTGGAAGTGGCAAACCAAATAATACTGCACTGTTGGCAGCCATCAGGCAATCCAGAGACATGCTGGATGCCAAGATTTCCGCAGTTGGCTCAGACATCGCCCTACTGTGCCAAGACGTTAAGAAGGCGGTTGAGTGGATCATCAAGGTGGAAACCAGGGTATCCAGCATTGAGGACTCTATATTGACACTTCAGAAAAAGTTTAACTCTCTGACAGTTGTCATGAAGGAACTGGCTGTGCACGTAGAAGATGCAGAAGGCCGTGCCCGGTGAAATAATCTAAGATTTATGGGCTTTCCAGAGGGATGTGAAGGGTCCTCCATGGGAAAATTTCTAATGACCTGGCTCCACTCTGTGGTCCTACTGAAGGCCCTGTCGACCTGTTTTGTGATTGAGAGAGCCCACAGAGCCTTGGTAAGGAAACCCCCTCCTGGGGCAAGACCACATCCAGTCATCGCTAAGATTTTTAACTACATGGATCAGGACGCTATCCTTAAATATGCCTGTGGCCAAGACTAAATCATATTTTTGTCACACCTCATAATGATATTCCTGGACTACACTAAAATGGTACAACAGTAGCACCAATCCTTCACAGCAGCGAAACAATGTCTAAGAGATCTCAGAATCCTCTACATGCTGTTTTACCCGGAGTGCCTGAGAGTTGCCTACAACTCACAGACATTGGCCCTCATTTGGACCTTGGCGGTAACAACCCCCTACCGCCGTGGTGACGGCTGCTAAAAGACCGTCGCTGCGGCCACCAGCCATCTGCCATAATATGACCACAGCCAGATTTTCGCCAGAAGGATGGCAGAAATCCGGCTGTGACCATGACAGTGGATGGCGGTAAGGTGGCGCTGCTGCCAGCAGCAGTGCCACGCCAGTAGTCCGCCGCCAGCCGTATTATGAGAATTAATACGGCCTGGTGGTGTTCTGCTGGTGGACGCTGCTGCTGGCAGCAGCGCCCCATCCCGTCTCCTGCCGGAGGACCTCCAGGACACAGGTAAGTTGGTGCTCCGGTAGGGGAGGGGCTTGTCGCATGTGTGTGTGGGGGTGGGGGTGTATGTCTGTGCATGCTTGTGGGCGGGTGTGTGTTGTATGTGTGTGCATGTTTGGGGGTGTGAGAGCATGTATGTTGAGTTGTATGACTGCGTGTATGTATGTAAGTGTGTGCGGATGTGTGTGTGAATGAATGTATGCAGGTGTGGATAAATGTGGGAATGGGTGTGTGTATGCGTGTGTGCATGTGTGACGGGAGGAGCGGGTATGAAGGGGGGGCTGGAGAGAAAGGGAAGGGGAGGGGGGAACCTGTGGGATTCCTTGTCACTGATAGTGCCTACTGCCATGGTTTTCATGGTGGTAAGGAAGCCATGAAAACCATGATGGTAGGCTGGGTCATAATCCCACAGGCGGTACATTGATGGCCGCCGGGCTGGAGATGATGTCTCCAGCCCGGCGGTGGGTGAAGCCAAACCGCCACTGTCATAATATGGAGGAAAGTACCGCCAGTCTGTTGGCAGTACTTTTCTCCATATTACCGCCGACCGCCGGGATCATAATGACCCTCATTGTTCTTTTGGCTCTCCTGAAAATGTTTTTGCTTGGATGGATGAGCCAATATCAAAGAAACCACATATGCTGCCGCCTATGTCTCTAATCCATCCCAGAACGATAGACAGACCTCGCTGGCCAAACCATCTGGAATGCATCGCAATCGCTCCTAATCGTCCTGAAGATGCTGGTTTAGAGAAGATGCAACAAGATGCTCATAGATCAAATTGTGGGCTTTGAGGAGACATAGCCGATGGCCTCTCCGTGATTGGGGGTGACTTAGGTGACAGGCTATGCCTGGAACAGGACAGGTGGCATGCAGGAGGGGCAGGAATGGGAGACAGGGGGTCCAAACTGGACTCCCTAGTGTCTACTCTGGGTTGGAGAGAAGCCTGGTGGGCATATCATCCAGGAGAACCGAGGTATATCTTCTACTCAACTGTCAATGGCTCTTTCTCAAGACTAGACTATATGATGGTCCCTGGCAGGTTCCTCCACAGGGTTTCACAGATAGACATTCTGCCCAGGGGATTCTCAGGCCACTCCCAAGTGACACTGCTACTGCAGACGGGACTAGCGCATCCTGTATTTCACTGTCATATGTCCCCTGGCATCTGTATAACTCAACATATACGACTATGCTACACCAAACTATAAATGAATACTTCAACCATAATAGTATGTCTGTGTCCCCCACCAAAATATTTTGGGAAACTCTCAAACTGAAGATTCGGGTCATAGACATCAGCCTTTGCGCGGGGAAGGCAGAGGCGAGGTTAATAGCTTGATAGAGCTTGAGACACAGATATGTACACCGGAGGAGAGTCGTCGACAGCCAACTGGTGAGGAGGTGCAATGGCAACTTCGCTTAGCTCAGCAGCGATATCAACAACTGCTCTTGGATGACGTCAAACAGATATGGCAGGTGACCCAAAGTCACATATATCAATGCAGTGACAAATACAGCAGGTTGTTGCAATTGACTCTGCCAGCTGCGTGCAACATTTCCCCTGTAAGGGTGATCCGTGATGATGAGAGTGAACTCCTCTCAGACCCCTGTGCAGTGGCCCAGAGCTTTGCAGATTACTGTAGGTTCGTATATGCCCAGCCTGCAGGTGCTAACTCCAATGACATTATTGAACTCATTGAAACATTCCACCTGCAGTCTCTGTCAGATGAGAACCAAGACCTATTGGATGCGGCTATAACGGAAGATGAACTCTTGTCGACCCTGGTGGAGATGCAAACCCGGAAGGCCTCAGCGAACTCTTGAAAGCCTTAATGCTCCAGCTGAAGAAGCATCTCCAGGGGGTGATCCATTCATCATTGGAGAAATCGGTGCTCCCTCAGGACTGGAGGCATGCCAAGATTGTGGTTTTTCTTAAATTGGGCCGCCCTCCAGAACAGCACACCTCCTACCGTCCGATCTTGCGCCTAAATTTGGAGGGAAAGATTCTCACGAAAACGCTCACCAACAGACTTATGAAATACCTACCTGATTGGTCCACCCCAATCAGGCAGGCTTTATGCCCAATAGAGCCACACGCCATAACATCAGACAGGTATATAATGCAATGGCCCTAGCAGAGCGACTGGGGACACTGGTAGTAGTACTACTGGCAGACACTGACAAAGCTTTCGATTCAGTGGGCTAGTAGTATCTGTTCACCCGCCTAGAGCATATGAACATGGGCCCAAGATTCCTATTGTACATTTGACTGCTACACACAGATCTGACTGCCTCTGTCCGAGTTGCTGGAGTGGTCTCTGATCCCTTCCCAATATGTCAGGGGATACAACAGGGATGTCTGCTGTCCCCACTCCTGTTTGCGCTGACCATGGATCCATTGGCTAAATGGATAAGGACAGATCCTGTGGTTCAAGGCTACGTGTGGACCAAGACATTGTCCGACAGAATAGCCTTGTATGTGGAACATGTCCTATTATTCCTCACAGACCCCGTAATATCAGGACTATGCATTCTGTAGACCATGCAGATATTTGGCGAAGCCTCCGACCTGTATATGAACCTAGCAAAGTTGGTTTTGTTCCACATCGGCGGCGGCATCAGAACTTGGAGATGGGCGCCTGGCTTGACCATGGCTACTTGGGGGTTAAGTACCTAGGTGCATATGTCACCCCTGAACCAGTCCTGGCGTGGACAAGAAATATATCCCCTGTGTTCAAACGCCTCAAAGAGGAAGTAAAGAATTTGTCCCCACTGCCAATGTCCCTACTGGGGAGGTCAGCAATCTTTAAAATGGTCTCCCTGCCTCGACTACTTTACCACTTCCAAAATTATGCATATGCTATTTCCCCCTCATGGTTTGGTCAACTTAATGCCATTTTATCTGCATTCCTATGGGGGGGGGGTGCAACACGTGTCGCCCTCCGCACGTGCTTTCAGTCTACATATTGTGTAGGAATTGCTGCTGTGGATGTGAGGTCTTATTATGTCACGCCCCATCTGCTAGTGATCAATGACTGGTGGAATGGCATTCACAGCAACCCAGCGTATGCACTGGAGTGGTGGTTGTTAGGTTAAGATTACTTATTCAGCAACAAGAAGATAGGTTTGCTACCCCCAGCAACTCAAGTAGTTATAGCCACCTGGAGATGCTCCCTCCAGCAGATGGGGTGGTGGGGGAAACTGGCATACTGGACATCTCTGTGGCATGGCACCTTCCTACATGAGGTAGCCATTTTAAACGCGTTCCAGAAGTGTATAGGTATATCCACACTTGGAGATGTCCAATGTAGCATGATTCTTAAATTGTTTCAAGAGATGCAGGCTGAATATCAATTCAACTGTAGCCAATTCTTTCAATATCTACGATTCCGCCATGCCCTTATATGAAATGAATGATGCCTATATTCGGGCATCATTCATTCTACCCTTTTTCTGCACGGCACAGTGTTACTGAGAAAAGATCTCTGGCAAAGAGCCCCCTTATAGGGGTGCCCGTCAGACCTTGCAGCTCCGGACTGACGAGGAGCTTGCCCGATGATGAAGCATGGCACCTGATTGGGTGTGTGAGGGCACTTGTGTAGGAAAGTACCATCTTGCCTGGCATGTTACCCCCATTTTTCACTGTAAATATGTTATTTTAGTTGTATGTGTCACTGGGACCCTGGTAACCCAGGGCCCCAGTGCTCATAAGTGTGCCTGAATGTGTTACCTGTGTAGTGACTAACTGTCTCACTGAGGCTCTGCTAATCAGAACCTCAGTGGTTATGCTCTCTCATTTCTTTCCAAATTGTCACTAACAGGCTAGTGACCATTTTTACCAATTTACATTGGCTTACTGGAACACCCTTATAATTCCCTAGTATATGGTACTGAGGTACCCAGGGTATTGGGGTTCCAGGAGATCCCTATGGGCTGCAGCATTTCTTTTGCCACCCATAGGGAGCTCTGACAATTCTTACACAGGCCTGTCACTGCAGCCTGAGTGAAATAACGTCCACGTTATTTCACAGCCATTTTACACTGCACTTAAGTAACTTATAAATCACCTATATGTCTAACCTTTACCTGGTAAAGGTTGGGTGCAAAGTTACTTAGTGTGAGGGCACCCTGGCACTAGCCAAGGTGCCCCCACATTGTTCAGAGCCAATTCCCTGAACTTTGTGAGTGCGGGGACACCATTACACGCGTGCACTACATATAGGTCACTACCTATATGTAGCTTCACCATGGTAACTCCGAATATGGCCATGTAACATGTCTATGATCATGGAATTGCCCCCTCTATGCCATCCTGGCATAGTTGGCACAATCCCATGATCCCAGTGGTCTGTAGCACAGACCCTGGTACTGCCAAACTGCCCTTCCTGGGGTTTCACTGCAGCTGCTGCTGCTGCCAACCCCTCAGACAGGCAGCTGCCCTCCTGGGGTCCAGCCAGGCCTGGCTCAGGATGGCAGAACAAAGAACTTCCTCTGAGAGAGGGTGTGACACCCTCTCCCTTTGGAAAATGGTGTGAAGGCAGGGGAGGAGTAGCCTCCCCCAGCCTCTGGAAATGCTTTGTTGGGCACAGAGGTGCCCAATTCTGCATAAGCCAGTCTACACCGGTTCAGGGACCCCTTAGCCCCTGCTCTGGCGCGAAACTGGAGAAAGGAAAGGGGAGTGACCACTCCCCTGACCTGCACCTCCCCTGTGAGGTGTCCAGAGCTCCTCCAGTGTGCTCCAGACCTCTGCCATCTTGGAAACAGAGGTGCTGCTGGCACACTGGACTGCTCTGAGTGGCCAGTGCCACCAGGTGACGTCAGAGACTCCTGCTGATAGGCTCCTTCAGGTGTTAGTAGCCTATCCTCTCTCCTAGGTAGCCAAACCCTCTTTTCTGGCTATTTAGGGTCTCTGTCTCTGGGGAAACTTTAGATAACGAATGCAAGAGCTCATCCGAGTTCCTCTGCATCTCTCTCTTCACCTTCTGATAAGGAATCGACCGCTGACCGCGCTGGAAGCCTGCAAACCTGCAACATAGTAGCAAAGACGACTACTGCAACTCTGTAACGCTGATCCTGCCGCCTTCTCTACTGTTTTCCTGCTTGTGCATGCTGTGGGGGTAGCCTGCCTCCTCTCTGCACCAGAAGCTCCGAAGAAATCTCCCGTGGGTCGACGGAATCTTCCCCCTGCAACCGCAGGCACCAAAAAGCTGCATTACCGGTCCCTTGGGTCTCCTCTCAGCACGACGAGCGAGGTCCCTCGAATCCAGCGACTCTGTCCAAGTGACCCCCACAGTCCAGTGACTCTTCAGTCCAAGTTTGGTGGAGGTAAGTCCTTGCCTCACCTTGCTGGGCTGCATTGCTGGGAACCGCGACTTTGCAGCTACTCCGGCCCCTGTGCACTTCCGGAGGAAATCCTTTGTGCACAGCCAAGCCTGGGTCCACGGCACTCTAACCTGCATTGCACGACTTTCTAAGTTGGTCTCCGGCGACGTGGGACTCCTTTGTGCAACTTCGGCAAGCACCGTTTCACACATCCTCGTAGTGCCTGTTTCTGGCACTTCTCTGGGTGCTACCTGCTTCAGTGAGGGCTCTTTGTCTTGCTCGACGTCCCCTCTCTTTTCAGGTTCAATTTGTGACCTCCTGGTCCCTCCTGGGTCCCAGCAGCGTCCAAAAACGCCAAACGCATGATTTGCAACTAGCAAGGCTTGTTGGCGTTCTTTTGGCGGGAAAACACTTCTGCACGACTTATCAAGGCGAGCGGGATCCGTCCACTAAAGGGGAAGTCTCTAGTCCTTTTCGTTCCTGCAGAAACCTCAGCTTCTTCTGTCCAGTCGAAGCTTCTTTGCACCCGCAGCTGGCATTTCCTGGGCATCTGCCCATCTCCGACTTGCTTGTGACTTTTGGACTTGGTCCCCTTGTTCCACAGGTACCCTAGATTGGAAATCCACAGTTGTTGCATTGCTGGTTTGTGTCTTTCCTGCATTATTCCTCTAACACGACTTCTTTGTCCTTAGGGGAACTTTAGTGCACTTTGCACTCACTTTTCAGGGTCTTGGGGAGGGTTATTTTTCTAACTCTCACTATTTTCTAATAGTCCCAGTGACCCTCTACAAGGTCACATAGGTTTGGGGTCCATTCGTGGTTCGCATTCCACTTTTGGAGTATATGGTTTGTGTTGCCCCTATCCCTATGTTTCCCCATTGCATCCTATTGTAACTTTACATTGTTTGCACTGTTTTCTAAGACTATACTGCATATTTTTGCTATTGTGTATATATATCTTGTGTATATTTCCTATCCTCTCACTGAGGGTACACTCTAAGATACTTTGGCATATTGTCATAAAAATAAAGTACCTTTATTTTTAGTATAACTGTGTATTGTGTTTTCTTATGATATTGTGCAAGTGACACTTGTGGTACTGTAGTAGCTTCACACGTCTCCTAGTTCAGCCTAAGCTGCTCTGCTAAGCTACCATTATCTATCAGCCTAAGCTGCTAGACACCCTATACACTAATAAGGGATAACTGGGCCTGGTGCAAGGTGCAAGTACCCCTTGGTACTCACTACAAGCCAGTCCAGCCTCCTACAACTTGCTTCTAACTTTAGGGTTGCCCTGTGATGCTCTTGTCCACTATGTGTTTCTATTAGGAATAGTGTATTTGTTTTTGTATTTAACGAGTTTGGGAGGTCATACACTGGACCTTTAATCTCCCTGTCCCTCATTATAGTTTACAAATTTAAATATCTCCATAGAACATACTTTACATGACGTTGCCTATGGCATATGGGCATGATAACCTCCCCAGCGTGTTTACGCTGCAGTGAAGAAGGGACTTTCCTCCACACAGTATGGAGCTGCACGGCACTGACAACTTTTGGGCGGGGTGTTACGTCTTGCCTTGGAGAAGTTCCCTCCTGGGTTATCCCCCTAGACCTCAAAGTGCCTCTCCTCCATAGCACACAGGCCATTGGTGGCAACCCCTATAAATGAGAGCTGCTCTTCTTGAGACTCATACTAGCATAAAGAGATATTACCAATATATGTAAGGCAAATGCCCCCCCCCCCCCATTGCTTAGTGTTTGGAAGAAAGGGCTTGACCATTATATGGGCATCAAGGTAACTGTTTACCAAGTTAGGGCTGCCCCCAGAAACACCCTAAAATGTGGCAGCCCTGGGCCGATTATAGGGGCATAGTTCTTGCACCCGTTTGTACACCGACTTACACGTTAAATACTGAAATCGGAGATTATCAGTCAATAAGATAGGGGCCATCCTTGCTAGAATGAAAAGTATTCTGTATTGAATGTACCATGGTGATGCAGAGCTCAGAGGTAGGTCGTGTGGAATCATCTGAGCATGATGCTCTGCTATTGTTTTTGTGAGAGATCTACCTGCAATCCTCCTCTCTGTATTCAGAGGTCAGTTTGGCCCTATGTTACTGCTAAAACACAATTCAATTTGTTATGAAAAAAAGGGAAATCCTTGGATTAGTTATGAATTCCAAACTCTCACTCTAAAGTTAACAAAGAGACAAGAGATGCTTTCTTTATGATAGCACAGTACAATGCATTTTCCTTTATCTAGGTCTATTGCACAGAATCCAGTTATCAACTGATCTTGTGTTCTTATGACATAACAATGCAAATGGTCTCTACATCGAACTATATAAAACACATATAAACAAGCTGCAACAAATTCAGCATATAGTTGCTAGATTAGTCATTATATGGGACCACATCATCCCTGCCAGCCAACCCTTAAACAGGTTACCAACAGTACAAATAATCTCTAACAAAGCCCTCTGTATTACACACTGGGTGATCCATTTACCTAATTCTGTATTCTCCAGTCAATACTCAAGCTGCACAGTCAAATGAGAAGTCTCAGATCCAATATGGTCTACTCCTGGTAATTCCCTCATTTAACATTCAAGAAGTATGGGCAGCTCATTCTTTGTACCATCAAGGAAACACTATATTAAACTACCATAAAATAAGGACCATCACCAACCACATAGATTTCAGAAAAGCAATAAAGGCCTGGCTGTTCATAAAGTCATGACTCAACAACATGAAGACTACGGAATATTCGGTACTATGTAACTACCCAAGTATTTTTATTGTGTTATTCCTTCAGTTAGAACACTTTGGCCCTTGTGGTTCTAAAAATTCTGGACCCATGTAATTTACTTTGCCACAGCAGTTCGATTTTAGTATCAAAAGACCGATAATGACTAGTACACTAAGCATGAGCATTTTCGCTCAATTCCAGCAGCGTTTTCACCTCGAAAATCGCCATTTTCGTCCTGCACTCCCATTTTATACACGGCAGCCATTTTTAAAAGTTGCCCTCACATAGGCTTATAATACAGTCAGATTTGATTCCAAGGACACGTACACCTTGATTGACTTTTCTCTGACCTGGGCAAGCTGGAACCATTGCCTCAGGCCAAACCTGTTTGGTCAGTCCCTCTCCCAGTGGCCGAATCAGATAGCATCAAGGCACACCATGCCATAAAACCCTTATTATCGCTCACACACCCTGCCTAATCTTGCTCACACCTGCACCTGCTCTTTTCTTCTTCTTACTTTACGAGGGGGAGGTGCCCGTTTTTATTGGGGGTCCACACTTATCTGATGTAAAATACTAGGCCTTGCCGGGTAATTTATTATGGGTTGGATGACATGAAATATGAGGTTTCATCATGACACTGTTTTTTCCTTTGTAGTAAAAACATGTGAATGACCAACCAAAATGTCAAGAATGTTTGCCTGAAGCTTAAAAAACTGTATATAAGGAAACCTGATTTTGCATTGACACACAGTCTCCTGAGAACATACAAACCGTGCTGTTGTACTTCTAGGACGCTTGTCACTTGGTTGCAGCCAATAAATTCGATCTTTGACTTCACCTAGAAGACTCTGAGTTTCTGTGGTCTGACTCAGGAAAGTACCCGAGGTCTTTGGGTGTACCCTGGCACCGCTGGGTTACCGGATCAGTACCGGTTCTGAAAAACCCAGTACCTCACCCTCATTATGACATTGGCGATGTAGGAAAGTACCATCTTGCCTGGCATGTTACCCCCATATTTCACTGTATATATGTTGTTTTAGTCTATGTGTCACTGGGACCCTGCCAGGCAGGGCCCCAGTGCTCATAAGTATGTGCCTGTATGTGTTCCCTGTGTGATGCCTAACTGTCTCACTGAGGCTCTGCTAACCAGAACCTCAGTGGTTATGCTCTCTCTGCTTTCCAAATTTGTCACTAACAGACTAGTGACTAAATTTACCAATTCACATTGGCATACTGGTACACCCATATAATTCCTTTGTATATGGTACTGAGGTACCCAGTGTATTGGCGTTCCAGGAGATCCCTATGGGCTGCAGCATTTATTTTGCCACCCATAGGTAGCTCTGACAATTTTTACACAGGCCTGCCAGTGCAGCATGCGTGAAATAACGTCCACGTTATTTCACAGCCATTTACCACTGCACATAAGTAACTTATAAGTCACCTATATGTCTAACCTTCACCTGGTGAAGGTTGGGTGCAAAGTTACTTAGTGTGTGGGCACCCTGACACTAACCAAGGTGCCCCCACATCGTTCAGGGCAAATTCCCCGGACATTGTGAGTGCATGGACACCATTACACGCGTGCACTATACATAGGTCACTACCTATGTATAGCGTCACAACGGTAACTCCGAACATGGCCATGTCACATGTCTAAGATCATGGAATTGTCACCCCAATACCATTCTGACATTGGGGGGACAATTCTATGATCCCCCGGGTCTCTAGCACAGAATCCGGGTACTGCCAAACTGCCTTTCCGGGGTCTCCACTGCAGCTGCTGCTGCTGCCAACCCCTCAGACAGGTTTCTGCCATCCTGGGGTCCAGGCAGCCCTGGCCCAGGAAGGCAGAACAAAGGATTTCCTCTGAGAGAGGGTGTTACACCCTCTCCCTTTGGAAATAGGTGTGAAGGGCTGGGGAGGAGTAGCCTCCCCCAGCCTCTGGAAATGCTTTGATGGGCACAGATGGTGCCCATCTCTGCATTAGCCAGTCTACACATGTTCAGGGATCCCCCAGCCCTGCTCTGGTGCGAAACTAGACAAAGGAAAGGGGAGTGACCACTCCCCTGACCAGTACCTCCAAGGGAAGGTGCCCAGAGCTCCACCAGTGTGTCCCAGACCTCTGCCATCTTGGAAACAGAGGTGTTGGGGGCACACTGGACTGCTCTGAGTGGCCAGTGCCAGCAGGTGACGTCAGAGGCCCCTTCTGATAGGCTCTTACCTCTCTTGGTAGCCAATTCTCCTAACTTGGTAGCCAAACCTCTTTTTCTGGCTATTTAGGGTCTCTGCTTTAGGGAATTCTTTAGATAACGAATGCAAGAGCTCACCAGAGTTCCTCTGCATCTCCCTCTTCACCTTCTACCAAAGGATCGACCGCTGACTGCTCCAGGACGCCTGCAAAACCGCAACAAAGTAGCAAGGCGACTACCAGCAACATTGTAGCGCCTAATCATGCCGGCTTTCTTGACTGTTTCCAAGTGGTGCATGCTCTGGGGGTAGCCTGCCTACACCCTGCACCAGAAGCTCCGAAGAAATCTCCTGTGGGTCGATGGAATTTTCCCCCTCCTAACGCAGGCACCAAAAGACTGCATCACTGGTCCTCTGAGTCCCCTCTCATCCTGACGAGCGTGGTCCCTGGAACACAGCAACTCTGTCCAAGTGACTCCCACAGTCCAGTGACTCTTCAGTCCAAGTTTGGTGGAGGTAAGTCCTTGCCTCCCCACGCTAGACTGCAAAGCTGTGTACCGCGTGATTTGCAGCTGCTCCGGCTCCTGTGCACTCTTCCAGGATTTCCTTTGTGCACAGCCAAGCCTGGGTCCCCAGCACGCTGTCCTGCAGTGCACAACCTTCTGAGTTGTCCTCCGATGTCGTGGGACCCCCTTTTGTAACTTCGCATGGACTGTGGTTCACTCTTCTTCCAAGTGCCTGCTGGGGTACTTCTGCGGGAGCTGCCTGCTTCTGTGAGGGCTCTCTGAGTTGCTAAGCGCCCCCTCTGTCTCCTCCTCCAAAGGCGACATCCTGGTCCCTCCTGGTCCTCAGCAGCACCCAAAAACTACTACCAAGACCCTTGCAGCTAGCAAGGCTTGTTTTCGGTCTTTCTGCGTGGGAACACATCTGCAAGCTTCATCGCAACGTGGGACATCTGTCTTCCAAAGGAGAAGTCCCTAGTCCTCTTCTTTCTTGCAGAACTCCAAGCTTCTTCAAACTGTTTGCTTCCTTGAACCTTCATCTGGGGTTTCCTGGGCTCCTGCCCCCCCGGACACTGTCGCGACTATTGGACTTGGTCCCCTTGTCTTGCAGGTACTCAGGTCCGGAAATCCGTTGTCAGTGCACCCAGAAACACGTGTCCAGAGATACACAGCACTTGCTGCACCTACTAAGGTGAAAGACTTTGATTACTTTTGTTAATGTGAAAGAATCTGACTGCATTTACCAAGATGCATTGGGGCCAACTTTTTGCTGGAGTGTGAGGCAGTGTGCTCCCTTTTTTTTTTTTGTTGCACTGTGTCGAGTGACGGCTCTCTTGAGCTAACGGGCTGACGAGCCTTGGTGAGGCACCTGCGCACCAGAGTGGTACATAAACCTGAGAAGACGTTTGGTGGCATTTCAAGCAACCCCAAAAAATATGCTGCTCTCTGCTGATGACGGGCGAAACCCAGAAACACGTGTCCAGGGATACACAGCACTTGCTGCACCTACTAAGGTGAAAGACTTTGATTACTTTTGTTAATGTGAAAGAATCTGACTGCATTTACCAAGATGCATTGGGGCCAACTTTTTGCTGGAGTGTGAGGCAGTGTGCTCCCTTTTTTTTTTTTTTTGCACTGTGTCGAATCACGGCTCCCTTGAGCTAATGGGCTGACAAGCCTTGGTGAGGCACCTGCGCACCAGAGTGGTACATAAACCTGAGAAGACGTTTGGTGGCATTTCAAGCAACCCCACAAAATATGCTGCTCTCTGCTGATGACGGGCGAAACCCAGAAACACGTGTCCAGAGATACACAGCACTTGCTGCACCTACTAAGGTGAAAGACTTTGATTACTTTTGTTAATGTGAAAGAATCTGACTGCATTTACCAAGATGCATTGGGGCCAACTTTTTGCTGGAGTGTGAGGCAGTGTGCTCCCTTTTTTTTTTTTTTGCACTGTGTCGAATGACGGCTCCCTTGAGCTAACGGGCTGACGAGCCTTGGTGAAGCACCTGTGCACCAGAGTGGTACATAAACCTGAGAAGACGTTTGGTGGCATTTCAAGCAACCCCACAAAATATGCTGCTCTCTGCTGATGACGGGCGAAAACCCAGAAACACATGTCCAGAGATACACAGCACTTGCTGCACCTACTAAGGTGAAAGACTTTGATTACTTTTGTTAATGTGAAAGAATCCGACTGCATTTACCAAAATGCATTGGGGGCAACTTTTTGCTGGAGTGTGAGGCAGTGTGCTCCCTTTTTTTTTTTTTTGCACTGTGTCGAATCACGGCTCCCTTGAGCTAATGGGCTGACGAGCCTTGGTGAGGCACCTGCGCACCAGAGTGGTACATAAACCTGAGAAGACGTTTGGTGGCATTTCAAGCAACCCTACAAAATATGCTGCTCTCTGCTGATGACGGGCGAAACTCAGAAACACGTGTCCAGAGATACACAGCACTTGCTGCACCTACTAAGGTGAAAGACTTTGATTACTTTTGTTAATGTGAAAGAATCTGACTGCATTTACCAAGATGCATTGGGGCCAACTTTTTGCTGGAGTGTGAGGCAGTGTGCTCCCTTTTTTTGTTTTTTTTGCACTGTGTCGAATGACGGCTCCCTTGAGCTAACGGGCTGACGAGCCTTGGTGAGGCACCTGCGCACCAGAGTGGTACATAAACCTGAGAAGACGTTTGGTGGCATTTCAAGCAACCCCACAAAATATGCTGCTCTCTGCTGATGACGGGCGAAACCCAGAAACACGTGTCCAGAGATACACAGCACTTGCTGCACCTACTAAGGTGAAAGACTTTGATTACTTTTGTTAATGTGAAAGAATCTGACTGCATTTACCAAGATGCATTGGGGCCAACGTTTTGCTGGAGTGTGAGGCAGTGTGCTCCCTTTTTTTTTTTTTTGCACTGTGTCGAATCACGGCTCCCTTGAGCTAATGGGCTGACGAGCCTTGGTGAGGCACCTGCGCACCAGAGTGGTACATAAACCTGAGAAGACGTTTGGTGGCATTTCAAGCAACCCCACAAAATATGCTGATCTCTGCTGATGACGGGCGAAACCCAGAAACATGTGTCCAGAGATACACAGCACTTGCTGCACCTACTAAGGTGAAAGACTTTGATTACTTTTGTTAATGTGAAAGAATCTGACTGCATTTACCAAGATGCATTGGGGCCAACTTTTTGCTGGAGTGTGAGGCAGTGTGCTCCCTTTTTTTTTTTTTTGCACTGTGTCGAATCACGGCTCCCTTGAGCTAATGGGCTGACGAGCCTTGGTGAGGCACCTGCGCACCAGAGTGGTACATAAACCTGAGAAGACGTTTGGTGGCATTTCAAGCAACCCTCCAAAATATGCTGCTCTCTGCTGATGACGGGCGAAACTCAGAAACACGTGTCCAGAGATACACAGCACTTGCTGCACCTACTAAGGTGAAAGACTTTGATTACTTTTGTAAATGTGAAAGAATCTGACTGCATTTACCAAGATGCATTGGGGCCAACTTTTTGCTGGAGTGTGAGGCAGTGTGCTCCCTTTTTTTGTTTTTTTTGCACTGTGTCGAATGACGGCTCCCTTGAGCTAACGGGCTGACGAGCCTTGGTGAGGCACCTGCGCACCAGAGTGGTACATAAACCTGAGAAGACGTTTGGTGGCATTTCAAGCAACCCCACAAAATATGCTGCTCTCTGCTGATGACGGGCGAAACCCAGAAACACGTGTCCAGAGATACACAGCACTTGCTGCACCTACTAAGGTGAAAGACTTTGATTACTTTTGTTAATGTGAAAGAATCTGACTGCATTTACCAAGATGCATTGGGGCCAACTTTTTGCTGGAGTGTGAGGCAGTGTGCTCCCTTTTTTTTTTTTTGCACTGTGTCGAATCACGGCTCCCTTGAGCTAATGGGCTGACGAGCCTTGGTGAGGCACCTGCGCACCAGAGTGGTACATAAACCTGAGAAGACGTTTGGTGGCATTTCAAGCAACCCCACAAAATATGCTGATCTCTGCTGATGACGGGCGAAACCCAGAAACATGTGTCCAGAGATACACAGCACTTGCTGCACCTACTAAGGTGAAAGACTTTGATTACTTTTGTTAATGTGAAAGAATCTGACTGCATTTACCAAGATGCATTGGGGCCAACTTTTTGCTGGAGTGTGAGGCAGTGTGCTCCCTTTTTTTTTTTTTTGCACTGTGTCGAATGACGGCTCCCTTGAGCTAACAGGCTGACGAGCCTTGGTGAGGCACCTGTGCACCAGAGTGGTACATAAACCTGAGAAGACGTTTGGTGGCATTTCAAGCAACCCCACAAAATATGCTGCTCTCTGATGATGACGGGCGAAAACCCAGAAACATGTGTCCAGAGATACACAGCACTTGCTGCACCTACTAAGGTGAAAGACTTTGATTACTTTTGTTAATGTGAAAGAATCTGACTGCATTTACCAAGATGCATTGGGGCCAACTTTTTGCTGGAGTGTGAGGCAGTGTGCTCCCTTTTTTTTTTTTTGCAGTGTGTCGAGTGACGGTTCTCTTGAGCTAACGGGCTGACGAGCCTTGGTGAGGCACCTGCGCACCAGAGTGGTACATAAACCTGAGAAGACGTTTGGTGGCATTTCAAGCAACCCCACAAAATATGCTGCTCTCTGCTGATGACGGGCGAAACCCAGAAACACATGTCCAGAGATACACAGCACTTGCTGCACCTAATAAGGTGAAAGACTTTGATTACTTTTGTTAATGTGAAAGAATCGGACTGCATTTACCAAGATGCATTGGGGCCAACTTTTTGCTGGAGTGTGAGGCAGTGTGCTCCCTTTTTTTTTTTTTTTTTTGCAGTGTGTCGGATGACGGCTCTGTAGGAGGCTCGACTGGCTTGTAGTGAGTACCAAGGGGTACTTGCACCTTGCACCAGGCCCAGTTATCCCTTATTTGTGAATAGGGTGTCTAGCAGCTTCGGCTGATAGATAATGGTAGCTTAGCAGGGCAGCTTAGGCTGAACTAGGAGACGTGTGAAGCTACTACAGTACCACTTAGTGTCATATGCACAATATCTTAAGAAAACACAATACACAGTTATACTAAAAATAAAGGTACTTTATTTTTATGACAATATGCCAAAGTATCTTAGAGTGTACCCTCAGTGAGAGGATAGGAAATATACACAAGATATATATACACAATAGCAAAAATATGCAGTATAGTCTTAGAAAACAGTGCAAACAATGTATAGTTATAATAGGATGCAATGGGGAAACATAGGGATAGGGGCAACACAAACCATACACTCCAAAAGTGGAATGCGAACCACGAATGGACCCCAAACCTATGTGACCTTGTAGAGGGTCGCTGGGACTATTAGAAAATAGTGAGAGTTAGAAAAATAACCCTCCCCAAGACCCTGAAAAGGGAGTGCAAAGTGCACTAAAGTTCCCCTAAAGACAAAGAAGTCGTGTTAGAGTAATAATGCAGGAATGACACAAACCAACAATGCAACAACTGTGGATTTCTAATCTCGGGTACCTGTGGAACAAGGGGACCAAGTCCAAAAGTCACAAGCAAGTCGGAGATGGGCAGATGCGCAGGAAATGCCAGCTGCGGGTGCAAAGGAGCTTCCACTGGACAGAAGAAGCTGCAGTTTCTGCAAGAACGCAAAGGGCTAGAGACTTTCCCTTTGGAGGACGGATCCGTCTCGCCTTGTAGAGTCGTGCAGAAGTGTTTTCCCGCCAAAAGAACACCAACAAGCCTTGCTAGCTGCAAATCGTGCGGTTAGCATTTTTGGACGCTGCTGTGGCCCAGGAGGGACCAGGAGGTCGCAAATTTAACCAGGAGGTAGAGGGGACATGGAGCAAGACAAGAAGTCCTCTTAGCAGCAGGTAGCACCCGGAGAAGTGCCAGAAACAGGCACTACGAGGATGCGTGAAACGGTGCTCACCCGAAGTTACACAAAGGAGTCCCACGTCGCCGGAGACCAACTTAGAAAGTCGTGCAATGCAGGTTAGAGTGCCGTGGACCCAGGCTGGACTGTGCACAAAGGATTTCCGCCGGAAGTGCACAGAGGCCGGAATAGCTGCAAAAGTCACGGTTCCTAGCAATGCAGTCTAGCGAGGTGAGGCAAGGACTTACCTCCACCAAACTTGGACTGAAGAGTCACTGGACTGTGGGGGCCACTTGGACAGAGTTGCTGGATTCGAGGGACCTCGCTCGTCGTGCTGAGAGGAGACCCAAGGGACCGGTAATGCAGCTTTTTGGTGCCTGCGGTTGCAGGGGGAAGATTCCGTCGACCCACAGGAGATTTGCTACGTCTTTGCTACTATGTTGCAGGTTTGCAGGCTTCCAGCGCGGTCAGCAGTCGATTCCTTGGTAGAAGGTGAAGAGAGAGATGCAGAGGAACTCGGCTGAGCTCTTGCATTCGTTATCTAAAGTTTCCCCAGAGACAGAGGCCCTAAATAGCCAGAAAAGAGGGTTTGGCTACCTAGGAGAGAGGATAGGCTACTAACACCTGAAGGAGCTTATCAGAAGGAGTCTCTGACGTCACCTGGTGGCACTGGCCACTCAGAGCAGTCCAGTGTGCCAGCAGCACCTCTGTTTCCAAGATGGCAGAGGTCTGGAGCACACTGGAGGAGCTCTGGACACCTCCCAGGGGAGGTGCAGGTCAGGGGAGTGGTCACTCCCCTTTCCTTTGTCCAGTTTCGCGCCAGAGCAGGGCTAAGGGGTCCCCTGAACCGGTGTAGACTGGCTTATGCAGAATTGGGCACATCTGTGCACAAGAAAGCATTTCCAGAGGCTGGGGGAGGCTACTCCTCCCCTGCCTTCACACCATTTTCCAAAGGGAGAGGGTGTCACACCCTCTCTCAGAGGAAGTTCTTTGTTCTGCCTTCCTGGGCCAGGCCTGGCTGGACCCCAGGAGGGCAGATGCCTGTCTGAGGGGTTGGCAGCAGCAGCAGCTGCAGTGAAACCCCAGGAAGGGCAGTTTGGCAGTACCAGGGTCTGTGCTACAGACCACTGGGATCATGGAATTGTGCCAACAATGCCAGGATGGCATAGAGGGGGCAATTCCATGATCTTAGACATGTTACATGGCCATATTCTGAGTTACCATTGTGAAGCTACATATAGGTAGTGACCTAGATGTAGTGCACGCGTGTAATGGAGTCCCCGCACTCACAAAGTTCAGGGAATTGGCTCTGAACAATGTGGGGGCACCCTGGCTAGTGCCAGGGTGCCCTCACACTAAGTAACTTTGCACCTAACCTTTACCAGGTAAAGGTTAGACATATAGGTGACTTATAAGTTACTTAAGTGCAGTGTAAAATGGCTGTGAAATAACGTGGACGTTATTTCACTCAGGCTGCAGTGGCAGGCCTGTGTAAGAATTGTTAGAGGTCCCTATGGGTGGCAAAAGAAATGCTGCAGCCCATAGGGATCTCCTGGAACCCCAATACCCTGGGTACCTCAGTACCATATACTAGGCAATTATAAGGGTGTTCCAGTAAGCCAATGTAAATTGGTAAAAATGGTCACTAGCCTGTTAGTGACAATTTGGAAAGAAATGAGAGAGCATAACCACTGAGGTTCTGATTAGCAGAGCCTCAGTGAGACAGTTAGTCACTACACAGGTAACACATTCAGGCACACTTATGAGCACTGGGGCCCTGGGTTACCAGGGTCCCAGTGACACATACAACTAAAACAACATATATACAGTGAAAAATGGGGGTAACATGCCAGGCAAGATGGTACTTTCCTACACAACCCCCCCCCCAAACGAAGGACAATAAGACTAGCCATGACCTGATGAGTCTTCATTGTCTAAGTGGAAATATCTGGAGAGTCCATCTGCATTGGAGTGGCTACTCCCAGGTCTATGTTCCACTGTATAGTCCATTCCCTGTAGGGATCTGGACCACCTCAACAATTTAGGATTTTTACCTTTCATTTGTTTTAGCCAAAGTAGAGGTTTGTGGTCTGTCTGAACAATGAAGTGAGTGCCAAACAGGTATGGCCTCAACTTCTTCAGTGCCCAGACCACAGCAAAGGCCTCCCTCTCAATGGTAGACCAACGCTTTTCTCTAGGGGTCAACCTCCTACTAATAAAAGCAACAGGTTGATCCTGGCCCTCAGAATTGAGTTGTGATAGGACTGCCCCTACTCCTAATTCAGATGCATCAGTTTGGACATAGAATTTTTTAGAGTAACAAGGGCTTTTCAGGACAGGTGCAGAGCACATGGCCTGCTTCAGCTCCTCAAAAGCTTTCTGACAGTTTGCTGTCCATAATACCTTTTTAGGCATTTTCTTGGATGTGAGGTCATTAAGAGGGGCTGCAATGGAGCCATAGTTCTTAATGAACCTCCTGTAATACCCAGTGAGGCCTAGGAAGGCTCTCACCTGAGTCTGAGTAGTAGGGGGAACCCAATCAATAATTGTTTGGATTTTCCCCTGAAGTGGTGCAATCTGTTCCTCACCAACAAGGTGTCCCAGATAAACCACCTTACCCTGCCCTATCTGGCACTTTGAAGCCTTGATAGTGAGGCCTGCCTTTTGCAGGGCCTCCAAAACTTTCCATAGGTGGACCAGGTGATCATCCCAGCTGGAGCTAAAGACAGCTATATCGTCCAAATATGCTGCACCGAAAGCTTCCAGCCCTTGCAGGACTGTGTTCACCAACCTCTGGAAAGTGGCAGGTGCATTTTTCAAACCAAAAGGCATTACAGTAAACTGGTAATGTCCTCCCATGGTTGAAAATGCTGTTTTCGATTTAGCATATTCTGACAATTTGATCTGCCAATACCCTGCAGTCAAGTCAAAAGTGCTTAGATACTTGGCAGATGCCAGTGTATCTATGAGCTCATCTGCCCTGGGTATAGGGTGAGCATCAGTTTTGGTTACCAAGTTGAGACCTCTATAATCTACACAAAACCGCATTTCCTTCTTTCCATCTTTGGAATGGGGTTTTGGAACAAGTACCACAGGAGAAGCCCATGGACTGTCAGAGTGCTCAAACACTCCTAGTTCTAACATTTTCTGGACCTCTTGCTTTATGCAGTCCCTGACATGGTCAGGCTGCCTATAGATCTTACTTTTGACAGGCAAGCTGTCTCCAGTATCTATAGTGTGCTCACACCAAGACGTGGTTCCTGGCACAGTAGAGAAGAGTTCAGAGAATTGATCTAGGAGGTTTATGCAATTGTCTTTCTGCTCAGCAGTAAGACAATCAGCCAAAACTACACCTTCCACCAGAGCATCTTGTTCTGTGGAAGAGAAGAGATCAGGTAGAGGATCACTGTCTTCTTCCTGTCCCTCATCTGTTGCCATGAGCAGGGTGAGATCAGCCCTGTCATAGTAGGGTTTCAGGCGGTTGACATGGAGCACCCTGAGGGGACTCCTGGCAGTGCCTAAGTCAACTAAATAAGTGACTTCACCCTTTTTCTCAACAATTGTGTGGGGTTCACTCCATTTATCTTGGAGTGCTCTTGGGGCCACAGGCTCCAAGACCCACACTTTCTGTCCTGGTTGGTACTGCACCAAAACAGCCTTCTGATCATGCCATTGCTTCTGGAGCTCTTGGCTGGCCTGAAGGTTCTTACTGGCCTTTTTCATATACTCAGCCATCCTTGATCTGAGGCCAAGTACATAATCCACAATATCCTGCTTAGGAGCTTTTAAAGGTTGTTCCCAACCCTCCTTTACAAGTGTTAGTGGACCCCTAACAGGGTGTCCAAAAAGAAGTTCAAAGGGGCTAAAGCCCACTCCTTTCTGGGGTACCTCCCTGTAGGCAAAAAGGAGGCATGGTAAAAGGATATCCCATCTCCTGCGGAGTTTTTCAGGGAGACCCATAATCATGCCTTTGAGAGTTTTATTAAATCTCTCCACCAGTCCATTTGTTTGTGGATGATAGGGTGTGGTGAACTTGTAAGTTACCCCACACTCCTTCCACATGGCCTTTAAGTATGCAGACATGAAATTGCTTCCCCTGTCTGATACTACTTCCTTTGGGAAGCCCACCCTGGAAAATATTCCCAGGAGGGCCTTTGCCACTGCAGGAGCTGTAGTGGTCCTTAAAGGAATAGCTTCAGGGTATCTTGTGGCATGGTCCACTACCACCAAGATGAATCTATTGCCTGAAGCAGTAGGAGGGTCAAGGGGGCCAACTATGTCAACCCCTACCCTTTCAAAGGGAACCCCAACCACAGGCAGTGGAATAAGGGGTGCCTTTGGGGTGCCACCTGTCTTGCCACTGGCTTGACAGGTTTCACAGGACTTACAAAATTCCTTTGTGTCCTCAGACATTCTAGGCCAATGAAACAGGGGAACAAGCCTGTCCCAAGTTTTCATTTGTCCTAGATGCCCAGCTAGGGGAATGTCATGTGCCAGGGTTAGGAGGAACTTTCTGTACTCCTGAGGAATCACTAATCTCCTGGCAGCTCCAGGTTTAGGATCCCTATGCTCAGTGTACAAGAGGTTGTCCTCCCAGTAAACTCTGCGAGAGTCACTGACATCCCCATTAGCCTGTTTGACAGCTTGCTGTTTGAGACCCTCTAATGTGGGACAGGTTTGCTGTGCCACACTCAGCTCCTCCCTGGCAGGCCCCCCTTCACCCAAAAGCTCAGCAGTATCTGCGTCCAGCTCCTCTGGTGTAGGTTATGCACAAGGAGGGAATTCTTCTTCCTCAGAAGTAGAATCCACTGTAGAGGGAGGGATAGTAGGAAGTGGTTTGCTTCTACTAGCCCTAGCTTTAGGGAGCACTTGGTCCATTGTTCCAGGATCCAAGCTTCCCTGTCCTTTTTGCTTTTTGGCCTGAGCCCTTGTCAAAGCAAAAATATGCCCTGGGATGCCCAGCATTGCTGCATGGGCCTCCAACTCCACATCTGACCAAGCTGATGTCTCCAAATCATTTCCTAGTAGACAGTCTACAGGTAAATCTGTGGCTACCACAACTTTCTTTGGACCAGTAACCCCCCCCCCAGTTGAGATTAACAACAGCCATGGGGTGGCTAAGTGTGTTGTTGTGAGCATCGGTTACTTGGTACTGGTGACCAAGTAGGTGTTGTTCAGGGTGGACCAGTTTCTCCATGACCACAGTCACACTGGCACCAGTGTCCCTGTAGGCCTGAACCTCAACACCATTTATTAGGGGTAGCTGCTTGTACTTATCCATATTAAGGGGACAAGCAACTAAGGTGGCTAAATCAATAGCCCCCTCAGAGACTAACACAGCCTCTGTGGCCTCCCTAACAGGGCCAACCCCAACTAAGTTACCAATAGTGAGCCCAGCTACTCCCTTGGATTGGCTATTAGTAGGTTTGCTCCCACCACCACTGCTATTAGTAGGGACACTAGGGGTAGCAGTAGGGGTTGTAGTGGTAGGAGCATTGGTGCTTTTCTTTGGACAACTGGGATCTGTTGTCCAATGGCCTTTTATTTTACATAAATAGCACCATGGTTTCTTTTCCTTGCTTGGATTAAAAGAGGATTTGGGCCCACCACCCCCACCAGAGTGTTTTTTTGTGGGCCTGATGAAGACTAATTTTTAGATTTGTCTCCACCCTTGTCAGAAGACTTACCATCCTTCTTTTTGTTGCCATCTTTGTCACCCCCTGCATGAACTTTTCTGTTCACCCTTGTTCTGACCCATTTGTCTGCCTTCTTTCCCAATTCTTGGGGAGAGGTCAGATCAGAGTCCACCAAGTACTAGTGCAACAAATCAGACACACAATTATTAAGAATATGCTCTCTCAGGATTAAGTTATACAGGCTGTCATAATCAGTAACTTTACTGCTATGTAACCACCCCTCCAAGGCCTTCACTGAATGGTCAATGAAATCAACCCAGTCTTGTGAAGACTCCTTTTTGGTCTCTCTGAACTTTATCCTGTATTGTTCAGTGGTTAAGCCATAACCATCCAGGAGTGCATTCTTAAGAACTTGGAAATTATTGGCATCATTTTCTTTCACAGTAAGGAGCCTATCCCTACCTTTTCCACTAAATGATAGCCATAGGATAGCAGCCCACTGCCTTTGAGGGACATCCTGTACAACACAGGCCCTCTCAAGTGCAGCAAACCACTTGTTAATGTCATCCCCCTCCTTATAAGGGGGAACTATCTTGTGCAGATTCCTGGAATCATGCTCTTTTGCAGGATGACTATGGGGAATACTGCTGCTGCCACCATGGGTATCTAAACCCAACTTCTGTCTTTCCTTCTCTAGTTCAAAAGACTGTCTATCCAAATCCAGCTGTTGCTTTTTAAGCTTCAGTCTGGTTTGTTCCACCCTCAACTTATTGAGTTCCCTCTCTAACATTCTGTCATCAGGGTTGGTGGGAGGGACATTCCTAGATACAGAGGTATGATGGGAATGAACAGAAGGAGACCTGTCCCTTACAGAAGCCACCCTAACAGCTTGGCTAACAGAAACATTACTACCAGTATGGTGAGAATAAATGCTTTTGCTATGATGTGAGACAACACTATTTGTATGGTGTGGCTCATCATCATTACCAACTATGCTAGACTGTCTAGTAATGGGCAGGCTAGGAAGTTTCTTTCCTGAATCTTTTCCTGGGGGAGTCCCTGAATCAGATTGGGAACTATTAGGTACTTTTTCAACAGATGGGGCACTTATAGCCTTATCTTGTTCTCTAAGCATGTTAAGTAACAATTCCAAGGAAGGATTCTTCCCTACACTCAAACCTCTCTCTACACAGAGACTCCTTGCTCCTTTCCAGCTAAGGTGGTCATATGCAAGTTTGGACAGATCAACATTTTGGCCTGTGCCAGACATTTTTAGAGAGAGTTAAAGTGATAGAAAAAGAGAAAAAAAGTTTGTCAGAGCTTTTAGAAAGACAGAGAAAAAAAACTTTTAAAACTTTTTAGAACTTTTTAGAAAGTTAGAAGTACTTTTCAGCACTTAGAAAAGAGTGAAAAGAGGAAATGCAAAACTTTTTGGCTATGTGTATATACACTGACCTTGTTTTTTATATTTTTCTCTTATGAAAAGTACAATGACAAGAGTGGTAAGTAGTCTCAAAGCACTTATCCCACCACTGCACAACCAATGTAGGAGGCTGGACTGGCTTGTCGTGAGTACCAAGGGGTACTTGCACCTTGCACCAGGCCCAGTTATCCCTTATTAGTGTATAGGGTGTCTAGCAGCTTAGGCTGATAGATAATGGTAGCTTAGCAGAGCAGCTTAGGCTGAACTAGGAGACGTGTGAAGCTACTACAGTACCACTTAGTGTCATATGCACAATATCATAAGAAAACACAATACACAGTTATACTAAAAATAAAGGTACTTTATTTTTATGACAATATGCCAAAGTATCTTAGAGTGTACCCTCAGTGAGAGGATAGAAAATATACACAAGATATATATACACAATAGCAAAAATATGCAGTATAGTCTTAGAAAACAGTGCAAACAATGTATAGTTACAATAGGATGCAATGGGGAAACATAGGGATAGGGGCAACACAAACCATATACTCCAAAAGTGGAATGCGAACCACGAATGCACCCCAAACCTATGTGACCTTGTAGAGGGTCGCTGGGACTATTAGAAAATAGTGAGAGTTAGAAAAATAACCCTCCCCAAGACCCTGAAAAGTGAGTGCAAAGTGCACTAAAGTTCCCCTAAAGACAAAGAAGTCGTGTTAGAGGAATAATGCAGGAAAGACACAAACCAACAATGCAACAACTGTGGATTTCCAATATCGGGTACCTGTGGAACAAGGGGACCAAGTCCAAAAGTCACAAGCAAGTCGGAGATGGGCAGATGCCCAGGAAATGCCAGCTGCTTGTGCAAAGGAGCTTCCACTGGACATAAGAAGCTGCGATTTCTGCAGGAACGCAAAGGGCTAGAGACTTCCCCTTTAGTGGACAGATCCCACTCTCCTTGCAGAGTCGTGCAGAAGTGTTTTCCCGCCGATAGAATGCCAACAAGCCTTGCTAGCTGCAAATCGTGCGGTTAGCGTTTTTGGATGCTGCTGAGGCCCAGGAGGGACCAGGAGGTCGAAAATTGAACCAGGAGGTAGAGGAAACATCGAGCAAAACAAGGAGCCCTCTTAGCAGCAGGTAGCACCCGGAGAAGTGCCAGAAACAGGCACTACTAGGATGCGTGAAATGGTGCTCACCCGAAGTTACACAAAGGAGTCCCACGTCGCCGGAGACCAACTTAGAAAGTCATGCAATGCAGGTTAGAGTGCCGTGGACCCAGGCTGGAGTGTGCACAAAGGATTTCCGCCGGAAGTGCACGGAGGCCGGAGTAGCTGCAAAAGTCGCGGTTACCAGCAATGCAGTCTAGCGAGGTGAGGCAAGGACTTACCTCCACCAAACTTGGACTGAAGAGTCACTGGACTGTGGGGGCCACTTGGACAGAGTTGCTGGATTCGAGGGACCTCGCTCGTCATGCTGAGAGGAGACCCAAGGGACCGGTAATGCAGCTTTTTGGTGCCTGCGGTTGCAGGGGGAAGATTCCGTCGACCCACGGGAGATTTCTTCGGAGCTTCTAGTGCAGAGAGGAGGCAGACTACCCCCACAGCATGTACCACCAGGAAAACAGTCGAGAAGGCGGCAGGATCAGCGTTACAGAGTTGCAGTAGTCGTCTTTGCTACTATGTTGCAGGTTTGCAGGCTTCCAGCGCGGTCAGCAGTCGATTCCTTGGTAGAAGGTGAAGAGAGAGATGCAGAGGAACTCGGCTGAGCTCTTGCATTCGTTATCTAAAGTTTCCCCAGAGACAGAGACCCTAAATAGCCAGAAAAGAGGGTTTGGCTACCTAGGAGAGAGGATAGGCTACTAACACCTGAAGGAGCCTATCAGAAGGAGTCTCTGACGTCACCTGGTGGCACTAGCCACTCAGAGCAGTCCAGTGTGCCAGCAGCACCTCTGTTTCCAAGATGGCAGAGGTCTGGAGCACACTGGAGGAGCTCTGGACACCTCCCAGGGGAGGTGCAGGTCAGGGGAGTGGTCACTCCCCTTTCCTTTGTCCAGTTTCGCGCCAGAGCAGGGCTAAGGGGTCCCCTGAACCGGTGTAGACTGGCTTATGCAGAATTGGGCACATCTGTGCCCAACAAAGCATTTCTATAGGCTGGGAGAGGCTACTCCTCCCCTGCCTTCACACCATTTTCCAAAGGGAGAGGGTGTCACACCCTCTCTCAGAGGAAGTTCTTTGTTCTGCCATCCTGGGCCAGGCCTGGCTGGACCCCAGGAGGGCAGATGCCTGTCTGAGGGGTTGGCAGCAGCAGCAGCTGCAGTGAAACCCCAGGAAGGGCAGTTTGGCAGTACCAGGGTCTGTGCTACAGACCACTGGGATCATGGAATTGTGCCAACAATGCCAGGATGGCATAGAGGGGGCAATTCCATGATCATAGACATGTTACATGGCCATATTCGGAGTTACCATTGTGAATCTGCATATAGGTAGTGACCTATATGTAGTGCACGCGTGTAATGGTGTCCCCACACTCACAAAGTTCAGGGAATTGGCTCTGAACAATGTGGGGGCACCTTGGCTAGTGCCAGGGTGCCCTCACACTAAGTAACTTTGCACCTAACCTTTACCAGGTAAAGGTTAGACATATAGGTGACTTATAAGTTACTTAAGTGCAGTGTAAAATGGCTGTGAAATAACGTGGACGTTATTTCACTCAGGCTGCAGTGGCAGGCCTGTGTAGGAATTGTTAGAGCTCCCTATGGGTGGCAAAAGAAATGCTGCAGCCCATAGGGATCTCCTGGAACCCCAATACCCTGGGTACCTCAGTACCATATACTAGGGAATTATAAGGGTGTTCCAGTAAGCCAATGTAAATTGGTAAAAATGGTCACTAGCCTGTTAGTGACAATTTGGAAAGAAATGAGAGAGCATAACCACTGAGGTTCTGATTAGCAGAGCCTCAGTGAGACAGTTAGTCACTACACAGGTAACACATTCAGGCACACTTATGAGCACTGGGGCCCTGGGTTACCAGGGTCCCAGTGACACATACAACTAAAACAACATATATACAGTGAAAAATGGGGGTAAGATGCCAGGCAAGATGGTACTTTCCTACAGTGGTCATATGCAAGTTTGGACAGATCAACATTTTGGCCTGTGCCAGACATTTGTAGCGAGAGTTAAAGTGATAGACAAAGAGAAAAAAGTTTTCAGAACTTTTTAGAAAGACAGAAAAAAACTTTAAAAACTTTTTAGAACTTTTTTAGAAAGTTTAGAAGTACTTTTCAGCACTTAGAAAAGAGTGAAAAGAGGAAATGCAAAACTTTTTGGTTATGTGTATATACACTGAACTTGTTTTGTATATTTTTCTCTTATGAAAAGTACAATGACAAGAGTGGTAAGTAGTCTCAAAGCACTTATCCCACCGCTGCACAACCAATGTAGGAGGCTGGACTAGCTTGTAGTGAGTACCAAGGGGTACTTTCACCTTGCACCAGGCCCAGTTATCCCATATTAGTGTATAGGGTGTCTAGCAGCTTAGGCTGATAGATAATGGTAGCTTAGCAGGGCAGCTTATTCTGAACTAGGAGACATGTGAAGCTACTACAGTACCACTTAGTGTCATATGCACAATATCATAAGAAAACACAATACACAGTTATACTAAAAATAAAGGTACTTTATTTTTATGACAATATGCCAAAGTATCTTAGAGTGTACCCTCAGTGAGAGGATAGGAAATATACACAAGATATATATATACAATACCAGAAATATGCAGTATAGTCTTAGAAAACAGTGCAAACAATGTATAGTTACAATAGGATGCAATGGGGACACATAGGGATAGGGGCAACACAAACCATATACTCCAAAAGTGGAATGCGAACCAAGAATGGAAACCAAACCTATGTGACCTTGTAGAGGGTCGCTGGGACTATTAGAAAATAGTGAGAGTTAGAAAAATAACCCTCCCCAAGACCCTGAAAAGTGAGTGCAAAGTGCACTAAAGTTCCCCTAAGGACAAAGAAGTTGTGTTAGAGGAATAATGCAGGAAAGACACAAACCAACAATGCAACAACGATGGATTTCCAATCTTGGGTACCTGTGGAACAAGGGGACCAAGTCCAAAAGTCACAAGCAAGTCGGAGATGGGCAGATGTCCCGGAAATGCCAGCTGTGGGTGCATAGAAGCTTCTACGGGACAGAAGAAGCTGAGGTTTCTGCAGGAACGAAAAAGTCGAGAGTCTTCTCCTTTGGTGGAGGGATACCTCTTGCCATGTAGAGTCGTGTGGAAGTGCTTTCTCGCCGAAAGAACGCCAACAAGCCTTGCTAGCTGCAAATCGTGCGGTTAACGTTTTTGGATGCTGCTGTGGCCCAGAAAGGACCAGGATGTCGCAAATTGCGCCAGAAGGTAGAGGGGACGTCGAGCAAGACAAGGAGCCCTCTCAGCAGCAGATAGCACCCAAAGAAGTGCCAGAAACAGGCACTACAAGGATGCGTGAAACGGTGCTCACCCTAAGTTGCACAAAGAAGTCCCACGTCGCCAGAGAACAACTTAGGAGTTCGTGCAATGCAGGTTAGAGTGCCGTGCACCCAGGCTGGACTGTGCACAAAGGATTTCCACCGGAAGTGCACGGAGGCCGGAGTAGCTGCAAAAGTCGCGGTTCCCAGCAATGCAGTCTAGCGAGGTGAGGCAAGGACTTACCTCCACCAAACTTGGACTGAAGAGTCACTGGATTGTGGGAGTCACTTGGACAGAGTTGCTGGATTCGAGGGACCTCGCTCGTCGTGCTGAGAGGAGACCCAAGGGACCGGTAATGCAGCTTTTTGGTGCCTGCGGTTGCAGGGGGAAGATTCCGTCGACCCACGGGAGATTTCTTCGGAGCTTCTAGTGCAGAGAGGAGGCAGACTACCCCCACAGCATGCACCACCAGGAAAACAGTCGAGAAGGCGGCAGGATCAGCGTTACAGAGTTGCAGTAGTCGTCTTAGCTACTATGTTGCAGTTTTGCAGGCTTCCAGCGCGGTCAGCAGTCGATTCCTTGGCAGAAGGTGAAGAGAGAGATGCAGAGGAACTCAGATGAGCTCTTGCATTCGTTATCTAAAGTTTCCCCAGAGACAGAGACCCTAAATAGCCTGAAAAGAGGGTTTGGCTACCTAGGAGAGAGGATAGGCTAGCAACACCTGAAGGAGCCTATCAGGAGGAGTCTCTGACGTCACCTGGTGGCACTGGCCACTCAGAGCAGTCCAGTGTGCCAGCAGCACCTCTGTTTCCAAGATGGCAGAGGTCTGGAGCACACTGGAGGAGCTCTGGACACCTCCCAGGGGAGGTGCAGGTCAGGGGAGTGGTCACTCCCCTTTCCTTTGTCCAGTTTCGCGCCAGAGCAGGGCTAAGGGGTCCCCTCAACCGGTGTAGACTGGCTTATCGAGAATTGGGCACAGCTGTGCCCAAGAAAGCATTTCCAGAGGCTGGGGAGGCTACTCCTCCCCTGCCTTCACACCATTTTCCAAAGGGAGAGGGTGTAACACCCTCTCTCAGAGGAAGTCCTTTGTTCTGCCATCCTGAGCCAGGCCTGGCTGGACCCCAGGAGGGCAGATGCCTGTCTGAGGGGTTGGCAGCAGCAGCAGCTGCAGTGAAACCCCAGGAAGGGCAGTTTGGCAGTACCAGGGTCTGTGCTACAGACCACTGGGATCATGGGATTGTGCCAACTATGCCAGGATGGTATAGAGGGGGCAATTCCATGATCATAGACATGTTACATGGCCATATTCGGAGTTACCATTGTGAAGCTACATATAGGTAGTGACCTATATGTAGTGCACGCGTGTAATGGTGTCCCCGCACTTCCAAAGTCTGGGGAATTGGCCCTGAACAATGTGGGGGCACCTTGGCTAGTGCCAGGGTGCCCTCACACTAAGTAACTTTGCACCTAACCTTTACCAGGTAAAGGTTAGACATATAGGTGACTTATAAGTTACTTAAGTGCAGTGTAAAATGGCTGTGAAATAACGTGGACGTTATTTCACTCAGGCTGCAGTGGCAGGCCTGTGTAAGAATTGTCAGAGCTCCCTATGGGTGGTAAAAGAAATGCTGCAGCCCATAGGGATCTCCTGGAACCCCAATACCCTGGGTACCTCAGTACCATATACTAGGGAATTATAAGGGTGTTCCAGTAAGCCAATGTAAATTGGTAAAACTGGTCACTAGCCTGTCAGTGACAATTTGAAAGAAATGAGAGAGCATAACCACTGAGGTTCTGATTAGCAGAGCCTCAGTGAGACAGTTAGTCACTACACAGGTAACACATTCAGGCACACTTATGAGCACTGGGGCCCTGGAGAACAGGGTCCCAGTGACACATACAACTAAAACAACATATATACAGTGAAAAATGGGGGTAACATGCCAGGCAAGATGGTACTTTCCTACAGGCTCCCTTGAGCTAACGGGCTGACAAGCCTTGGTGAGGCACCTACGCACCAGAGTGGTACATAAACCTGAGAAGACGTTTGGTGGCATTTCAAACAACCCCACAAAATATGCTGCTCTCTGCTGATGACGGGCGAAACCCAGAAACACGTGTCCAGAGATACACAGCACTTGCTGCACCTACTAAGGTGAAAGACTTTGATTACTTTAGTTAATGTGAAAGAATCTGACTGCATTTACCAAGATGCATTGGGGCCAACTTTTTGCTGGAGTGTGAGGCAGTGTGCTCCCCCTTTTTTTTTTTTGCACTATGTCGAATGACGGCTCCCTAGAGCTAACGGGCTGATGAGCCTTGGTGAGGCACCTGCGCACCAGAGTGGTATATAAACCTGAGAAGACGTTTGGTGGCATTTCAAGCAACCCCACAAAATATGCTGCTTTCTGCTGATGACGGGCGAAACCGCGAAACACGTGTCCAGAGATACACAGCACTTGCTGCACCTACTAAAGTGAAAGACTTTGATTACTTTTGTTAATGTGAAAGAATCTGACTGCATTTACCAAGATGCATTGGGGCCAACTTTTTGCTGGAGTGTGAGGCAGTGTGCTACCTTTTTTTTTTTTTTGCACTGTGTCGAATGACGGCTCCCTTGAGCTAACGGGCTGACGAGCCTTGGTGAGGCACCTGCGCACCAGAGTGGTACATAAACCTGAGAAGACGTTTGGTGGCATTTCAAGCAACCCCACAAAATATGCTGGTCTCTGCTGATGACGGGCGAAACCCAGAAACATGTGTCCAGAGATACACAGCACTTGCTGCACCTACTAAGATAAAAGACTTTGATTACTTTTGTTAATGTGAAAGAATCTGACTGCATTTACCAAGAGGCATTGGGGCCAACTTTTAGCTGGAGTGTGAGGCAGTGTGCTCCCTTTTTTTTTGGGCACTGTGTCGAATGACGGCTCCCTTGAGCTAACGTGCTGACGAGCCTTGGTGAGGCACCTGCGCACCAGAGTGGTACATAAACCTGAGAAGACGTTTGGTGGCATTTCAAGCAACCCCACAAAATATGCTGCTCTCTGCTGATGACGGGTGAAACCCAGAAACACGTGTCCAGAGATTCACAGCACTTGCTGCACCTACTAAAGTGAAAGACTTTGATTACTTTTGTTAATGTGAAAGAATCTGACTGCATTTACCAAGATGCATTGGGGCCAACTTTTTGCTGGAGTGTGAGGCAGTGTGCTACCTTTTTTTTTTTTTTGCACTGTGTCGAATGACGGCTCCCTTGAGCTAACGGGCTGACGAGCCTTGGTGAGGCACCTGCGCACCAGAGTGGTACATAAACCTGAGAAGACGTTTGGTGGCATTTCAAGCAACCCCACAAAATATGCTGGTCTCTGCTGATGACGGCCGAAACCCAGAAACATGTGTCCAGAGATACGCAGCACTTGCTGCACCTACTAAGATAAAAGACTTTGATTACTTTTGTTAATGTGAAAGAATCTGACTGCATTTACCAAGAGGCATTGGGGCCAACTTTTAGCTGGAGTGTGAGGCAGTGTGCTCCCTTTTTTTTTGGGCACTGTGTCGAATGACGGCTCCCTTGAGCTAACGTGCTGACGAGCCTTGGTGAGGCACCTGCGCACCAGAGTGGTACATAAACCTGAGAAGACGTTTGGTGGCATTTCAAGCAACCCCACAAAATATGCTGCTCTCTGCTGATGACGGGCGAAACCCAGAAACATGTGTCCAGAGATACACAGCACTTGCTGCACCTACTAAGATAAAAGACTTTGATTACTTTTGTTAATGTGAAAGAATCTGACTGCATTTACCAAGAGGCATTGGGGCCAACTTTTAGCTGGAGTGTGAGGCAGTGTGCTCCCTTTTTTTTTGGGCACTGTGTCGAATGACGGCTCCCTTGAGCTAACGGGCTGACGAGCCTTGGTGAGGCACCTGCGCACCAGAGTGGTACATAAACCTGAGAAGACGTTTGGTGGCATTTCAAGCAACCCCACAAAATATGCTGCTCTCTGCTGATGATGGGTGAAACCCAGAAACACGTGTCCAGAGATTCACAGCACTTGCTGCACCTACTAAGGTGAAAGACTTTGATTACTTTTGTTAAGGTGAAAGAATCTGACTGCATTTACCAAGATGCATTGGGGCCAACTTTTTGCTGGAGTGTGAGGCAGTGTGCTCCCTTTTTTTTTTTTTGCACTGTGTCGAATGACGGCTCCCTTGAGCTAACGGGCTGACGAGTCTTGGTGAGGCACCTGCGCACCAGAGTGGTACATAAACCTGAGAAGACGTTTGGTGGCATTTCAAGCAACCCCACAAAATATGCTGCTCTCCGCTGATGACGGGCGAAACCCAGAAACACGTGTCCAGAGATACACAGCACTTGCTGCACCTACTAAGGTGAAAAACTTTGATTACTTTTGTTAATGTGAAAGAATCTGACTGCATTTACCAAGATGCATTGGGGCCAACTTTTTGCTGGAGTGTGAGGCAGTGTGCTCCCTTTATTTTTTATTTTTTGCACTGTGTCGAATGACGGCTCCCTTGAGCAAACGGGCTGACGAGCCTTGGTGAGGCACCTGCGCACCAGAGTGGTACATAAACCTGAGAAGACGTTTGGTGGCATTTCAAGCAACCCCACAAAATATGCTGCTCTCTGCTGATGACGGGCGAAACCCAGAAACACGTGTCCAGAGATACACAGCACTTGCTGCACCTACTAAGGTGAAAGACTTTGATTACTTTTGTTAATGTGAAAGAATCTGACTGCATTTACCAAGATGCATTGGGGCCAACTTTTTGCTGCAGTG
This sequence comes from Pleurodeles waltl, assembly GCF_031143425.1. NCBI lineage: Eukaryota > Metazoa > Chordata > Amphibia > Caudata > Salamandridae > Pleurodeles > Pleurodeles waltl. The sequence continues at coordinate 688,090,176 of NC_090448.1, read as the reverse complement.
CGAGGCAGTGTGCTCCCTTTTTTTTTTTTTGCACTGTGTCGAATGACGGCTCCCTTGAGCTAACGGGCTGACGAGCCTTGGTGAGGCACCTGCGCACCAGAGTGGTACATAAACCTGAGAAGACGTTTGGTGGCATTTCAAGCAACCCCACAAAATATGCTGCTCTCTGCTGATGACGGGCGAAACCCAGAAACACGTGTCCAGAGATACACAGCACTTGCTGCACCTAGTAAGGTGAAAGACTTTGATTACTTTTGTTAATGTAAAAGAATCTGACTGCATTTACCAAGATGCATTGGGGCCAACTTTTTGCTGGAGTGTGAGGCAGTGTGCTCCCTTTTTTTTTTTTTGCACTGTGTCGAATGACGGCTCCCTTGAGCTAACGGGCTGACGAGCCTTGGTGAGGCACCTGCGCACCAGAGTGGAACATAAACCTGAGAAGACGTTTTGTGGCATTTCAAGGAACCCCACAAAATATACTGCTCTCTGCTGATGACGGGCGAAACCCAGAAACACGTGTCCAGAGATACACAGCACTTGCTGCACCTACTAAGGTGAAAGACTTTGATTACTTTTGTTAATGTGAAAGAATCTGACTGCATTTACCAAGATGCATTGGGGCCAACTTTTTGCTGGCGTGTGAGGCAGTGTGCTCCCTTATTTTTTATTTTTTGCACTGTGTCGAATCACGGCTCCCTTGAGCTAACGGGCTGACGAGCCTTGGTGAGGCACCTGCGCACCAGAGTGGTACATAAACCTGAGAAGACTTTTGGTGGCATTTCAAGCAACCCCACAAAATATGCTGCTCTCTGCTGATGACGGGCGAAACCCAGAAACGTGTCCAGAGATACACAGCACTTGCTGCACCTACTAAGGTGAAAGACTTTGATTACTTTTGTTAATGTGAAAGAATCTGACTGCATTTACCAAGATGCATTGGGGCCAACTTTTTACTGGAGTGTGAGGCAGTGTGCTCCCTTTTTTTTTTTTTGCACTGTGTAGAATGACGGCTCCCTTGAGCTAACGGGCTGACGAGCCTTGGTGAGGCACCTGCGCACCAGAGTGGTACATAAACCTGAGAAGACGTTTGATGGCATTTCAAGCAACCCCACAAAATATGCTGCTCTCTGCTGATGACGGGTGAAACTCAGAAACACGTGTCCAGAGATACACAGCACTTGCTGCACCTACTAAGGTGAAAGACTTTGATTACTTTTGTTAATGTGAAAGAATCTGACTGCATTTACGTTGATGCATTGGGGCCAACTTTTTGCTGGAGTGTGAGGCAGTGTGCTCCCTTTTTTTTTTTTTTTTTGCACTGTGTCGAATGACGGCTCCCTTGAGCTAACGGGCTGACGAGCCTTGCTGAGGCACCTGCGCACCAGAGTGGTACATAAACCTGAGAAGACGTTTGGTGGCATTTCAAGCAACCCCACAAAATATGCTGCTCTCTGCTGATGACGGGCAAAACCCAGAAACACGTGTCCAGAGATACACAGCACTTGCTGCACCTACCAAGGAGAAAGACTTTGATTACTTTTTTTAATGTGAAAGAATCTGACTGCATTTACCAAGATGCATTGGGGCCAACTTTTTGCTGGAGTGTGAGGCAGTATGCTCCCTTTGTTTTTTTATTATTGCACTGTGTCGAATGACGGCTCCCTTGAGCTAACGGGCTGACGAGCCTTGGTGAGGCACCTGCGCACCAGAGTGGTACATAAACCTGAGAAGACGTTTGGTGGCATTTCAAGCAACCCCACAAAATATGCTGCTCTCTGCTGATGACGGGCGAACCCAGAAACACGTGTCCAGAGATACACAGCACTTGCTGCACCTACTAAGGTGAAAGACTTTGATTACTTTTGTTAATGTGAAAGAATCTGACTGCATTTACCAAGATGCATTGGGGCCAACTTTTTGCTGGAGTGTGAGGCAGCGTGCTCCCTTTTTTTTTTTTTTTTTTGCACTGTGTCGAATGACGGCTTCCTTGAGCTAACGGGCTGACGAGCCTTGGTGAGGCACCTGCGCACCAGAGTGGTACATCAACCTGAGAAGACGTTTGGTGGCATTTCAAGCAACCCCACAAAATATGCTGCTCTCTGCTGATGACGGGCGAAACCCAGAAACACGTGTCCAGAGATACACAGCACTTGCTGCCCCTACTAAGGTGAAAGACTTTGATTACTTTTGTTAATGTGAAAGAATCTGACTGCATTTACCGAGATGCATATGTAGGAGGCTGGACTGGCTTGTAGTGAGTACCAAGGGGCACTTGCACCTTGCACCAGGCCCAGTTATCTCTTATTAGTGTATAGGGTGTCTAGCAGCATAGGCTGATAGATAATGGTAGCTTAGCAGAGCAGCTTAAGCTGAACTAGGAGACGAGTGAAGCTCCTACAGTACCACTAGTGTCATATGCACAATATCATAAGAAAACACAATAAACAGATATACTAAAAATAAAGGTACTTTATTTTTATGACAATATGCCAAAGTATCTCAGAGTGTACCCTCAGTATGAGGATAGCAAATATACACAAGATATATGTACACAATACCAAAATATGCAGTAATAGTATTAGAAAACAGTGCAAACAATGTATAGTTACAATAGGATGCAATGGGGACACATAGGGATAGGGGCAAAACAAACCATATACTCCAAAAGTGGAATGCGAACCACAAATGGACCCCAAACCTATGTGACCTTGTAGAGGATCGCTGGGACTATTAGAAAATAGTAAGGGTTAGAAAAATAGCCCACCCCAAGACCCTGAAAAGTGAGTGCAAAGTGCAATAAAGTTCCCCAAAGGACGTAGGAGTCGTGATAGGGGAATTCTGCAGGAAAGACACAAACCAGCAATGCAACAATGATGGATTTCCAGTCGAGGGTACTTGTGGAACAAGGGGACCAAGTCCAAAAGTCACAAGCAAGTCGGAGATGGGCAGATGCCCAGGAAATGCCAGCTGTGGATGCAAAGAAGCTACTACTGGACAGTAGAAGCTGAAGGTTCTGTAGGAACGACAAGGGCTAGAGACTTCCCCTTTGGAGGATGGATCCCGCACGCAGTTGAAAGTCGAGCAGAAGTGCTTTCCTAAAGAAAGACCGCCAACAAGCCTTGCTAGCTGCAAATTGTGCAGTTAGGGTTTTTGGATGCTGCTGTGGCCCAGGAGGGACCAGGATGTCGCCAATTGCGTCTGGGGACAGAGGGGGTGTCGAGCAAAACATGGAGCCCTCTCAGAAGCAGGCAGCACCCACAGAACTGCCGGAACAGGCACTACAAAGATACGTGAAACGGTGCTCACCCGAAGTCGCACCAAGGAGTCCCACGTCGCCGGAGGACAACTTAGGAAGTCGTGCAATGCAGGTTAGAGTGCCGTGGACCCAGGCTGGACTGTGCACAAAGGGTTTCTGCCGGAAGTGCACGGAGGCCGGAGTAGCTGCAAAAGGCGCGGTTCTCAGCAATGCAGTCTGGCGTGGGGAAGCAAGGACTTACCTCCACCAAACTTGGACTGAAGAGTCACTGGACTGTGGGAGTCACTTGAACAGAGTTGCTGGATTCAAGGGACCTCGCTCGTCATGCTGAGAGGAGACCCAGGGTACCGGTGATGCAGTTCTTTGGTGCCTGCGGTTGCAGGGGTACGATTCCGTCGACCCACGTGAGATTTCTTCGGAGCTTCTAGTGCAGAGAGGAGGCAGACCACCCCCACAGCATGCACCACCAGGAAAACAGTTGAGAAGGCGGCAGGATCAGCGTTACAGAGTTGCAGTAGTCGTCTTTGCTACTTTGTTGCAGTTTTGCAGGCTTCCAGCGCGGTCAGCAGTCGATTCCTTGGCAGAAGGTGAAGAGAGAGATGCAGAGGAACTCGGATGAGCTCTTGCATTCGTTATCTAAGGAATCCCCAGAGTCAGAGACCCTAAATAGCCTGAAAAGAGGGTTTGGCTACTTAGGAGAGAGGATAGGCTAGCAACACCTGAAGGAGCCTATCAGAAGGAATCTCTGACATCACCTGGTGGCACTGGCCACTCAGAGCAGTCCAGTGTGCCAGCAGCACCTCTGTTTCCAAGATGGCAGAGGTCTGAAGCACACTGGAGGAGCTCTGGGCACCTCCCAGGGGAGGTGCAGGTGAGGGGAGTGGTCACTCCCCTTTCCTTTGTCCAGTTTCGCTCCAGAGCAGGGCTAAGGGGTCCCTGAACCGGTGTAGACTGGCTTATGCAGAAATGGGCACCATGTGTGCCCATGAAAGCATTTCCAGAGGCTGGGGGAGGCTACTCCCCCCCTGCCTTCACACCATTTTCCAAGGGCAGAGGGTGTAACACCCTCTCTCAGAGGAAGTCCTTTGTTCTGCCATCCTGGGCCAAGCTTGGCTGGACCCCAGGAGTGCAGAAACCTTTCTGAGGGGTTGGCAGCAGCAGCAGCTGCAGTGAAACCCCAGGAAAGGCAGTTTGGCAGTACCAGGGTCTGTGCTACAGACCACTGGGATCATGGGATGGTGCCAACTATGCCAGGATGGCATAGAGGGGGCAATTCCATGATCATAGACATGTTACATGGCCATATTCGGAGTTTCCATTGTGAAGCTACATATAGGTAGTGACCTATATGTAGTGCACGCATGTAATGGTGTCCCCGCACTCACAAAGTCCGGGGAATTGGCCCTGAACAATGTGGGGGCACCTTGGCTAGTGCCAGGATGCCCTCACACTAAGTAACTTTGCACCTAGCCTTTACCAGGTAAAGGTTAGACATATAGGTGACTTATAAGTTACTTAAGTGCAGTGTAAAATGGCTGTGAAATAACGTGGACGTTATTTCACTCAGGCTGCAGTGGCAGGCCTGTGTAAGAATTGTCAGAGCTCCCTATGGGTGGCAAAAGAAATGCTGCAGCCCATAGGGATCTCCTGGAACCCCAATACCCTGGGTACCTCAGTACCATATACTCGGGAATTATAAGGGTGTTCCAGTAAGCCAATGTAAATTGGTAAAATTGGTCACTAGCCTGTTAGTGACAATTTGAAAGAAATGAGAGAGCATAACCACTGAGGTTCTGGTTAGCAGAGCCTCAGTGAGACAGTTAGGCATCACACAGGGAACACATACCTATAGGTCACAAACTTATTAGCACTGGGGTCCTGACTAGCAGGGTCCCAGTGACACATAACAAACATACTGAAAACATAGGGTTTTCACTATGAGCACTGGGTCCTGGCTAGCAGGATCCCAGTGAGACAGTGAAAACACCCTGACATACACTCACAAACATTCCAAAAGTGGGGGTAACAAGGCTAGAAAGAGGCTACTTTCTCACACAAACCCCCCCAAACGAAGGACAATAAGGCTAACCTTGGCCAGTTGAGACTTTATTGTCTAAGTGGTGATAAGTAGAGAGTAGCTCTGCAATAGACTGGTTACTCCCTTTATCATCCACTATATGGTTACTTCTCTGTGGGGATGTAAACCACCCTGTTTGAAGTTTTTTAGCTAAGCAACAATGTGAAGATGTATTTTCAGAGTTTCTATCAGTAAGTTTTAGTTTAGAGCAGTGGGAATTGTCCACTGAACCTATTTGTAGTGATGGAAATGCCAGACAGGGATGCTGTCTCAGAAAAGCCATGGCTGGGCAAAATCTTTGTCCATATGGCTGGAAGAGAGAACAGGGATGCTGTTTCTCTTGAGTTAGAGCAGGGCAGGGATGCTGTCCTATGAGCTCCACACTAGGGCAGGGATGCTGTCCTAAGTGTTGTGAGGCAGTGCAGAGTTTCTGCACTAAAGTTTCTCTGGGAGGGTTGGAGGGATGCTCCATGTTAACTAAAATGGTGCTGTTTTTCTCACCAATGTTAGTTATCCCACAGAGAGGTACTTCTACCTCAGGGAGTACAGCTTTGCCAGCTGATGCTTCCCTTGGAACAGGTGCCACACCAGGAGAGGTTTCCCCTACCACAGGAATGGTATCCTGAATGGCAGGGTGGTTAGGGGATACTGTGATTCCCTTTTTACCTGTTGATGGAGAGGGATCCTGAGTTTTCAGGCCTTCTCTCCTTTGCTTTTTCATTTCAGTAGAAATGAGAGGGAACAATTCCTCTAGGATGCCCAGCATGGCTGCATGGGCATAAAACTCAACATCAGCCCAACCTGAGGCCTCTAGGTCATTACCTAAGAGACAGTCTACAGGTAAGCTAGGTGATACCACCACCTGCTTAGGGCCAGTAACTCCACCCCAACTAAACTGAATAATAGCTAAGGGAAGAAACTTAGTGGAGTTATGGACATCAATAATCTTATACTGTTGTCCAATGATGTGTTGTTCAGGATGCACTAGGTTTTCCGTCACCAAAGTGATACTGGCACCTGTGTCCCTGTAGGCCAAGGCCTCAACACCATTGTAGGAAAGTACCATCTTGCCTGGCATGTTACCCCCATATTTCACTGTATATATGTTGTTTTAGTTGTATGTGTCACTGGGACCCTCGTAACCCAGGGCCCCAGTGCTCATAAGTGTGCCTGAATGTGTTACCTGTGTAGTGACTAACTGTCTCACTGAGGCTCTGCTAACCAGAACCTCAGTGGTTATGCTCTCTCATTTCTTTCCAAATTGTCACTAACAGGCTAGTGACCATTTTTACCAATTTACATTGGCTTACTGGAACACCCTTATAATTCCCTAGTATATGGTACTGAGGTACCCAGGGTATTGGGGTTCCAGGAGATCCCTATGGGCTGCAGCATTTCTTTTGCCACCCATAGGGAGCTCTGACAATTCTTACACAGGCCTGCCACTGCAGCCTGAGTGAAATAACGTCCACGTTATTTCACAGCCATTTTACACTGCACTTAAGTAACTTATAAGTCACCTATATGTCTAACCTTTACCTGGTAAAGGTTAGGTGCAAAGTTACTTAGTGTGAGGGCACCCTGGCACTAGCCAAGGTGCCCCCACATTGTTCAGAGCCAATTCCCTGAACTTTGTGAGTGCGGGGACACCATTACACGCGTGCACTACATATAGGTCACTACCTATATGTAGCTTCACCATGGTAACTCCGAATATGGCCATGTAACATGTCTATGATCATGGAATTGCCCCCTCTATGCCATCCTGGCATAGTTGGCACAATCCCATGATCCCAGTGGTCTGTAGCACAGACCCTGGTACTGCCAAACTGCCCTTCCTGGGGTTTCACTGCAGCTGCTGCTGCTGCCAACCCCTCAGACAGGCATCTGCCCTCCTGGGGTCCAGCCAGGACTGGCCCAGGATGGCAGAACAAAGAACTTCCTCTGAGAGAGGTTGTGACACCCTCTCCCTTTGGAAAATGATGTGAAGGCAGGGGAGGAGTAGCCTCCCCCAGCCTCTGGAAATGCTTTGTTGGGCACAGATGTGCCCAATTCTGCATAAGCCAGTCTACACCGGTTCAGGGACCCCTTAGCCCCTGCTCTGGCGCGAAACTGGACAAAGGAAAGGGGAGTGACCACTCCCCTGACCTGCACCTCCCCTGGGAGGTGTCCAGAGCTCCTCCAGTGTGCTCCAGACCTCTGCCATCTTGGAAACAGAGGTGCTGCTGGCACACTGGACTGCTCTGAGTGGCCAGTGCCACCAGGTGACGTCAGAGACTCCTTGTGATAGGCTCCTTCAGGTGTTGCTAGCCTATCCTCTCTCCTGGGTAGCCAAACCCTCTTTTCTGGCTATTTAGGGTCTCTGTCTCTGGGGAAACTTTAGATAACGAATGCAAGAGCTCATCCGAGTTCCTCTGCATCTCTCTCTTCACCTTCTGATAAGGAAACGACCGCTGACCGCGCTGGAAGCCTGCAAACCTGCAACATAGTAGCAAAGACGACTACTGCAACTCTGTAACGCTGATCCTGCCGCCTTCTCGACTGTTTTCTTGCTTGTGCATGCTGTGGGGGTAGCCTGCCTCCTCTCTGCACCAGAAGCTCCGAAGAAATCTCCCGTGGGTCAACGGAATCTTCCCCCTGCAACCGCAGGCACCAAAAAGCTGCATTACCGGTCCCTTGGGTCTCCTCTTAGCACGACGAACGAGGTCCCTCGAATCCAGCGACTCTGTCCAAGTGACCCCCACAGTCCAGTGACTCTTCAGCCCAAGTTTGGTGGAGGTAAGTCCTTGCCTCACCTCGCTGGGCTGCATTGCTGGGAACCGCGACTTTGCAGCTACTCCGGCCCCTGTGCACTTCCGGCGGAAATCCTTTGTGCACAGCCAAGCCTGGGTCCACGGCACTCTAACCTGCATTGCACGACTTTCTAAGTTGGTCTCCGGCGACGTGGGACTCCTTTGTGCAACTTCGGCGAGCACCATTTCACGCATCCTCGTAGTGCCTGTTTCTGGCACTTCTTCAGCTGCTACCTGCTTCAGTGAGGGCTCTTTTTCTTGCTCGACGTCCCTTCTCTCTTCAGGTCTAATTTGCGACCTCCTGGTCCCTCCTGGGCCCCAGCAGCGTCCAAAAACGCCAAACGCATGATTTGCACCTAGCAAGGCTTGTTGGCGTCCTTTCGGCGGGCAAAGACTTTTGCACGACTCTCCAAGGCAAGTGGGATCCGTCCACCAAAGGGGAAGTCTCTAGCCCTTTTCGTTCCTGCAGAAACCTCAGCTTCTTCTGTCCAGTCGAAGCTTCTTTGCACCCGCAGCTGGCATTTCCTGGGCATCTGCCCATCTCCGACTTGCTTGTGACTTTTGGACTTGGTCCCCTTGTTCCACAGGTACCCTAGATTGGAAATCCACAGTTGTTGCATTGCTGGTTTGTGTCTTTCCTGCATTATTCCTCTAACACGACTACTTTGTCCTTAGGGGAACTTTAGTGCACTTTGCACTCACTTTTCAGGGTCTTGGGGAGGGTTATTTTTCTAACTCTAACTATTTTCTAATAGTCCCAGCGACCCTCTACAAGGTCACATAGGTTTGGGGTCCATTCGTGGTTCGCATTCCACTTTTGGAGTATATGGTTTGTGTTGCCCCTATCCCTATGTTTCCCCATTGCATCCTATTGTAACTATACATTGTTTGCACTGTTTTCTAAGACTATACTGCATATTTTTGCTATTGTGTATATATATCTTGTGTATATTTCCTATCCTCTCACTGAGGGTACACTCTAAGATACTTTGGCATATTGCCATAAAAATAAAGTACCTTTATTTTTAGTTTAACTGTGTATTGTGTTTTCTTATGATATTGTGCATATGACACTAAGTGGTACTGTAGTAGCTTCACACGTCTCCTAGTTCAGCCTAAGCTGCTCTGCTAAGCTACCATTATCTATCAGCCTAAGCTGCTAGACACCCTATACACTAATAAGGGATAACTGGGCCTGGTGCAAGGTGCAAGTACCCCTTGGTACTCACTACAAGCCAGTCCAGCCTCCTACATTGGTTGTGCAGTGGTGGGATAAGTGCTTGAGACTACTTACCACTCTTGTCATTGTACTTTTCATAAGAGAAAAATATACAAAACAAGGTCAGTGTATATACACATAGCCAAAAAGTTTTGCATTTCCTCTTTTCACTCTTTTCTAAGTGCTGAAAAGTACTTCTGAACTTTCAAAAAGTTCTTAAAAGTTTTAAAAGTTTTTCTGTCTTTCCAAAAAGTTCTGAAAACTTTTTTCTCTTTTTCTATCACTTTAACTCTCTCTAAAAATGTCTGGCACAGGCCAAAGTGTTGATCTGTCCAAACTTGCATATGACAACCTTAGCTGGAAAAGAGCAAGGAGTCTCTGTATAGAGAGAGGTTTGAGTGTAGGGAAGAATCCTTCTTTGGAACTGTTACTTAACATGCTTAGAGAACAGGATAAGGCCATAGGTGCCCCATCTGTTGAAAAAGTACCTAATAGTTCCCAATCTGATTCAGGGACTCCCCCAGGAAAAGATTCAGGAAAGAAACTTCCTAGCCTGCCCATTACTAGACAATCTAGCATAGATGGTAATGATGATGAGCCACACCAAATAAATAGTGTTGTCTCACATCATAGCAAAAGCATTTATTCTCACCATACTGGTAGTAATGTTTCTGTAAACCAAGCTGTTAGGTTGGCTTCTGTAAGGGACAGGTCTCCTTCTGTTCATTCCCATCATAGCTCTGTTTCTAGAAATGTCCCTCCCACCAACCCTGATGACAGAATGTTAGAGAGGGAACTCAATAAGTTGAGGGTGGAACAAACCAGACTGAAGCTTAAAAAGCAACAGCTGGATTTGGATGGACAGTCTTTTGAATTAGAGAAGGAAAGACAGAAGTTGGGTTTAGATACCCATGGTGGCAGCAGCAGTATTCCCCATAGTCATCCTGCAAAAGAGCATGATTCCAGGAATCTGCACAAGATAGTTCCCCCTTATAAGGAGGGGGATGACATTAACAAGTGGTTTGCTGCACTTGAGAGGGCCTGTGTTGTACAGGATGTCCCTCAAAGGCAGTGGGCTGCTATCCTATGGCTATCATTTAGTGGAAAAGGTAGGGATAGGCTCCTTACTGTGAAAGAAAATGATGCTAATAATTTCCAAGTTCTTAAGAATGCACTCCTGGATGGTTATGGCTTAACCACTGAACAGTACAGGATAAAGTTCAGAGAGACCAAAAAGGAGTCTTCACAAGACTGGGTTGATTTCATTGACCAGGCAGTGAAGGCCTTGGAGGGGTGGTTACATGGCAGTAAAGTTACTGATTATGACAGCCTGTATAACTTAATCCTGAGAGAGCATATTCTTAATAATTGTGTGTCTGATTTGTTGCACCAGTACTTGGTGGACTCTGATCTGACCTCTCCCCAAGAATTGGGAAAGAAGGCAGACAAATGGGTCAGAACAAGAGTGAACAGAAAAGTTCATACAGGGGGTGACAAAGATGGCAACAAAAAGAAGGATGGTAAGTCTTCTGACAAGGGTGGGGACAAATCTAAAAATGAGTCTTCATCAGGCCCACAAAAACACTCTGGTGGGGGTGGTGGGTCCAAATCCTCCTTTAATCAGAACAAGGAAAAGAAACCATGGTGCTATTTATGTAAAATAAAAGGCCATTGGACAACAGATCCCAGTTGCCCAAAGAAAGGCACCACAGCTCCTACCACTACAACCCCTACTGCTACACCTAGTGTCCCTACTAATAGCAGTGGTGGTGGGAGCAAACCTACTAATAGCCAATCCAAGGGAGTAGCTGGGCTCACTTTTGGTAATTTAGTTGGGGTTGGTCTAATTAGGGAGACCACAGAGGCTACTTTAGTCTCTGAAGGGGCTATTGATTTAGCCACTTTGGTTGCTTGCCCCCATAACTTGGAGAAGTACAAGCAACTAACCCTAATAAATGGTGTTGAGGTCCAGGCCTACAGGGACACAGGTGCCAGTGTCACAATGGTGATTGAGAAACTGGTGCACCCTGAACAACACATACTTGGACACCAGTACCAAGTAACTGATGCTCACAACATAACACAAAGCCACCCCATGGCTGTTGTAAATCTCAACTGGGGGGGGTAACTGGTCCAAAGAAAGTTGTGGTAGCTTCAGATTTACCTGTAGACTGTCTATTAGGGAATGATTTGGAGACATCAGCTTGGTCAGATGTGGAGTTGGAGGCCCATGCAGCAATGCTGGGCATCCCAGGGCATATTTTTGCTTTGACAAGGGCTCAGGCGAAAAAGCAAAAAGGACAGGGAAGCTTGGATCCTGGAACAATGGACCAAGTGCTCCCTAAAGCTAGGGCTAGTAGAAGCAAACCACTTCCTACTATCCCTCCCTCTACAGTGGATTCTAATTCTGAGGAAGAAGAATTCCCTCCCTGTGCAGAACCTACACCAGAGGAGCTGGAAGCAGACACTGCTGAGCTTTTGGGTGAAGGGGGGCCTGCCAGAGAGGAGCTGAGTGTGGCACAGCAAACCTGTCCCACATTAGAGGGTCTCAGACAGCAAGCTGTCAAACAGGCTAATGGGGATGTCAGTGACTCTCACAGAGTTTACTGGGAGGACAACCTCTTGTACACTGAGCATAGGGATCCTAAACCTGGAGCTGCCAGAAGATTAGTGATTCCTCAGGAGTACAGAAAGTTCCTCCTAACACTGGCACATGACATTCCCTTAGCTGGGCACCTAGGACAAATGAAAACTTGGGACAGGCTTGTTCCCCTGTTTCATTGGCCTAGGATGTCTGAGGACACAAAGGAATTTTGTAAGTCCTGTGAAACCTGTCAAGCCAGTGGCAAGACAGGTGGCACTCTAAAGGCACCCCTTATCCCACTGCCTGTGGTTGGGGTTCCCTTTGAAAGTGTAGGGGTTGACATAGTTGGCCCCCTTGACCCTCCTACTGCTTCAGGCAATAGGTTTATCTTAGTGGTAGTGGACCATGCCACAAGATATCCTGAAGCAATTCCTTTAAGGACCACTACAGCTCCTGCAGTGGCAAAGGCCCTCCTGGGAATATTTTCCAGGGTGGGCTTCCCAAAGGAAGTAGTATCAGACAGGGGAAGCAATTTCATGTCTGCATACTTAAAGGCCATGTGGAAGGAGTGTGGTGTAACGTACAAGTTCACAACACCCTATCATCCACAAACAAATGGACTGGTGGAGAGATTTAATAAAACTCTCAAAGGCATGAGTATGGGTCTCCCTGAAAAACTCCGCAGGAGATGGGATATCCTTCTACCATGCCTCCTTTTTGCCTACAGGGAGGTACCCCAGAAAGGAGTGGGCTTCAGCCCCTTTGAACTTCTTTTTGGACACCCTGTTAGGGGTCCACTCACACTTGTAAAGGAGGGTTGGGAACAACCTTTAAAAGCTCCTAAGCAGGATATTGTGGATTATGTACTTGGCCTCAGATCAAGGATGGCTGAGTACATGAAAAAGGCCAGTAAAACCCTTCAGGCCAGCAAAGAGCTCCAGAAGCAAAGGCATGATCAGAAGGCTGTTTTGGTTCAGTACCAACCAGGCCAGAAAGTGTGGGTCTTGGAGCCTGTGGCCCCAAGAGCACTCCAAGATAAATGGAGTGGACCCCACACAATTGTTGAAAAGAAGGGTGAAGTCACCTACTTGGTTGACTTAGGCACTGCCAGGAGTCCCCTTAGGGTGCTCCATGTCAACCGCCTGAAACCCTACTATGACAGGGCTGATCTCACCCTGCTCATGGCAACAGATGAGGGACAGGAAGAAGATAGTGATCCTCTACCTGATCTCTTCTCTTCCACAGATCAAGATGCTCTTGTGGAAGGTGTAGTTTTGGCTGATTGTCTTACTGCTGAGCAGAAAGACAATTGCATAAATCTCCTAGGACAATTTTCAGAACTCTTCTCTACTGTGCCAGGCACCACTTCTTGGTGTGAGCACACTATAGATACTGGAGACAGTTTACCTGTCAAAAGTAAGATCTATAGGCAGCCTGACCATGTCAGGGACTGCATAAAGCAAGAAGTTCAGAAAATGTTGGAACTAGGAGTGGTTGAGCACTCTGACAGTCCATGGGCTTCTCCTGTGGTACTGGTACCAAAACCCAATTTCAAAGATGGAAAGAAGGAAATGCGGTTTTGTGTAGACTATAGAGGTCTCAACTTGGTAACCAAAACTGATGCTCACCCTATACCCAGGGCAGATGAGCTCATAGATACACTGGCATCTGCCAAGTATCTAAGCACTTTTGACTTGACTGCAGGGTATTGGCAGATCAAATTATCAGAAGATGCTAAACCTAAGACTGCATTTTCTACCATTGGAGGACTTTACCAGTTTACTGTAATGCCTTTTGGTTTGAAAAATGCACCTGCCACTTTTCAGAGGTTGGTGAACACAGTCCTGCAAGGGCTGGAAGCTTTCAGTGCAGCATATTTGGACGATATAGCTGTCTTTAGCTCCAGCTAGGATGATCACCTGGTCCACCTATGGAAAGTTTTGGAGGCCCTGCAAAAGGCAGGCCTCACTATCAAGGCTTCTAAGTGCCAGATAGGGCAGGGTAAGGTGGTTTATCTGGGACACCTTGTTGGTGGGGAACAGATTGCACCACTTCAGGGGAAAATCCAAACTATTATTGATTGGGTTCCCCCTACCACTCAGACTCAGGTGAGAGCCTTCCTAGGCCTCACTGGGTATTACAGGAGGTTCATTAAGAACTATGGCTCCATTGCAGCCCCTCTTAATGACCTCACATCCAAGAAAATGCCTAAAAAGGTATTATGGACAGCAAACTGTCAGAAAGCTTTTGAGGAGCTGAAGCAGGCCATGTGCTCTGCACCTGTCCTGAAAAGCCCTTGTTACTCTAAAAAATTCTATGTCCAAACTGATGCATCTGAATTAGGAGTAGGGGCAGTCCTATCACAACTTAATTCTGAGGGCCAGGATCAACCTGTTGCTTTTATTAGTAGAAGGTTGACCCCTAGAGAAAAGCGTTGGTCTGCCATTGAGAGGGAGGCCTTTGCTGTGGTCTGGGCTCTGAAGAAGTTGAGGCCATACCTGTTTGGTACTCACTTCATTGTTCAGACAGACCACAAACCTCTACTTTGGCTAAAACAAATGAAAGGTGAAAATCCTAAATTGTTGAGGTGGTCCATATCCCTACAGGGAATGGACTATACAGTGGAACATAGACCTGGGAGTAGCCACTCCAATGCAGATGGACTCTCCAGATATTTCCACTTAGACAATGAAGACTCATCAGGTCATGGCTAGTCTTATTCTCCTTCGTTTGGGGGGGGGGTTGTGTAGGAAAGTACCATCTTGCCTGGCATGTTACCCCCATTTTTCACTGTATATATGTTGTTTTAGTTGTATGTGTCACTGGGACCCTGGTAACCCAGGGCCCCAGTGCTCATAAGTGTGCCTGAATGTGTTACCTGTGTAGTGACTAACTGTCTCACTGAGGCTCTGCTAATCAGAACCTCAGTGGTTATGCTCTCTCATTTCTTTCCAAATTGTCACTAACAGGCTAGTGACCATTTTTACCAATTTACATTGGCTTACTGGAACACCCTTATAATTCCCTAGTATATGGTACTGAGGTACCCAGGGTATTGGGGTTCCAGGAGATCCCTATGGGCTGCAGCATTTCTTTTGCCACCCATAGGGAGCTCTGACAATTCTTACACAGGCCTGCCACTGCAGCCTGAGTGAAATAACGTCCACGTTATTTCACAGCCATTTTACACTGCACTTAAGTAACTTATAAGTCACCTATATGTCTAACCTTTACCTGGTAAAGGTTAGGTGCAAAGTTACTTAGTGTGAGGGCACCCTGGCACTAGCCAAGGTGCCCCCACATTGTTCAGAGCCAATTCCCTGAACTTTGTGAGTGCGGGACACCATTACATGCGTGCACTACATATAGGTCACTAACTATATGTAGCTTCACCATGGTAACTCCGAATATGGCCATGTAACATGTCTATGATCATGGAATTGCCCCCTCTATGCCATCCTGGCATAGTTGGCACAATCCCATGATCCCAGTGGTCTGTAGCACAGACCCTGGTACTGCCAAACTGCCCTTCCTGGGGTTTCACTGCAGCTGCTGCTGCTGCCAACCCCTCAGACAGGCAGCTGCCCTCCTGGGGTCCAGCCAGGCCTGGCCCAGGATGGCAGAACAAAGAACTTCCTCTGAGAGAGGGTGTGACACCCTCTCCCTTTGGAAAATGGTGTGAAAGCAGGGGAGGAGTAGCCTCCCCCAGCCTCTGGAAATGCTTTGTTGGGCACAGATGTGCCCAATTCTGCATAAGCCAGTCTACACCGGTTCAGGGACCCCTTAGCCCCTGCTCTGGCGCGAAACTGGACAAAGGAAAGGGGAGTGACCACTCCCCTGACCTGCACCTCCCCTGGGAGGTGTCCAGAGCTCCTCCAGTGTGCTCCAGACCTCTGCCATCTTGGAAACAGAGGTGCTGCTGGCACACTGGACTGCTCTGAGTGGCCAGTGCCACCAGGTGACGTCAGAGACTCCTTGTGATAGGCTCCTTCAGGTGTTGCTAGCCTATCCTCTCTCCTAGGTAGCCAAACCCTCTTTTCTGGCTATTTAGGGTCTCTGTCTCTGGGGAAACTTTAGATAACGAATGCAAGAGCTCATCCGAGTTCCTCTGCATCTCTCTCTTCACCTTCTGATAAGGAAACGACCGCTGACCGCGCTGGAAGCCTGCAAACCTGCAACATAGTAGCAAAGACGACTACTGCAACTCTGTAACGCTGATCCTGCCGCCTTCTCGACTGTTTTCCTGCTTGTGCATGCTGTGGGGGTAGCCTGCCTCCTCTCTGCACCAGAAGCTCCGAAGAAATCTCCCGTGGGTCGACGGAATCTTCCCCCTGCAACCGCAGGCACCAAAAAGCTGCATTACCGGTCCCTTGGGTCTCCTCTCAGCACAACGAGCGAGGTCCCTCGAATCCAGCGACTCTGTCCAAGTGACCCCCACAGTCCAGTGACTCTTCAGCCCAAGTTTGGTGGAGGTAAGTTCTTGCCTCACCTCGCTGGGCTGCATTGCTGGGAACCGCGACTTTGCAGCTACTCCGGCCCCTGTGCACTTCCGGCGGAAATCCTTTGTGCACAGCCAAGCCTGGGTCCACGGCACTCTAACCTGCATTGCACGACTTTCTAAGTTGGTCTCCGGCGACGTGGGACTCCTTTGTGCAACTTCGTCAAGCACCGTTTCACGCATCATCGTAGTGCCTGTTTCTGGCACTTGTCCGGGTGCTACCTGCTTCAGTTAGGACTCTTTGTCTTGCTCAACGTCTCCTCTCTCTTCAGGTCCAATTTGCGACCTCCTGGTCCCTCCTGGGCCCCAGCAGCGTCCAAAAACGCCAAACGCACGATTTGCACCTAGCAAGGCTTGTTGGCATCTTTTCGGCGGGAAAACACTTCTGCGCGACTCTCCAAGGCAAGAGGGATAGGTCCACCAAAGGAGAAGTCTCTAGACCTTTTCGTTCCTGCAGAAACCTCAGCTTCTTCTGTCCAGTCGAAGCTTCTTTGCACCCGCAGCTGGCATTTCCTGGGCATCTGCCCATCTCCGACTTGCTTGTGACTTTTGGACTTGGTCCCCTTGTTCCACAGGTACCCTAGATTGGAAATCCACAGTTGTTGCATTGCTGGTTTGTGTCTTTCCTGCATTATTCCTCTAACACGACTACTTTGTCCTTAGGGGAACTTTAGTGCACTTTGCACTCACTTTTCAGGGTCTTGGGGAGGGTTATTTTTCTAACTCTCACTATTTTCTAATAGTCCCAGCGACCCTCTACAAGGTCACATAGGTTTGGGGTCCATTCGTGGTTCGCATTCCACTTTTGGAGTATATGGTTTGTGTTGCCCCTATCCCTATGTTTCCCCATTGCATCCTATTTTAACTATACATTGTTTGCACTGTTTTCTAAGACTATACTGCATATTTTTGCTATTGTGTATATATATCTTGTGTATATTTCCTATCCTCTCACTGAGGGTACACTCTAAGATACTTTGGCATATTGTCATAAAAATAAAGTACCTTTATTTTTAGTATAACTGTGTATTGTGTTTTCTTATGATATTGTGCATATGACACTAAGTGGTACTGTAGTAGCTTCACACGTCTCCTAGTTCAGCCTAAGCTGCTCTGCTAAGCTACCATTATCTATCAGCCTAAGCTGCTAGACACCCTATACACTAATAAGGGATAACTGGGCCTGGTGCAAGGTGCAAGTACCCCTTGGTACTCACTACAAGCCAGTCCAGCCTCCTACATTGGTTGTGCAGTGGTGGGATAAGTGCTTGAGACTACTTACCACTCTTGTCATTGTACTTTTCATAAGAGAAAAATATACAAAACAAGGTCAGTGTATATACACATAGCCAAAAAGTTTTGCATTTCCTCTTTTCACTCTTTTCTAAGTGCTGAAAAGTACTTCTAAACTTTCAAAAAGTTCTTAAAAGTTTAAAAAGTTTTTCTGTCTTTCCAAAAAGTTCTGAAAACTTTTTTCTCTTTTTCTATCACTTTAACTCTCTCTAAAAATGTCTGGCACAGGCCAAAGTGTTGATTTGTCCAAACTTGCATATGACAACCTTAGCTGGAAAAGAGCAAGGAGTCTCTGTATAGAGAGAGGTTTGAGTGTAGGGAAGAATCCTTCCTTGGAACTGTTACTTAACATGCTTAGAGAACAGGATAAGGCCATAGGTGCCCCATCTGTTGAAAAAGTACCTAATAGTTCCCAATCTGATTCAGGGACTCCCCCAGGAAAAGATTCAGGAAAGAAACTTCCTAGCCTGCCCATTACTAGACAATCTAGCATAGATGGTAATGATGATGAGCCACACCAAATAAATAGTGTTGTCTCACATCATAGCAAAAGCATTTATTCTCACCATACTGGTAGTAATGTTTCTGTAAACCAAGCTGTTAGGTTGGCTTCTGTAAGGGACAGGTCTCCTTCTGTTCATTCCCATCATAGCTCTGTTTCTAGAAATGTCCCTCCCACCAACCCTGATGACAGAATGTTAGAGAGGGAACTCAATAAGTTGAGGGTGGAACAAACCAGACTGAAGCTTAAAAAGCAACAGCTGGATTTGGATGGACAGTCTTTTGAATTAGAGAAGGAAAGACAGAAGTTGGGTTTAGATACCCATGGTGGCAGCAGCAGTATTCCCCATAGTCATCCTGCAAAAGAGCATGATTCCAGGAATCTGCACAAGATAGTTCCCCCTTATAAGGAGGGGGATGACATTAACAAGTGGTTTGCTGCACTTGAGAGGGCCTGTGTTGTACAGGATGTCCCTCAAAGGCAGTGGGCTGCTATCCTATGGCTATCATTTAGTGGAAAAGGTAGGGATAGGCTCCTTACTGTGAAAGAAAATGATGCTAATAATTTCCAAGTTCTTAAGAATGCACTCCTGGATGGTTATGGCTTAACCACTGAACAGTACAGGATAAAGTTCAGAGAGACCAAAAAGGAGTCTTCACAAGACTGGGTTGATTTCATTGACCAGGCAGTGAAGGCCTTGGAGGGGTGGTTACATGGCAGTAAAGTTACTGATTATGACAGCCTGTATAACTTAATCCTGAGAGAGCATATTCTTAATAATTGTGTGTCTGATTTGTTGCACCAGTACTTGGTGGACTCTGATCTGACCTCTCCCCAAGAATTGGGAAAGAAGGCAGACAAATGGGTCAGAACAAGAGTGAACAGAAAAGTTCATACAGGGGGTGACAAAGATGGCAACAAAAAGAAAGTAAGTCTTCTGACAAGGGTGGGGACAAATCTAAAAATGAGTCTTCATCAGGCCCACAAAAACACTCTGGTGGGGGTGGTGGATCCAAATCCTCCTTTAATCAGAACAAGGAAAAGAAACCATGGTGCTATTTATGTAAAATAAAAGGCCATTGGACAACAGATCCCAGTTGCCCAAAGAAAGGCACCACAGCTCCTACCACTACAACCCCTACTGCTACACCTAGTGTCCCTACTAATAGCAGTGGTGGTGGGAGCAAACCTACTAATAGCCAATCCAAGGGAGTAGCTGGGCTCACTTTTGGTAATTTAGTTGGGGTTGGTCTAATTAGGGAGACCACAGAGGCTACTTTAGTCTCTGAAGGGGCTATTGATTTAGCCACTTTGGTTGCTTGCCCCCATAACTTGGAGAAGTACAAGCAACTAACCCTAATAAATGGTGTTGAGGTCCAGGCCTACAGGGACACAGGTGCCAGTGTCACAATGATGATTGAGAAACTGGTGCACCCTGAACAACACATACTTGGACACCAGTACCAAGTAACCGATGCTCACAACATAACACAAAGCCACCCCATGGCTGTTGTAAATCTCAACTGGGGGGGGTAACTGGTCCAAAGAAAGTTGTGGTAGCTTCAGATTTACCTGTAGACTGTCTATTAGGGAATGATTTGGAGACATCAGCTTGGTCAGATGTGGAGTTGGAGGCCCATGCAGCAATGCTGGGCATCCCAGGGCATATTTTTGCTTTGACAAGGGCTCAGGCCAAAAAGCAAAAAGGACAGGGAAGCTTGGATCCTGGAACAATGGACCAAGTGCTCCCTAAAGCTAGGGCTAGTAGAAGCAAACCACTTCCTACTATCCCTCCCTCTACAGTGGATTCTAATTCTGAGGAAGAAGAATTCCCTCCCTGTGCAGAACCTACACCAGAGGAGCTGGAAGCAGACACTGCTGAGCTTTTGGGTGAAGGGGGGCCTGCCAGAGAGGAGCTGAGTGTGGCACAGCAAACCTGTCCCACATTAGAGGGTCTCAGACAGCAAGCTGTCAAACAGGCTAATGGGGATGTCAGTGACTCTCACAGAGTTTACTGGGAGGACAACCTCTTGTACACTGAGCAAAGGGATCATAAACCTGGAGCTGCCAGAAGATTAGTGATTCCTCAGGAGTACAGAAAGTTCCTCCTAACACTGGCACATGACATTCCCTTAGCTGGGCACCTAGGACAAATGAAAACTTGGGACAGGCTTGTTCCCCTGTTTCATTGGCCTAGGATGTCTGAGGACACAAAGGAATTTTGTAAGTCCTGTGAAACCTGTCAAGCCAGTGGCAAGACAGGTGGCACTCCAAAGGCACCCCTTATCCCACTGCCTGTGGTTGGGGTTCCCTTTGAAAGGGTAGGGGTTGACATAGTTGGCCCCCTTGACCCTCCTACTGCTTCAGGCAATAGGTTTATCTTAGTGGTAGTGGACCATGCCACAAGATATCCTGAAGCAATTCCTTTAAGGACCACTACAGCTCCTGCAGTGGCAAAGGCCCTCCTGGGAATATTTTCCAGGGTGGGCTTCCCAAAGGAAGTAGTATCAGACAGGGGAAGCAATTTCATGTCTGCATACTTAAAGGCCATGTGGAAGGAGTGTGGTGTAACGTACAAGTTCACAACACCCTATCATCCACAAACAAATGGACTGGTGGAGAGATTTAATAAAACTCTCAAAGGCATGATTATGGGTCTCCCTGAAAAACTCCGCAGGAGATGGGATATCCTTCTACCATGCCTCCTTTTTGCCTACAGGGAGGTACCCCAGAAAGGAGTGGGCTTCAGCCCCTTTGAACTTCTTTTTGGACACCCTGTTAGGGGTCCACTCACACTTGTAAAGGAGGGTTGGGAACAACTTTTAAAAGCTCCTAAGCAGGATATTGTGGATTATGTACTTGGCCTCAGATCAAGGATGGCTGAGTACATGAAAAAGGCCAGTAAAAACCTTCAGGCCAGCCAAGAGCTCCAGAAGCAATGGCATGATCAGAAGGCTGTTTTGCTTCAGTACCAACCTGGGCAGAAAGTGTGGGTCTTGGAGCCTGTGGCCCCAAGAGCACTCCAAGATAAATGGAGTGGACCCCACACAATTGTTGAAAAGAAGGGTGAAGTCACCTACTTGGTTGACTTAGGCACTGCCAGGAGTCCCCTTAGGGTGCTCCATGTCAACTGCCTGAAACCCTACTATGACAGGGCTGATCTCACCCTGCTCATGGCAACAGATGAGGGACAGGAAGAAGATAGTGATCCTCTACCTGATCTCTTCTCTTCCACAGATCAAGATGCTCTTGTGGAAGGTGTAGTTTTGGCTGATTGTCTTACTGCTGAGCAGAAAGACAATTGCATAAATCTCCTAGGACAATTTTCAGAACTCTTCTCTACTGTGCCAGGCACCACTTCTTGGTGTGAGCACACTATAGATACTGGAGACAGTTTACCTGTCAAAAGTAAGATCTATAGGCAGCCTGACCATGTCAGGGACTGCATAAAGCAAGAAGTTCAGAAAATGTTGGAACTAGGAGTGGTTGAGCACTCTGACAGTCCATGGGCTTCTCCTGTGGTACTGGTACCAAAACCCAATTCTAAAGATGGAAAGAAAGAAATGCGGTTTTGTGTAGACTATAGAGGTCTCAACTTGGTAACCAAAACTGATGCTCACCCTATACCCAGGGCAGATGAGCTTATAGATACACTGGCATCTGCCAAGTATCTAAGCACTTTTGATTTGACTGCAGGGTATTGGCAGATCAAATTATCAGAAGATGCTAAACCTAAGACTGCATTTTCTACCATTGGAGGACATTACTAGTTTACTGTAATGCCTTTTGGTTTGAAAAATGCACCTGCCACTTTTCAGAGGTTGGTGAACAGAGTCCTGCAAGGGCTGGAAGCTTTCAGTGCAGCATATTTGGACGATATAGCTGTCTTTAGCTCCAGCTGGGATGATCACCTGGTCCACCTATGGAAAGTTTTGGAGGCCCTGCAAAAGGCAGGCCTCACTATCAAGGCTTCTAAGTGCCAGATAGGGCAGGGTAAGGTGGTTTATCTGGGACACCTTGTTGGTGGGGAACAGATTGCACCACTTCAGGGGAAAATCCAAACTATTATTGATTGGGTTCCCCCTACCACTCAGACTCAGGTGAGAGCCTTCCTAGGCCTCACTGGGTATTACAGGAGGTTCATTAAGAACTATGGCTCCATTGCAGCCCCTCTTAATGACCTCACATCCAAGAAAATGCCTAAAAAGGTATTATGGACAGCAAACTGTCAGAAAGCTTTTGAGGAGCTGAAGCAGGCCATGTGCTCTGCACCTGTCCTGAAAAGCCCTTGTTACTCTAAAAAATTCTATGTCCAAACTGATACATCTGAATTAGGAGTAGGGGCAGTCCTATCACAACTTAATTCTGAGGGCCAGGATCAACCTGTTGCTTTTATTAGTAGAAGGTTGACCCCTAGAGAAAAGCGTTGGTCTGCCATTGAGAGGGAGGCCTTTGCTGTGGTCTGGGCTCTGAAGAAGTTGAGGCCATACCTGTTTGGCACTCACTTCATTGTTCAGACAGACCACAAACCTCTACTTTGGCTAAAACAAATGAAAGGTGTAAATCCTAAATTGTTGAGGTGGTCCATATCCCTACAGGGAATGGACTATACAGTGGAACATAGACCTGGGAGTAGCCACTCCAATGCAGATGGACTCTCCAGATATTTCCACTTAGACAATGAAGACTCATCAGGTCATGGCTAGTCTTATTGTCCTTCGTTTGGGGGGGGGTTGTGTAGGAAAGTACCATCTTGCCTGGTATGTTACCCCCATTTTTCACTGTATATATGTTGTTTTAGTTGTATGTGTCACTGGGACCCTGGTAACCCAGGGCCCCAGTGCTCATAAGTGTGCCTGAATGTGTTACCTGTGTAGTGACTAACTGTCTCACTGAGGCTCTGCTAACCAGAACCTCAGTGGTTATGCTCTCTCATTTCTTTCCAAATTGTCACTAACAGGCTAGTGACCATTTTTACCAATTTACATTGGCTTACTGGAACACCCTTATAATTCCCTAGTATATGGTACTGAGGTACCCAGGGTATTGGGGTTCCAGGAGATCCCTATGGGATGCAGCATTTCTTTTGCCACCCATAGGGAGCTCTGACAATTCTTACACAGGCCTGCCACTGCAGCCTTAGTGAAATAACGTCCACGTTATTTCACAGCCATTTTACACTGCACTTAAGTAACTTATAAGTCACCTATATGTCTAACCTTTACCTGGTAAAGGTTAGGTGCAAAGTTACTTAGTGTGAGGGCACCCTGGCACTAGCCAAGGTGCCCCCACATTGTTCAGAGCCAATTCCCTGAACTTTGTGAGTGCGGGGACACCATTACACGTGTGCACTACATATAGGTCACTACCTATATGTAGCTTCACCATGGTAACTCCGAATATGGCCATGTAACATGTCTATGATCATGGAATTGCCCCCTCTATGCCATCCTGGCATAGTTGGCACAATCCCATGATCCCAGTGGTCTGTAGCACAGACCCTGGTACTGCCAAACTGCCCTTCCTGGGGTTTCACTGCAGCTGCTGCTGCTGCCAACCCCTCAGACAGGCAGCTGCCCTCCTGGGGTCCAGCCAGGCCTGGCCCAGGATGGCAGAACAAAGAACTTCCTCTGAGAGAGAGTGTGACACCCTCTCCCTTTGGAAAATGGTGTGAAGGCAGGGGAGGAGTAGCCTCCCCCAGCCTCTGGAAATGCTTTGTTGGGCACAGATGTGCCCAATTCTGCATAAGCCAGTCTACACCGGTTCAGGGACCCCTTAGCCCCTGCTATGGCGTGAAACTGGACAAAGGAAAGGGGAGTGACCACTCCCCTGACCTGCACCTCCCCTGGGAGGTGTCCAGAGCTCCTCCAGTGTGCTCCAGACCTCTGCCATCTTGGAAACAGAGGTGCTGCTGGCACACTGGACTGCTCTGAGTGGCCAGTGCCACCAGGTGACGTCAGAGACTCCTTGTGATAGGCTCCTTCAGGTGTTAGTAGCCTATCCTCTCTCCTAGGTAGCCAAACCCTCTTTTCTGGCTATTTAGGGTCTCTGTCTCTGGGGATTACTTAGATAACGAATGCAAGAGCTCATCCGAGTTCCTCTGCATCTCTCTCTTCACCTTCTGCCAAGGAATCGACTGCTGACCGCGCTGGAAGCCTGCAAAACTGCAACATAGTAGCAAAGACGACTACTGCAACTCTGTAACGCTGATCCTGCCGCCTTCTCGACTGTTTTCCTGCTTGTGCATGCTGTGGGGGTAGTCTGCCTCCTCTCTGCACCAGAAGCTCCGAAGAAATCTCCCTTGGGTCGACGGAATCTTTCCCCTGCAACCGCAGGCACCAAAAAGCTGCATTACCGGTCCCTTGGGTCTCCTCTCAGCACGACGAGCGAGGTCCCTCGAATCCAGCGACTCTGTGCAAGTGACCCCCACAGTCCAGTGACTCTTCACTCCAAGTTTGGTGGAGGTAAGTCCTTGCCTCACCTCGCTGGGCTGCATTGGTGGGAACCGCGACTTTTGCAGCTACTCCGGCCCCTGTGCACTTCCGGCGGAAATCCTTCCTGCACATCCAAGCCTGGGTCCACGGCACTCTAACCTGCATTGCACGACTTTCTAAGTTGGTCTCCGGCGACGTGGGACTCCTTTGTGTAAGTTCGGGTGAGCACCGTTTCACGCATCCTCGTAGTGCCTGTTTCTGGCACTTTTCCGGGTGCTACCTGCTGCTCAGAGGGCTCCTTGTCTTGCTCTACGTGCCCTCTCTCTCCTGGTCCAATTTGCGACCTCCTGGTCCCTCCTGGGCCACAGCAGCGTCCAAAAACGCAAAACGCACGATTTGCAGCTAGCAAGGCTTGTTGGCGTTCTTTCTGCGGGAAAATACATCTGCACGACTCTCCACGGCAAGTGGGATCCGTCCACCAAAGGGGAAGTCTCTAGTCCTTTTCGTTCCTACAGAAACCGCAGCTTCTTCTGTCCAGTAGAAGCTTCTTTGCACCCGCAGCTGGCATTTCCTGGGCATATGCCCAGCTCCGACTTGCTTGTGACTTTTGGACTTGGTCCCCTTGTTCCACAGGTACCCTAGATTGGAAATCCACAGTTGTTGCATTGTTGGTTTGTGTCTTTCCTGCATTATTCCTCTAACACAACTTCTTTCTCCTTAGGGGAACTTTAGTGCACTTTGCACTCACTTTTCAGGGTCTTGGGGAGGGTTATTTTTCTAACTCTCACTATTTTCTAATAGTCCCAGCGACCCTCTACAAGGTCACATAGGTTTGGGGTCCATTCGTGGTTCGCATTCCAATTTTGGAGTATATGGTTTGTGTTGCCCCTATCCCTATGTTTCCCCATTGCATCCTATTGTAACTATACATTGTTTGCACTGTTTTCTAAGACTATACTGCATATTTTTGCTATTGTGTATATATATCTTGCGTATATTTCCTATCCTCTCACTGAGGGTACACTCTAAGATACTTTGGCATATTGTCATAAAAATAAAGTACCTTTATTTTTAGTATAACTTTGTATTGTGTTTTCTTATGATATTGTGCATATGACACTAAGTGGTACTGTAGTAGCTTCACCCGTCTCCTAGTTCAGCCTAAGCTGCTCTGCTAAGCTACCATTATCTATCAGCCTAAGCTGCTAGACACCCTATACACTAATAAGGGATAACTGGGCCTGGTGCAAGGTGCAAGTACCCCTTGGTACTCACTACAAGCCAGTCCAGCCTCCTACATTGGTTGTGCAGTGGTGGGATAAGTGCTTTGAGACTACTTACCACTCTTGTCATTGTACTTTTCATAAGAGAAAAATATACAAAACAAGGTCAGTGTATATACACATAGCCAAAAAGTTTTGCATTTCCTCTTTTCACTCTTTTCTAAGTGCTGAAAAGTACTTCTAAACTTTCAAAAAGTTCTTAAAAGTTTAACAAGTTTTTTTTTCTGTCTTTCTAAAAAGTTCTGAAAACTTTTTTCTCTTTTTCTATCACTTTAACTTTCTCTAAAAATGTCTGGCACAGGCCAAAATGTTGACCTGTCTAAGATTGCATATGATCACCTTAGCTGGAAAGGAGCAAGGAGTCTCTGCATAGAGAGAGGTTTGAGTGTAGGGAAGAATCCTTCCTTGGAACTGTTAATTAATATGCTTAGAGAACAAGATAAGGCTAAAAGTGCCCCATCTGTTGAAAAAGTAGCTAATGGTTCTCAATCTGATCCAGGGACTCCCCCAGGAAAAGGTTCAGGAAAGAAACTTCTTAGCCTGCCCATTACTAGACAGTCTAGCATAGTTGGTAATGATGATGAGCCACACCATACAAATAGTGTTGTCTCACATCATAGCAAAACATTTATTCTCACCATACTGGTAGTGATGTTTCTGTTAGCCAAGCTGTTAGGGTGGCTTCTGTAAGGGACAGGTCTCCTTCTGTTCATTCCCATCATACCTCTGTATCTAGGAATGTCCCTCCCACCAACCCTGATGACAGAATGTTAGAGAGGGAACTCAATAAGTTGAGGTTGGAACAAACCAGACTGAAGCTTAAAAAGCAACAGCTGGATATGGATAGACAGTCTTTTGAACTAGAGAAGGAAAGACAGAAGTTGGGTTTAGAAACCCATGGTGGCAGCAGCAGTATTCCCCATAGTCATCCTGCAAAAGAGCATGATTCCAGGAATCTGCATAAGATAGTTCCCCCTTAAAAGGAGGGGGATGACATTAACAAGTGGTTTGCTGCACTTGAGAGGGCCTGTGTTGTACAGAATGTCCCTCAAAGGCAGTGGGCTGCTATCCTATGGCTATCATTTAGTGGAAAAGGTAGGGATAGGCTCCTTACTGTGAAAGAAAATGATGCTAATAATTTCCAAGTTCTTAAGAATGCACTCCTGGATGGTTGTGGCTTAACCACTGAACAATACAGGATAAAGTTCAGAGAGACCAAAAAGGAGTCTTCACAAGACTGGGTTGATTCATTGACCATTCAGTGAAGGCCTTGGAGGGGTGGTTACATGGCAGTAAAGTTACGGATTATGACAGCCTGTATAACTTGATCCTGAGAGAGCATATTCTTAATAATTGTGTGTCTGATTTGTTGCACCAGTACTTGGTGGACTCTGATCTGACCTCTCCCCAAGAATTGGGAAAGAAGGCAGACAAATGGGTCAGAACAAGGGTGAACAGAAAAGATCATACAGGGGGTGACAAAGATGGCAAAAAAAAGAAGGATGGTAAGTCTTCTGACAAGGGTGGGGACAAATCTAAAAATGAGTCTTCATCAGGCCCACAAAAACACCCTGGTGGGGGTGGTGGGCCCAAATCCTCTTTTAATCAGAACAAGGAAAAGAAACCATGGTGCTATTTATGTAAAATAAAAGGCCATTGGACAACAGATCCAAGTTGTCCAAAGAAAAGCACCAATGCTCCTCCCACTACAACCCCTACTGCTACCCCTAGTGTCCCTACTAATAGCAGTGGTGGTGGGAGCAAACCTACTAATAGCCAATCCAAGGGAGTAGCTGGGCTCACTATTGGTAACTTAGTTGGGGTTGGCCTTGTTAGGGAGGCCACAGAGGCTGTGTTAGTCTCTGAGGGGGCTATTGATTTAGCCACCTTAGTTGCTTGTCTCCTTAATATGGATAAGTACAAGCAGCTACCCCTAATAAATGGTGTTGAGGTTCAGGCCTACAGGGACACTGGAGCCAGTGTGACTATGGTCATAGAGAAACTGGTCCACCCTGAACAACACCTACTTGGTCACCAGTACCAAGTAACCGATGCTCACAACAACACACTTAGCTGTTGTTAATCTCAACTGGGGGGGGGGTTACTGGTCCAAAGAAAGTTGTGGTAGCCACAGATTTACATGTAGACTGTCTACTAGGAAATTATTTGGAGACATCAGCTTGGTCAGATGTGGAGTTGGAGGCCCATGCAGCAATGCTGGGCATCCCAGGGCATATTTTTGCTTTGACAAGGGCTCAGGTGTAGGAGGCTGGACTGGCTTGTAGTGAGTACCAAGGGGTACTTGCACCTTGCACCAGGATAGTTATCTCTTATTAGTGTATAGGGTGTCTAGCAGCTTAGGCTGATAGATAATGGTAGCTTAGCAGAGCAGCTTAGGCTGAACTAGGAGACGTGTGAAGCTACTACAGTACCACTTAGTGTCATATGCACAATATCATAAGAAAACACAATACACAGTTATACTAAAAATAAAGGTACTTTATTTTTATGACAATATGCCAAAGTATCTTAGAGTGTACCCTCAGTGAGAGGATAGGAAATATACACAAGATATATATACACAATAGCAAACATATGCAGTATAGTCTTAGAAAACAGTGCAAACAATGTATAGTTACAATAGGATGCAATGGGGAAACATAGGGATAGGGGCAACACAAACCATATACTCCAAAAGTGGAATGCGAACCACGAATGGACCCCAAACCTATGTGACCTTGTAGAGGGTCGCTGGGACTATTAGAAAATAGTGAGAGTTAGCAAAATAACCCTCCCCAAGACCCTGAAAAGTGAGTGCAAAGTGCACTAAAGTTCCCCTAAGGACAAAGAAGTCGTGTTAGAGAAATAATGCAGGAAAGACACACCCCAACAATGCAACAACTGTGGATTTCCAATCTAGGGTACCTGTGGAACAAGGGGACCAAGTCCAAAAGTCACAAGCAAGTCGGAGATGGGCAAATGCCCAGGAAATGCCAGCTGCGGGTGCAAAGAAGCTTCTACTGGACAGAAGAAGCTGAGGTTTCTGCAGGAACGAAAAGGGCTAGAGACTTCCCCTTTAGTGGACCAATCCCTCTTGCCGTGGAGAGTCGTGCAGAAGTGTTTTCCGGCCGAAAGATCGCAAACAAGCCTTGCTAGTTGCAAATTGTGCGGTTAGCGTTTTTGGACGCTGCTGAGACCCAGGAGGGACCAGGAGGTCGCAAATTGGACCAGCAGAGAGAGGGGACGTCGTGCAAGACAAGAAGCCCTCTCTGAAGCCGGTAGCACACGGAGAAGTGCCAGAAACAGGCACTAAGAGGATGCGTGAAACGGTGCTCGCTGAAGTTGCACAAAGGAGTCCCACGTCGCCGGAGACCAACTTAGAAAGTCGTGCAATGCAGGTTAGAGTGCCGTGGACCCAGGCTTGGCTGTGCACAAAGGATTTCCGCCGGAAGTGCACAGGGACCGGAGTAGCTGCAAAAGTCGCGGTTCCCAGCAATGCAGCCCAGCGAGGTGAGGCAAGGACTTACCTCCACCAAACTTGGACTGAAGAGTCACTGGACTGAGGGGGTCACTTGGACAGAGTTGCTGGATTCGAGGGACCTCGCTCGTCGTGCTGAGAGGAGACCCAAGGGACCGGTAATGCAGCTTTTTGGTGCCTGCGGTTGCAGGGGGAAGATTCCGTCGACCCACGGGAGATTTCTTCGGAGCTTCTGATGCAGAGAGGAGGCAGACTACCCCCACAGAATGCACAAGCAGGAAAACAGTCGAGAAGGCGGCAGGATCAGCGTTACAGAGTTGCAGTAGTCGTCTTTGCTACTATGTTGCAGGTTTGCAGGCTTCCAGTGCGGTCAGCAGTCGATTCCTTGGCAGAAGGTGAAGAGAGAGATGCAGAGGAACTCGGATGAGCTCTTGCATTCGTTATCTAAAGTTTCCCCAGAGACAGAGACCCTAAATAGCCAGAAAAGAGAGTTTGGCTACTTAGGAGAGACGATAGGCTACTAACACCTGAAGGAGCCTATCAGAAGGAGTCTCTGATGTCACCTGGTGGCACTGGCCACTCAGAGCAGTCCAGTGTGCCAGCAGCACCTCTGTTTCCAAGATGGCAGAGGTCTGGAGCACACTGGAGGAGCTCTGGACACCTCCCAGGGGAGGTGCAGGTCAGGGGAGTGGTCACTCCCCTTTCCTTTGTCCAGTTTCACGCCAGAGCAGGGCTAAGGGGTCCCCTGAACCGGTGTAGACTGGCTTATGCAGAATTGGGCACCTCTGTGCCCAACAAAGCATTTCCAGAGGCTGGGGGAGGCTACTCCTCCCCTGCCTTCACACCATTTTCCAAAGGGAGAGGGTGTCACACCCTCTCTCAGAGGAAGTTCTTTGTTCTGCCATCCTGGGCCAGGCCTGGCTGGACCCCAGGAGGGCAGATGCCTGTCTGAGGGGTTGGCAGCAGCAGCAGCTGCAGTGAAACCCCAGGAAGGGCAGTTTGGCAGTACCAGGGTCTGTGCTACAGACCACTGGGATCATGGGATTGTGCCAACTATGCCAGGATGGCATAGAGGGGGCAATTCCATGATCATAGACATGTTACATGGCCATATTCGGAGTTACCATTGTGAAGCTACATATAGGTAGTGACCTATATGTAGTGCACGCGTGTAATGGTGTCCCCGCACTCACAAAGTTCAGGGAATTGGCTCTGAACAATGTGGGGGCACCTTGGCTAGTGCCAGGGTGCCCTCACACTAAGTAACTTTGTACTAACCTTTACCAGGTAAAGGTTAGACATATAGGTGACTTATAAGTTACTTAAGTGCAGTGTAAAATGGCTGTGAAATAACGTGGACGTTATTTCACTCAGGCTGCAGTGGCAGGCCTGCGTAAGGATTGTCAGAGCTCCCTATGGGTGGCAAAAGAAATGCTGCAGCCCATAGGGATCTCCTGGAACCCCAATACCCTGGGTACCTCAGTACCATATACTAGGGAATTATAAGGGTGTTCCAGTAAGCCAATGTAAATTGGTAAAAATGGTCACTAGCCTGTTAGTGACAATTTGGAAAGAAATGAGAGAGCATAACCACAGAGGTTCTGATTAGCAGAGCCTCAGTGAGACAGTTAGTCACTACACAGGTAACACATTCAGGCACACTTATGAGCACTGGGGCCCTGGGTTACCAGGGTCCCAGTGACACATACAACTAAAACAACATATATACAGTGAAAAATGGGGGTAAAATGCCAGGCAAGATGGTACTTTCCTACACAACCCCCCCCCAAACGAAGGACAATAAGACTAGCCATGACCTGATGAGTCTTCATTGTCTAAGTGGAAATATCTGGAGAGTCCATCTGCATTGGAGTGGCTACTCCCAGGTCTATGTTCCACTGTATAGTCCATTCCCTGTAGGGATATGGACCACCTCAACAATTTAGGATTTTCACCTTTCATTTGTTTTAGCCAAAGTAGAGGTTTGTGGTCTGTCTGAACAATGAAGTGAGTGCCAAACAGGTATGGCCTCAACTTCTTCAGAGCCCAGACCACAGCAAAGGCCTCCCTCTCAATGGCAGACCAACGCTTTTCTCTAGGGGTGAGCCGCCTACTAATAAAAGCAACAGGTTGATCCTGGCCCTCAGAATTAAGTTGTGATAGGACTGCCCCTACTCCTAATTCAGATGCATCAGTCTGGACATAGAATTTTTTAGAGTAACAAGGGCTTTTCAGGACAGGTGCAGAGCACATGGCCTACTTCAGCTCCTCAAAAGCTTTCTGACAGTTTGCTGTCCATAATACCTTTTTAGGCATTTTCTTGGATGTGAGGTCATTAAGAGGGGCTGCAATGGAGCCATAGTTCTTAATGAACCTCCTGTAATACCCAGTGAGGCCTAGGAAGGCTCTCACCTGAGTTTGAGTGGTAGGGGGAACCCAATCAATAATTGTTTGGATTTTCCCCTGAAGTGGTGCAATCTGTTCCCCACCAACAAGGTGTCCCAGATAAACCACCTTACCCTGCCCTATCTGGCACTTTGAAGCCATGATAGTGAGGCCTGCCTTTTGCAGGGCCTCCAAAACTTTCCATAGGTGGACCAGGTGATCATCCCAGCTGGAGCTAAAGAGAGCTATATCGTCCAAATATGCTGCACTGAAAGCTTCCAGCCCTTGCAGGACTGTGTTCACCAACCTCTGAAAAGTGGCAGGTGCATTTTTCAAACCAAAAGGCATTACAGTAAACTGGTAATGTCCTCCAATGGTAGAAAATGCAGTCTTAGGTTTAGCATCTTCTGACAATTTGATCTGCCAATACCCTGCAGTCAAGTCAAAAGTGCTTAGATACTTGGCAGATGCCAGTGTATCTATGAGCTCATCTGCCCTGGGTATAGGGTGAGCATCAGTTTTGGTTACCAAGTTGAGACCTCTATAGTCTACACAAAACCGCATTTCCTTCTTTCCATCTTTGGAATGGGGTTTTGGTACCAGTACCACAGGAGAAGCCCATGGACTGTCAGAGTGCTCAACCACTCCTAGTTCTAACATTTTCTGGACCTCTTGCTTTATGCAGTCGCTGACATGGTCAGGCTGCCTATAGATCTTACTTTTGACAGGTAAACTGTCTCCAGTATCTATAGTGTGCTCAAACCAAGAAGTGGTACCTGGCACAGTAGAGAAGAGTTCAGAGAATTGATCTAGGAGATTTATGCAATTATCTTTCTGCTCAGCAGTAAGACAATCAGCCAAAACTACACCTTCCACAAGAGCATCTTGTTCTGTGGAAGAGAAGAGATCAGGTAGAGGATCACTGTCTTCTTCCTGTCCCTCATCAGTTGCCATGAGCAGGGTGAGATCAGCCCTGTCATAGTAGGGTTTCAGGCGGTTGACATGGAGCACCCTAAGGGGACTCCTGGCAGTGCCTAAGTCAACTAAATAGGTGACTTCTCCCTTCTTTTCAACAATTGTGTGGGGTCCACTCCATTTATCTTGGAGTGCTCTTGGGGCCACAGGCTCCAAGACCCACACTTTCTGCCCTGGTTGCTACTGAACCAAAACAGCCTTCTGATCATGCCATTGCTTCTGGAGCTCTTGGCTGGCCTGAAGGTTTTTACTGGCCTTTTTCATGTACTCAGCCATCCTTGATCTGAGGCCAAGTACATAATCCACAATATCCTGCTTAGGAGCTTTTAAAGGTTGTTCCCAACCCTCCTTTACAAGTGTGAGTGGACCCCTAACAGGGTGTCCAAAAAGAAGTTCAAAGGGGCTGAAGCCCACTCCTTTCTGGGGTACCTCCCTGTAGGCAAAAAGGAGGCATGGTAGAAGGATATCCCATCTCTTGCGGAGTTTTTCAGGGAGACCCATAATCATGCCTTTGAGAGTTTTATTAAATCTCTCCACCAGTCCATTTGTTTGTGGATGATAGGGTGTTGTGAACTTGTACGTTACACCACACTCCTTCCACATGGCCTTTAAGTATGCAGACATGAAATTGCTTCCCCTGTCTGATACTACTTCCTTTGGGAAGCCCACCCTGGAAAATATTCCCAGGAGGGCCTTTGCCACTGCAGGTGCTGTAGTGGTCCTTAAAGGAATAGCTTCAGGATATCTTGTGGCATGGTCCACTACCACCAAGATAAATCTATTGCCTGAAGCAGTAGGAGGGTCAAGGGGGCCAACTATGTCAACCCCTACCCTTTCAAAGGGAACCCCAACCACAGGCAGTGGAATAAGGGGTGCCTTTGGGGTGCCACCTCTCTTGCCACTGGCTTGACAGGTTTCACAGGACTTACAAAATTCCTTTGTGTCCTCAGACATTCTAGGCCAATGAAACAGGGGAACAAGTCTGTCCCAAGTTTTCATTTGTCCCAGGTGCCCAGCTAAGGGAATGTCATGTGCCAGGGTTAGGAGGAACTTTCTGTACTCCTGAGGAATCACTAATGTCCTGGCAGCTCCAGGTTTAGGATCCCTATGCTCAGTGTACAAGAGGTTGTCCTCCCAGTAAACTCTGTGAGAGTCACTTACATCCCCATTAGCCTGTTTGACAGCTTGCTGTCTGAGACCCTCTAATGTGGGACAGGTTTGCTGTGCCACACTCAGCTCCTCTCTGGCAGGCCCCCCTTCACCCAAAAGCTCAGCAGTGTCTGCTTCCAGCTCCTCTGGTGTAGGTTCTGTACAGGGAGGGAATTCTTCTTCCTCAGAAGTAGAATCCACTGTAGAGGGAGGGATAGTAGGAAGTGGGTTGCTTCTACTAGCCCTAGCTTTAGGGAGCACTTGGTCCATTGTTCCAGGATCCAAGCTTCCCTGTCCTTTTTGCTTTTTGGCCTGAGTCCTTGTCAAAGCAAAAATATGCCCTGGGATGCCCAGCATTGCTGCATGGGCCTCCAACTCCACATCTGACCAAGCTAATGTCTCCAAATCATTCCCTAATAGACAGTCTACAGGTAAATCTGAAGCTACCACAACTTTCTTTGGACCAGTAACCCCCCCCCCAGTTGAGATTTACAACAGCCATGGGGTGGCTAAGTGTGTTGTTGTGAGCATCGGTTACTTGGTACTGGTGACCAAGTAGGTGTTGTTCAGGGTGGACCAGTTTCTCTATGACCATAGTCACACTGGCACCAGTGTCCCTGTAGGCCTGAACCTCAACACCATTTATTAGGGGTAGCTGCTTGTACTTATCCATATTAAGGGGACAAGCAACTAAGGTGGCTAAATCAATAGCCCCCTCAGAGACTAACACAGCCTCTGTGGCCTCCCTAACAAGGCCAACCCCAACTAAGTTACCAATAGTGAGCCCAGCTACTACCTTGGATTGGCTATTAGTAGGTTTGCTCCCACCACCACTGCTATTAGTAGGGACACTAGGTGTAGCAGTAGGGGTTGTAGTGGTAGGAGGCTTGGTGCCTTTCTTTGGACAACTGGGATCTGTTGTCCAATGGCCTTTTATTTTACATAAATAGCACCATGGTTTCTTTTCCTTGTTCTGATTAAAAGAGGATTTGGGACCACCACCCCCACCAGAGTTTTTTTGTGGGCCTGATGAAGACTAATTTTTAGATTTGTCCCCACCCTTGTCAGAAGACTTACCATCCTTCTTTTTGTTGCCATCTTTGTCACCCCCTGTATGAACTTTTCTGTTCACCCTTGTTCTGACCCATTTGTCTGCCTTCTTTCCCAATTCTTGGGGAGAGGTCAGATCAGAGTCCACCAAGTACTGGTGTAACAAATCAGACACACAATTATTCAGAATATGCTCTCTCAGGATCAGGTTATACAGGCTGTCATAATCAGTAACTTTACTGCCATGTAACCACCCCTCCAAGGCCTTCACTGAATGGTCAATGAAATCAACCCAGTCTTGTGAAGACTCCTTTTTGGTCTCTCTGAACGTTATCCTGTATTGTTCAGTGGTTAAGCCATAACCATCCAGGAGTGCATTCTTAAGAACTTGGAAATTATTAGCATCATTTTCTTTCACAGTAAGGAGCCTATCCCTACCTTTTCCACTAAATGATAGCCATAGGATAGCAGCCCACTGCCTTTGAGGGACATCCTGTACAACACAGGCCCTCTCAAGTGCAGCAAACCACTTGTTAATGTCATCCCCCTCCTTGTAAGGGGGAACTATCTTGTGCAGATTCCTGGAATCATGCTCTTTTGCAGGATGACTATGGGGAATACTGCTGCTGCCACCATGGGTTTCTAAACCCAGTTTCTGTCTCTCCTTCTCTACTTCTAAAGTCTGTCTATCCAAATCCAGCTGTTGCTTCTTGAGCTTCAGTCTGGTTTGTTCCACTCTCAATCTATTGAGCTCCCTTTCTAACAATCTGTCATCAGGGTGGGTGGGAGGGACATGCCTTGAAACAGAAGTATGGTGAGAATGGACAGAAGGAGACCTGTCCCTTACAGAAGCCACCCTAACAGCTTGGCTAACAGAAACATCACTACCAGTATGGTGAGAATAAATGCTTTTGCTATGATGTGAGACAACACTATTTATATGGTGTGGCTCATCATCATTACCAACTATGCTAGACTGTCTAGTAATGGGCAGGCTAGGAAGTTTCTTTCCTGAATCTTTTCCTGGGGGAGTCCCTGGATCAGATTGAGAACCATTAGGTACTTTTTCAACAGATGGGGCACCTATGGCCTTATCCTGTTCTCTAAGCATGTTAAGTAACAGTTCCAAGGAAGGATTCTTCCCTACACTCAAACCTCTCTCTATACAGAGACTCCTTGCTCTTTTCCAGCTAAGGTTGTCATATGCAAGTTTGGACAAATCAACACTTTGGCCTGTGCCAGACATTTTTAGAGAGAGTTAAAGTGATAGAAAAAGAGAAAAAAGTTTTCAGAACTTTTTGGAAAGACAGAAAAACTTTTTAAACTTTTAAGAACTTTTTGAAAGTTTAGAAGTACTTTTCAGCACTTAGAAAAGAGTGAAAAGAGGAAATGCAAAACTTTTTGGCTATGTGTATATACACTGACCTTGTTTTGTATATTTTTCTCTTATGAAAAGTACAATGACAAGAGTGGTAAGTAGTCTCAAGCACTTATCCCACCACTGCACAACCAATGTAGGAGGCTGGACTGGCTTGTAGTGAGTACCAAGGGGTACTTGCACCTTGCACCAGGCCCAGTTATCCCTTATTAGTGTATAGGGTGTCTAGCAGCTTAGGCTGATAGATAATGGTAGCTTAGCAGAGCAGCTTAGGCTGAACTAGGAGACGTGTGAAGCTACTACAGTACCACTTAGTGTCATATGCACAATATCATAAGAAAACACAATACACAGTTATACTAAAAATAAAGGTACTTTATTTTTATGACAATATGCCAAAGTATCTTAGAGTGTACCCTCAGTGAGAGGATAGGAAATATACACAAGATATATATACACAATAGCAAAAATATGCAGTATAGTCTTAGAAAACAGTGCAAACAATGTATAGTTAAAATAGGATGCAATGGGGAAACATAGGGATAGGGGCAACACAAACCATATACTCCAAAAGTGGAATGCGAACCACGAATGGACCCCAAACCTATGTGACCTTGTAGAGGGTCGCTGGGACTATTAGAAAATAGTGAGAGTTAGAAAAATAACCCTCCCCAAGACCCTGAAAAGTGAGTGCAAAGTGCACTAAAGTTCCCCTAAGGACAAAGTAGTCGTGTTAGAGGAATAATGCAGGAAAGACACAAACCAGCAATGCAACAACTGTGGATTTCCAATCTAGGGTACCTGTGGAACAAGGGGACCAAGTCCAAAAGTCACAAGCAAGTCGGAGATGGGCAGATGCCCAGGAAATGCCAGCTGCGGGTGCAAAGAAGCTTCGACTGGACAGAAGAAGCTGAGGTTTCTGCAGGAACGAAAAGGTCTAGAGACTTCTCCTTTGGTGGACGTATCCCTCTTGCCTTGTAGAGTCGCGCAGAAGTGTTTTCCCGCCGAAAAGATGCCAACAAGCCTTGCTAGGTGCAAATCGTTCGTTTGGCGTTTTTGGACGCTGCTGGGGCCCAGGAGGGACCAGGAGGTCGCAAATTGGACCTGAAGAGAGAGGAGACGTTGAGCAAGACAAAGAGTCCTAACTGAAGCAGGTAGCACCCGGACAAGTGCCAGAAACAGGCACTACGATGATGCGTGAAACGGTGCTTGCCGAAGTTGCACAAAGGAGTCCCACGTCGCCGGAGACCAACTTAGAAAGTCGTGCAATGCAGGTTAGAGTGCCGTGGACCCAGGCTTGGCTGTGCACAAAGGATTTCCGCCGGAAGTGCACAGGGGCCGGAGTAGCTGCAAAGTCGCGGTTCCCAGCAATGCAGCCCAGCGAGGTGAGGCAAGAACTTACCTCCACCAAACTTGGGCTGAAGAGTCACTGGACTGTGGGGGTCACTTGGACAGAGTCGCTGGATTCGAGGGACCTCGCTCGTTGTGCTGAGAGGAGACCCAAGGGACCGGTAATGCAGCTTTTTGGTGCCTGCGGTTGCAGGGGGAAGATTCCGTCGACCCACGGGAGATTTCTTCGGAGCTTCTGGTGCAGAGAGGAGGCAGGCTACCCCCACAGCATGCACAAGCAGGAAAACAGTCGAGAAGGCGGCAGGATCAGCGTTACAGAGTTGCAGTAGTCGTCTTTGCTACTATGTTGCAGGTTTGCAGGCTTCCAGCGCGGTCAGCAGTCGATTCCTTTGCAGAAGGTGAAGAGAGAGATGCAGAGGAACTCGGATGAGCTCTTGCATTCGTTATCTAAAGTTTCCCCAGAGACAGAGACCCTAAATAGCCAGAAAAGAGGGTTTGGCTACTTAGGAGAGAGGATAGGCTACTAACACCTGAAGGAGCCTATCAGAAGGAGTCTCTGACGTCACCTGGTGGCACTGGCCACTCAGAGCAGTCCAGTGTGCCAGCAGCACCTCTGTTTCCAAGATGGCAGAGGTCTGGAGCACACTGGAGGAGCTCTGGACACCTCCCAGTGGAGGTGCAGGTCAGGGGAGTGGTCACTCCCCTTTCCTTTGTCCAGTTTCGCTCCAGAGCAGGGCTAAGGGGTCCCCTGAACCGGTGTAGACTGGCTTATGCAGAATTGGGCACCTCTGTGCCCAACAAAGCATTTCCAGAGGCTGGGGGAGGCTACTCCTCCCCTGCCTTCACACCATTTTCCAAAGGGAGAGGGTGTCACACCCTCTCTCAGAGGAAGTTCTTTGTTCTGCAATCCTGGACCAGGCCTGGCTGGACCCCAGGAGGGCAGATGCCTGTCTGAGGGGTTGGCAGCAGCAGCAGCTGCAGTGAAACCCCAGGAAGGGCAGTTTGGCAGTACCAGGGTCTGTGCTACAGACCACTGGGATCATGGGATTGTGCCAACTATGCCAGGATGGCATAGAGGGGGCAATTCCATGATCATAGACATGTTACATGGCCATATTCGGAGTTACCATTGTGAAGCTACATATAGGTAGTGACCTATATGTAGTGCACGCGTGTAATGGTGTCCCCGCACTC
This sequence comes from Pleurodeles waltl, assembly GCF_031143425.1. Taxonomy (NCBI): domain Eukaryota; kingdom Metazoa; phylum Chordata; class Amphibia; order Caudata; family Salamandridae; genus Pleurodeles; species Pleurodeles waltl. The sequence continues at coordinate 688,051,279 of NC_090448.1, read as the reverse complement.
ACAAAGTTCAGGGAATTGGCTCTGAACAATGTGGGGGCACCTTGGCTAGTGCCAGGGTGCCCTCACACTTAGTAACTTTGCACCTAACCTTTACCAGGTAAAGGTTAGACATATAGGTGACTTATAAGTTACTTAAGTGCAGTGTAAAATGGCTGTGAAATAACGTGGACGTTATTTCACTCAGGCTGCAGTGGCAGGCCTGCGTAAGATTTGTCAGAGCTCCCTATGGGTGGCAAAAGAAATGCTGCAGCCCATAGGGATCTCCTGGAACCCCAATACCCTGGGTACCTCAGTACCATATACTAGGGAATTATAAGGGTGTTCCAGTAAGCCAATGTAAATTGGTAAAAATGGTCACTAGCCTGTTAGTGACAATTTGGAAAGAAATGAGAGAGCATAACCACTGAGGTTCTGATTAGCAGAGCCTCAGTGAGACAGTTAGTCACTACACAAGTAACACATTCAGGCACACTTATGAGCACTGGGGCCCTGGGTTACCAGGGTCCCAGTGACACATACAACTAAAACAACATATATACAGTGAAAAATGGGGGTAACATGCCAGGCAAGATGGTACTTTCCTACATCAGGCCAAAAAGCAAAAAGGACAGGTGTAGTGTGGTCAGTTTTACGTATATTTTGCGCATTAGCTTCAGGCCTTAGGCCTCTGTGCACTTTGCCCTAAATATATTTTATTCATTTGCTAACAGCTTAGAGCCTCTGTGCACTTTGCTCTAAATGCTTTCTATTAGGCTTCGTACTATTATTTTACAGAATAGCCAGTTCCACGGTGTTGTTTTTTATTCATATCACACTGTTTTGCCTACTTCAGCACTGGAGTTCTTCATAACATATTCACTCTGTGCTTTAGTCAAGGATACAGTCTGGTACATTGCCGATAGACGTGGTAGGAGTCTAGACTTGCCATTCCTGCGTAGGAACATTTTGTGATCACGATGACATGTTAGTTATAAAATCACTTCCTTGTCCCAATACATGCAAGAGGGAGATTCCGACCAGGGAACCACAACTAGACGCTGACTGCCTCGTTGCAGATGCTGAACCAGATCACAGGCCTTTGCTCAGGTATGAGTGTGTCCGTCTCCCTAGTGATACAGAAAGGCAAGCTGAAAGCTTAACATGCTGTGCTCTAAATAGAACAAGCAGAGGGAGAGTAGAAACGGTTAGGAATTATGATAGCTTTATTTCTATGTTTTACTCTCCTGGTTACTATATCAATCCTACTATGTTGTATTGTTCTGGTTATTGCGGCTCACGCCTTAATATCTAAAATACAGTCGTTTTATTAAAACATTATATAAAACTTATACTGTCTTTGTCATTTGTATATGAGACCATATTGTGAATGAGAAAGTTGGTTTGGATCTGAGTGACCACGACTTCCCTGAGAAGTTCCTAAGATGTCATGTGCTCGGCTGCCCAATCATTTCTTCCCCGTGGGAGAAATGAGGCACTGCTAGTTAGCCGGAGCAACAACCGGATTTAGGGTGACAGAGTTCCTTACACGTGGGTCAGACTCAGTCCCCCACACCGTTATCGATCCTGCTGCCTAGAAATCCAGTAGTCTCATTTAGAATAATGAGAGCCCACGCGACATGGCGCCGCCAACGTTTGGTCTGGCTCTAATGTTTGGGTCCGACTGACTCTCTCGGTCTCGTATATATTTTGACTCCACGGTTCCGTATGCGGAGACGTCCGTGGGGCTGAGGGTTTCCGCCACCACGGGTTGGGTACATCCTCATACTTTGTGGTTGGTTGTTCAAGCTTGAACTTTGAAAGGAAATACCCCGATATTGGTGTGCCTTCTCTGTCCTAGAGCTATTATTGTTATACTAATGGCGAATCCAGTTGTAATAAATATACCGCTTAATATGCGATTTCCGCTCATGGGTCATCTGATAGCACATGGACTGACGGTCCAGGGGGGTCCGGTCACTTTTGTGGTGGACGCCCATGCAGCCTATAGATCAGAACTTTTTTATTCTTGGGTCGTATTTCCAGCAGCTGATGGGGGTACAAATACTTTTCACGAATATACTGTTGCGAATGTCCCTGGACAATACAGGGCTTATGCATACTTAGAAATACCTTTATCTTATCAAGAACACCATAATTGGCTTGATGGCGCCCTCCCACATTCAGTAACACCAGTACGGTTAGGTCCGTTGAGTAATGATGGTCCGACCTGGCCTTTATTGGCTACATATACACCATATCCTGGAGTGGCAAATGTGGCAGTGGCTGAGGTGCGTCGTTTATATGTGGAATTAACTGCAACGTACAGACGATTAGTTCAGTTTGTGATGCAGACATTAAATACTAATGCAGCGCGTGCTGCTCCAGCTCATCCCACATGCGGTGGTGCCGGGAATAAATCCGGCCACTGTACACTCTGTAATGGGCAAGGTACCGGCTAAACGTGAGGAGACTCCATTTTGGCTGGCGCAAAAAATTAATACGCTGGAAGCAGTATTTCCCCATACGGGACCTCAGGATAAGCATAGAATTTTGACGATGTGTTTGCCGTATGGGATGGTTCCTACGGTGCATCTTTGTAATACTTGGGGCACGGTGTTTGCCGCTCTCTATACTACAGCACACGGTACACCGACTTTGGCTAATTTGCCGGAGGTGCTTAAACAAATTCAGGATGAATATGGGGCTGCCCCTGCCTTGGATTTAGGAATGCAATTGATGGGTAATTTTGACGCGGTTTCTTCTATTATTTTGAGTAATCTCAAGGGGGAGGCTGTAGCACTAGCAGTGCGAATGCGTCTTCGGGACGTTCCGCTGATTAATCAGGAGCGGGAACTTCCGAGAATAATAGCTGAAACATATTCTAGTATTGGTCGTGATAGCCTAGGGGCTCGACCGCAGAAACCACAATTGCAGGGTAAAAATAATAATGATAATTCTAAGCAACAGCAACCTGAGGGTGCGAAAAAGCGCTGGGATAAGAAATAGCAAACACCTAAGAAAGATGGTGGGCAGTCTCCGCAACCGGAGACCACACAAAATAAGTATAATCTCAGGAATAGGGATACTTTGAAGACGCCTGATAGATATCAATATACTGATACACGCCAATCTCGTTCCTTTCATGACTCCTCGGAAAAGAGAAGTGAGAGAGGTGGGCGGTCAGAGCGGAGGACGGAGTACGTGAAACCGAGACAGGATTCACAACGCTCAGCGGAGGTTTCTATTAAACAAGAAGAGAAACCGCTGCAACAGAAACAGCAATTCAAAAAGAAGAAAGTGGCAGCTGTCCCAGTTAGACATGCCGCTCAAGAAGAGAGTTCTCTTGACGAACAAGACATGGGCGTTAGCGCTGTTAGACAGTGCGGCAGAGGTCACAATAGTTCGCCGGAGTCTTCTAGAGCATCTGGAGGCGAAAGCAACTGATGACTTCATACAAGTCGAGACGGCGGATATGCGAGTCTCTGATCCTGATCAAGTATATCTTGTGACTCTACAATTAGAAGGGGACATTGACAGTGTTGTACACGCCATTTTTTGGGACCATATGGTGAAATCATATGATGTCCTGTTGGCCGAACAAGATTGGCCACCTGACTTTGTTCGCGACTGTCCAGTTGGGGAGGAGGTTATTGCGCCTTCCTTTTCACCACTTGTTCCGAGAGAACTAGCGGAGTCATATGGTAAATCATGGGCTCTAGCACAAGCCCCCGCCCTATATAGAAATAATGTGGGGTGGGATAAACAATCACCTTATCATGTCATTCCCATTAAAGGAGAACCTCAGCCACAGCCGCAATATCCTATTAAATTTGAAGCAAGGGCATCGGTTCGGAAAATTCTTACACAATTGGAGTACCAAGGTGTGATTGAGCCTTGTGTCTCGCCGATGAATAATCCCTTATTTCCGGTTGCTAAACCGGACCATTCCTATAGGATAGTGGTGGATTACAGACATTTGAATAGTCATACACGCACATATGCTATACAGAATTCACATAGCGCTGCGCTTATGAATAATATAGTGCGTAAAAAATACAAAACAACATTGGATATCTCGAATGGATTTTTCTGCCAGAATATAGCACCCGAAAGTCGGGACTATACCGGTTTCAGTGCGTTTGGCTCTCAGAAAAAGTTTTGTCGTTTACCTCAGGGGTATAAGAATAGCCCAGGACTGTTCTCGGCTCGTGTGACTGAACTTCTGCACGAGTTGGACCCTGAGGCGTTATCATATGTTGATGACATTTATTTGACGGACGATGAGATTCTACAACATCTCAGTCGCGTATCGCACATTGTTGTGGGTTTTGCTGATATTGGTTATAAGTTTAATTTTAAGAAATCGAAGATTGCCTTCCTCAGTGTTATTTTCCTGGGATATGAGTTATCGAGTGAGGGCAAGAGCCTGGTGCCACATTTTTTGGAGAAATGTGCTTTACTGCAGCCTCCTAATACGGTTCGGAAGCTCCAGTCTTTGTTAGGGTTTCTGAATTTTGGCAGAACTTACATTCCTGATTATGCTACACGTATAAAACCATTATATGAACTGATTCGCCCGAATTTTTCAAGTAGATTTTGGACGATTGAGCATACACACATACTGCGAGAGCTGCAGAATGATCTCTTAGCGGTTAAACATTTACACACGCGGGACAATAAAACTCATTTGGTCATCAGGGTGATTCCTGGGGCTCTTGGATTTTCGTATGCCACCTTTAATGAAGGGGAGACAGTCCCGATAGCATACAAGTTCCACTTGTATTCTGCTGCAGAACAACGTTTTGCACAGACTGAGAAAATTCTCACTGCAGTACAGATGGCTGTGATCAAAGAACGACCGCTAGCCCAGGGCCAACGCATTATTGTCGTTTCCCCAATTCCGGCCTTGGAGGCTGTTACAAAAGCGAGTGTTCCTAATTCGAAAGCTTTACACCCGCGGTGGATACAATGGGCTACGTCTTTGACGGCCACTGATGTGGATTACATATTTGACCCTAAGCTGCAGACTCAAGAATTTCTTCAATATGAAATAGAGTACCCGGTTCCTGCTGGCACATTACCTATTGACCAATATGAAGTGGTCATGTATACCAATGGCTCTGCGCAACCGGCGGTTGGGACTAAACAACAGTATTCAGCTGCATGTGCGGTGGTGAGCGGGACTATGGAGGGGGGAGTCTTCTGCCCCCGACATACTTATACTAAAACATTAGGAGATTGCACGGCGCAGCTGGCTGAGCTCAAAGCTCTTTTGTTAGCATTGGAGCATGCAGAGCCGGCGATATTGACCTTGCTGGTCTGTGAATCCTACTACTGTGTGCAATCCTTCAATGAATATCTGCATTATTGGAAAATGAATGGGTTCAGAGATTCTAAAGGCAACACCATTAAACATAAATTGTTGTGGGGTAAGGTTGCGGGTCTGAAAGAAACGCTTCCTAAAGTCCATGTTGTACATACACTTAGACACCAGCGCGTTGGAATACACGTTGCTGGGAATACTTTGGCTGATGAGGCTGCAAAGTCGGAAGTGGCTATCGCCACTGTAGCCGCGGTAACTCGTTCGAGTTCAAAACCAGACATAGAGATTTCGGCTGCCATAAAAGCTACGGCTGATGGCACGCCATTTCCTAAAGGATTCCCTTCTAAATATAGTTACTGCTTGAGTGGTGCACTAAATGCTGTTGTTAATATTCCAGGCGTTGGTGTACGTGAGTTACCGAATAAGATTGAGAGACCTCAATTAATTTCTGCAGCGCATGAAGGGGTGGCATCTGCGCATGCTGGTGTGGCTGCCACGATTTCGCTTTTACAGGCCCGTTATTGGTGGCCTGGTCTCTATAAGGAGACAAAGCAGTATGTCCTTTGTTGTGACGTCTGTCAGCAAATTAAAGCATCGTCGGCTAGACGCCCGCAGCAGACTCCTCTTCTGATATCAAATAGACCATTACAGTGTGTGTACTTGGACCATTGTGGTCCACTGACACCAGATAGTGCATACAAATACATATTGGTTGCTGTGGATTCGTGCTCCAGATTTGTGTGGGTCTGGCCACAGCGCTCGGCTGACGCTTGGACTGTTATTAAAGATTTGCGTATCTTTGTCGATACATTTGCAGTTGCGGCTTTTCATTCGGACCAGGGCCCTGCTTTTGCCTCTAAGGCATTCAGGGACACCATGGCTTCGTTGGGGGTCCAACTCCAGTTCTCGTCTCCATTTCATCCCGAGGGAAATTCTGTCGTGGAGCGTTTAAATCGTGATTTAAAGCAATCCTTAACAGTCAGGGTTATAGGTACGGGTCGTAGTTGGCTAATCCACCTGTATGGAGTACAGAGAGCACTTAATAACTTGCCTAGAAGGTCACTGGGGGGTCGTACTTCATATGAGTGCCTGTTCGGAACACGAATGTATGTTCCTGATCTAGATGGTCCTGGTGTGGAGGCGGCAGATACGCACTTTGACATAAATGATCGTGTCACTGTTTTGCAGGATTTACAACAATTTCGTGAAGATAACTCTTCTGCGAGTGCTGCCTCCTCTGGAATTAAGGATGAGCCAGTAACACCTACTGGTTGGATACCCAGGATTGGGGATCTTGTGCGTGAAAAGGTCGCAGTAAAGAAAGAATTTGGTCCTTCTTATCGAGCACCTGTCCCGGTGTTGGGGGTGAGCGGCACGAGAACTGTGATTTTGCCGCCGCTGCAAGGGGGCAAAGGAAATCGTTTTGTTTCTATTGATAATGTCAAGTTACAACATGTGGCCGATTCTGCACAGCAGACCAAGAGGGACACCCAGTAGTTCCGGCATCCCTCTCACTACTGGGGAAGAAGTCCCGCTGCAGGTGATTAGCACCGACCATGTTTCCTCTCCGAGCTTGGGGAGGGTGGAAGATGATCTTGCGATTGTTCCACAGTCAACGATTGATATCGATTCTTTTTCTCAAGTTGCTGTACGTTCTACTGATGTTTCTGAACATGTGATTTATAGCGTGCCTAGGAGAGAACCTCCATCAGCTTCCTTGTTCACTGTTGCACCTTTTGCAAGAACTGCCTCTGGCTGCTTCAACGATGCGGATGCGGCTGTATCCAGCTCTTCGTCTTCGCTGTCTTCAATCCGAGGTCCACGTAAGCTACTAAGTTGGCTTAAACGTACATATTTTGTTGTTCCTTGGAACTATTTGTGGCTTTTTATGGCTGTACTGACTATTTTTTTATGGTTGGGATTTGTGGTTACCTTTTTTCTGGTAATACATGGTCATTTTCTTCCTGATCGATCAGACATTGAACACGTGGAGACTGTGTTGAGACCACATTTTTCGTCTCATATGGTTCGAAGAGACTTATCCAATGTGAAAATTTCTGCAATACCAATTCCGGATGGAATTGTGTGGGATAAAGTAATGTTTGATATATATGGTCCCACTGAATTGATTCAAATACCGTATGTTCTTAAGTTATCAATGAATGATATTGTTATTCCAGGCATTGTTTCTGATGATTGGGATGTGAAGACAGTAGATGCTATGCTAAAAGATTTGCAATATTATACTGTCTATGACGATGAAGATGCTTACCAATTTAAAGATAATCATGGTGATATGTTTTGCTACACCTATTATGGACACCACTTTATTCACAAAGCGAGTAGCCCTAAGTCCATCTTTAATTATGTACAATGGGAACATTGCTCGACTCCTCCACAAGGGAGTTCGAAAACGTATAATGATAAATTTGCATATTTTTCTGGGCATGATCAGCGAAACGCTAAGTCTTACTATTTTAAAGTGACACCGTATTCTAATAAGCAAATTTTGTTGACCGATACTTAGTTACTGTATTCTAATTCGTTTGTATCTAAACTTTCGGTCGAAGGATATGAATACTGGTTGAAGACTGTTGACTTGAAAAGTGTTTGGGGTACGAAAAATTGGCAGATGCAAGGCAGAGATGCATTATTTCGAGCATGCATTATCCCTGTGCAAATGATTTTCCTCAATGACACAGTACAACAGACTAGTTGTTTGGGCTTGGCGTCGATTAGAGAATTGACTTTGCCTAGAATACCTGTCCCTTCTAAATTAAATAACTGGCAGCACTATGTGAGTGCTACTTTTAGTGAATTTACGCATTGGGTCCAGAATGGTACGCTTAACGCTTCATCGTTACATCCGGGCGGGTGGTTATTGTGGCCTGTAGACACTAATCAGTGTCATCAACGTTTTGTTACCTCTTCTGGGGGGTTCAGGACTAGTAGGGCAGACCCTCGTTACATTTCACCAGAACATGCAGATATAATAACTACATACAGTGTGGGGAAACTTTGTCAACAATGGTTGAAGTACTCCACGCTGGGTGCAGTTAAGTCACACCTCAAGTTACTGTCTAATGCTACTGATTTACAAGATTTCTTGTCAGGTCCCAAGGTGCCCCGGAGAAAAAGGTTCTTATACGAAGTGTATAATGAGTTTTGGAAACTTTCCCAGCAGGAGGCTGCAGCCCGGTTAAGACAGATTGATCAAGAAAATCTGCTGCAGACTTTGTCTGTTGTTGATAATGGCATGCATACCCTTTCTGACCGTGTTTACACGATTGACAGCATTGTCTCTTCTGCTATTGACATTATAAAATCAGACATGTCTTCTTTATATCATGGGCAGAGTCAGACACGATCTATCATGCAGCTGGGTTGGACTCTTCAGACCTTGAAGGCGGGTCGCGTTCCATGGCAGCACATTCGTGCCAGAGAGATCTTTATCTCCTTTAATTTAACTCGTCAACAACAATTGATGGCTAAGAAGGAAGCGACGTATGTTATGTTAAATATTGAAAAGTTGGAGAAACTGCCTTTTACGGTGGCTGAGATTCCGTCAGCTGAGTGGTTGATTCATGGGGTTATTAATTTGCCTATCTCCACTCTGCAATTTACTTCTTGTTTGAAGCACATTCCGGTGGGTAGATATGAACTATTGGGTGACAGTTACATACACGAGGTGTGGGAGCTTCCTTTTCAGTACAGATGTGTTAATGGTTTGCGGGAAGTTTTTCTTAGCGGTAGCGAATGCGAAGCTTCTGTTAGCCATTCCATGGTTTGTAAACAGCTGTCCTTGCACGGAGCGTGTAATGCTTCGATTGCTAACTTAGCTTGTTATCTGAAGGGAGTTCCAGTCCCGGTAATTAAAAACACTTTCCAGGTGCTTTCTAACGGCAGTTACATTGTTCTTAACAGCGAACGCTGCTGTGGCATGCGTGCCGGAATAGTTTACGTCGTTGTCGTCAACAAGGCCGTTACGTGCTGCGGGAATATGTTGTTTCCCCCTACGCTGAATTTAGGGAGGTAGCGGACATCTGGCCTCATATTGCTACTTCCAAGGTTGATTTCGACAAGTTGAGTCGGCTGAAAGCTTTATTGTTTCAAAAGCATGTGGCCCTTACATCTGCTAGCGAGACCTACGCACTTCAAGTGGCAAGGTCATCGGCGGAGATACAGTCCCTTTTGAATACTAACTTTCCGAGTCACTTCGGTGAACTTGTGGGACGTATATTTAATGCATCTAGCACTGCTGGTATTGCTCATTTTTTCAAAGCCGTTGGTGTTGGTTTTGTTCACACCTTCTCTTCCATATTCGGTTTGATACCTTCGGCTATACACTCTATTTTCGGAAGCATTTTTGGGGGTTTCCCAATTACTTTGGCTTTATTGGCTGGAGTTTTGCTATTGTTGCTGTTTTTTCGCAATGGCTGTCCCGCCACGACGAGATCCTGTATTGCTGCTCCCGTCAGCGCAGCTGTGTCGTGAACGCATGATGCAGTGATTTGGAGCAACACTCCTGGCTCATTTGGAGTGTGACTGGTCTTTGTCGTTCCGACCGGTTTTGGATTGTGTGCAACCCGTGTTTCAATGCCTTTGGTGCTCGTTTGAACATGCACTGGCTTTCTGTCTCTCACTGCAGCGCTCTCCAGTGGTTGATCTTGATCTGTTGATTTTCCCGATTAGGGCTCATTCCCAGACTTGTGCACTACGGTTGCGTTTGCTTCGTGAAGCGGATTATGAGATTCCCTTCCTGGAGGAAGATGGTTTTGTCTCTTTCCTTGGCACTACACGGGGTGCCGCCCTGAATGTTTTTGGGGCTTTGGAACACACCTGCTCCATGGTACTTTGTGGCGTGGATCTTCCGATATTGACATATCTCGAAGTGGAGGAGCTTCTACGTTCTATTGCTTCTGTCTGACAATTGGATTTTTTTTCTCTCTCTCCCGACTAAATTGACACTATATTGCAATTCGTTCTCTCGTCACATGTTTCCTAAATTTATGACTTTGCTGTCTTCTCATCTTGTCGAAATGTTGGGTTTAAATTTAGGTCATGTTTTTTTTTTATGTTGTTAGAACCACTTGCTACCGACAATGGGAGGGTGTAGTGTGGTCAGTTTTACGTATATTTTGCGCATTAGCTTCAGGCCTTAGGCCTCTGTGCACTTTGCCCTAAATATATGTTATTCATTTGCTAACAGCTGAGAGCCTCTGTGCACTTTGCTCTAAATGCTTTCTATTAGGCTTCGTACTGTTATTTTACAGAATAGCCAGTTCCACGGTTTTGTTTTTTATTCATATCACACTGTTTTGCCTACTTCAGCACTGGAGTTCTTCATAACATATTCACTCTGTGCTTTAGTCAAGGATACAGTCTGGTACATTGCCGATAGACGTGGTAGGAGTCTAGACTTGCCATTCCTGCGTAGGAACATTTTGTGATCACGATGACATGTTAGTTATAAAATCACTTCCTTGTCCCAATACATGCAAGAGGGAGATTCCGACCAGGGAACCACAACTAGACGCTGACTGCCTCGTTGCAGATGCTGAACCAGATCACAGGCCTTTGCTCAGGTATGAGTGTGTCCGTCTCCCTAGTGATACAGAAAGGCAAGCTGAAAGCTTAACATGCTGTGCTCTAAATAGAACAAGCAGAGGGAGAGTAGAAACGGTTAGGAATTATGATAGCTTTATTTCTATGTTTTACTCTCCTGGTTACTATATCAATCCTACTATGTTGTATTGTTCTGGTTATTGCGGCTCACGCCTTAATATCTAAAATACAGTCGTTTTATTAAAACATTATATAAAACTTATACTGTCTTTGTCATTTGTATATGAGACCATATTGTGAATGAGAGAGTTGGTTTGGATCTGAGTGACCACGACTTCCCTGAGAAGTTCCTAAGATGTCATGTGCTCGGCTGCCCAATCATTTCTTCCCCGTGGGAGAAATGAGGCACTGCTAGTTAGCCGGAGCAACAACCGGATTTAGGGTGACAGAGTTCCTTACACGTGGGTCAGACTCAGTCCCCCACACCGTTATCGATCCTGCTGCCTAGAAATCCAGTAGTCTCATTTAGAATAATGAGAGCCCACGCGACACAGGGAAGCTTGGATCCTGGAACAATGGACCAAGTGCTCCCTAAAGCTAGGGCTAGTAGAAGCAAACCACTTCCTACTATCCCTCCCTCTACAGTGGATTCAACTTCTGAGGAAGAAGAATTCCCTCTCTGTGCAGAACCTACACCAGAGGAGCTGGAAGCAGACACTGCTGAGCTTTTGGGTGAAGGGGGGCCTGCCAGAGAGAAGCTGAGTGTGGCACAGCAAACCTGTCCCACATTAGAGGGTCTCAGACAGCAAGCTGTCAAACAGGCTAATGGGGATGTCAGTGACTCTCACAGAGTTTATTGGGAGGACAACCTCTTGTACACTGAGCATAGGGATCCTAAACCTGGAGCTGCCAGGAGATTAGTGATTCCTCAGGAGTACAGAAAGTTCCTCCTAACCCTGGCACATGACATTCCCCTAGCTGGGCATCTAGGACAAATGAAAACTTGGGACAGGCTTGTTCCCCTGTTTCATTGGCCTAGAATGTCTGAGGACACAAAGGAATTTTGTAAGTCCTGTGAAACCTGTCAAGCCAGTGGCAAGACAGGTGGCACCCCAAAGGCACCCCTTATCCCACTGCCTGTGGTTGGGGTTCCCTTTGAAAGGGTAGGGGTTGACATAGTTGGCCCCCTTGACCCTCCTACTGCTTCAGGCAATAGATTTATCTTGGTGGTAGTGGACCATGCCACAAGATATCCTGAAGCTATTCCTTTAAGCACCACTACAGCACCTGCAGTGGCAAAGGCCCTCCTGGGAATATTTTCCAGGGTGGGCTTCCCAAAGGAAGTGGTATCAGACAGGGGAAGCAATTTCATGTCTGCATACTTAAAGGCCATGTGGAAGGAGTGTGGTGTAACGTACAAGTTCACAACACCCTATCATCCACAAACAAATGGACTGGTGGAGAGACTTAATAAAACTCTCAAAGGCATGATTATGGGTCTCCCTGAAAAACTCCGCAGGAGATGGGATATCCTTCTGCCATGCCTCCTTTTTGCCTACAGGGAGGTACCCCAGAACGGAGTGGGCTTCAGCCCCTTTGAACTTCTTTTTGGACACCCTGTTAGAGGTCCACTCACACTTGTAAAGGAGGGTTGGGAACAACCTTTAAAAGCTCCTAAGCAGGATATTGTGGATTATGTACTTGGCCTCAGATCAAGAATGGCTGAGTACATGAAAAAGGCCAGTAAAAACCTTCAGGCCAGCCAAGAGCTCCAGAAGCAATGGCATGATCAGAAGGCTGTTTTGGTTCAGTACCAACCAGGGCAGAAAGTGTGGGTCTTGGAGCCTGAGGCCCCAAGAGCACTCCAAGATAAATGGAGTGGACCCCACACAATTGTTGAGAAAAAGGGAGAAGTCACCTATTTAGTTGACTTACGCACTGCAAGGAGTCCCCTTAGGGTACTCCATGTAAACCGCCTGAAAACCTACTATGACAGGACTGATCTCACCCTGCTCATGGCAACAGATGAGGGACAGGAAGAAGACAGTGATCCTCTACCTGATCTCTTCTCTTCCACAGAACAAGATGCTCTGGTGGAAGGTGTAGTTTTGGCTGATTGTCTTACTGCTGAGCAGAAAGACAATTGCATAAACCTCCTAGATCAATTCTCTGAACTCTTCTCTACTGTGCCAGGTACCACTTCTTGGTGTGAGCACACTATAGATACTGGAGACAGCTTGCCTGTCAAAAGTAAGATCTATAGGCAGCCTGACCATGTCAGGGACTGCATAAAGCAAGAGGTCCAGAAAATGTTAGAACTAGGAGTGGTTGAGCACTCTGACAGTCCATGGGCTTCTCCTGTGGTACTTGTACCAAAACCCCATTCCAAAGATGGAAAGAAGGAAATGCGGTTTTGTGTAGACTATAGAGGTCTCAACTTGGTAACCAAAACTGATGCTCACCCTATACCCAGGGCAGATGAGCTCATAGATACACTGGCATCTGCCAAGTATCTAAGCACTTTTGATTTGACTGCAGGGTATTGGCAGATCAAATTGTCAGAAGATGCTAAACCTAAGACTGCATTTTCAACCATTGGAGGACATTATCAGTTTACTGTAATGCCTTTTGGTTTGAAAAATGCACCTGCCACTTTTCAGAGGTTGGTGAACACAGTCCTGCAAGGGCTGGAAGCTTTCAGTGCAGCATATTTGGACGATATAGCTGTCTTTAGCTCCAGCTGGGATGATCACCTGGTCCACCTATGGAAAGTTTTGGAGGCCCTGCAAAAGGCAGGCCTCCCTATCAAGGCTTCAAAGTGCCAGATAGGGCAGGGTAAGGTGGTTTATCTGGGACACCTTGTTGGTGGGGAACAGATTGCACCACTTCAGGGGAAAATCCAAACAATTATTGATTGGGTTCCCCCTACTACTCAGACTCAGGTGAGAGCCTTCCTAGGCCTCACTGGGTATTACAGGAGGTTCATTAAGAACTATGGCTCCATTGCAGCCCCTCTTAATGACCTCACATCCAAAAAAATGCCTAAAAAGGTATTATGGACAGCAAACTGTCAGAAAGCTTTTGAGGAGCTGAAGCAGGCCATGTGCTCTGCACCTGTCCTGAAAAGCCCTTGTTACTCTAAAAAATTCTATGCCCAAACTAATGCATCTGAATTAGGAGTAGGGGCAGTCCTATCACAACTTAATTCTGAGGGCCAGGATCAACCTGTTGCTTTTATTAGTAGGAGGTTGACCCCTAGAGAAAAGCATTGGTCTGCCATTGAGAGGGAGGCCTTTGCTGTGGTCTGGGCACTGAAGAAGTTGAGGCCATACCTGTTTGGCACTCACTTCATTGTTTAGACAGACCACAAACCTCTACTTTGGCTAAAACAAATGAAAGGTGAAAATCCTAAATTGTTGAGGTGGTCCATATCCCTACAGGGAATGGACTATACAGTGGAACATAGACCTGGGAGTAGCCACTCCAATGCAGATGGACTCTCCAGATATTTCCACTTAGACAATGAAGACTCATCAGGTCATGGCTAGTCTTATTGTCCTTCGTTTGGGGGGGGGTTGTGTAGGAAAGTACCATCTTGCCTGGCATGTTACCCCCATTTTCCACTGTATATATGTTGTTTTAGTTGTATGTGTCACTGGGACCCTGGTAACCCTGGGCCCCAGTGCTCATAAGTGTGCCTGAATGTGTTACCTGTGTAGTGACTAACTGTCTCACTGAGGCTCTGCTAATCAGAACCTCAGTGGTTATGCTCTCTCATTTCTTTCAAATTGTCACTAACAGGCTAGAGACCAATTTTACCAATTTACATTGGCTTACTGGAACACCCTTATAATTCCCTAGTATATGGTACTGAGGTACCCAGGGTATTGGGGTTCCAGGAGATCCCTATGGGCTGCAGCATTTCTTTTGCCACCCATAGGGAGCTCTGACAATTCTTACACAGGCCTGCCACTGCAGCCTGAGTGAAATAACGTCCACGTTATTTCACAGCCATTTTACACTGCACTTAAGTAACTTGTAAGTCACCTATATGTCTAACCTTTACCTGGTAAAGGTTAGGTGCAAAGTTACTTAGTGTGAGGGCACCCTGGCACTAGCCAAGGTGCCCCCACATTGTTCAGGGCCAATTCCCCGGACTTTGTGAGTGCAGGGACACCATTACACGCGTGCACTACATATAGGTCACTACTTATATGTAGCTTCACAATGGTAACTCCGAATATGGCCATGTAACATGTCTATGATCATGGAATTGCCCCCTCTATACCATCCTGGCATAGTTGGCACCATCCCATGATACCAGTGGTCTGTAGCACGACCCTGGTACTGGCAAACTGCCCTTCCTGGGGTTTCACTGCAGCTGCTGCTGCTGCCAACCCTCAGACAGGCATCTGCCCTCCTGGGGTCCAGCCAGGCCTGGCCCAGGATGGCAGAACAAAGAACTTCCTCTGAGAGAGGGTGTGACACCCTCTCCCTTTGGAAAATGGTGTGAAGGCAGGGGAGGAGAAGCCTCCCCCAGCCTCTGGAAATGCTTTCTTGGGCACATATGTGCCCAATTCTGCATAAGCCAGTCTACACCGGTTCAGGGGACCCCTTAGCCCTGCTCTGGCACGAAACTGGACAAAGGAAAGGGGAGTGACCACTCCCCTGACCTGCACCTCCCCTGGGAGGTGTCCAGAGCTCCTCCAGTGTGCTCCAGACCTCTGCCATCTTGGAAACAGAGGTGCTGCTGGCACACTGGACTGCTCTGAGTGTCCAGTGCCACCAGGTGACATCAGAGACTCCTTCTGATAGGCTCCTTCAGGTGTTGCTAGCCTATCCTCTCTCCTAGGTAGCCAAACCCTCTTTTCTGGCTATTTAGGGTCTCTGTCTCTGGGGAAACTTTAGATAACGAATGAAAGAGCTCATCCGAGTTCCTCTGCATCTCTCTCTTCACCTTCTGCCAAGGAATCGACTGCTGACCGCGCTGGATGCATGCAAAACTGCAACATAGTAGCTAAGACGACTACTGCAACTCTGTAACGCTGATCCTGCCGCCTCCTCGACTGTTTTCCTGGTGGTGAATGCTGTGGGGGTAGTCTGCCTCCTCTCTGCACTAGAAGCTCCGAAGAAATCTCCCGTGGGTCGACGGAATCTTCCCCCTGCAACCGCAGGCACCAAAAAGCTGCATTACCGGTCCCTTGGGTCTCCTCTCAGCACGACGAGCGAGGTCCCTCGAATCCAACGAAGCTGTCCAAGTGACCCCCACAGTCCAGTGACTCTTCAGTCCAAGTTTGGTGGAGGTAAGTCCTTGCCTCACCTCGCTGGGCTGCATTGCTGGGAACCGAGACTTTTGCAGCTACTCCGGCCCCTGTGCACTTCCGGCGGAAATCCTTTGTGCACAGCCAAGCCTGGGTCCATGGCACTCTAACCTGCATTGCACAACTTCCTAAGTTGGTCTCCGGCGACGTGGGATTCCTTTGTGTGACTTCGGGTGATTACTGTTTCACACATCCTTGTCGTGCCTGTTTCTGGCACTTCTCCGAGTGCTACCTGCTGCTGAGAGGGCTCCTTGTCTTGCTCGACGTCCCTTCTCTCTCCTGGTCCAATTTGCGACCTCCTGGTCCCTCCTGGGCCACAGCAGCGTCCAAAAACGCTAACTGCACGATTTGCAGCTAGCAAGGCTTTTTGGCGTTCTTTCGGCGGGAAAACACTTTTGCACAACTCTTCACAGCGAGAGGGATCTGTCCACCAAAGGGGAAGTCTCTAGCCCTTTTCGTTCTTGCAGAAACCGCAGCTTGTTCTGTCCAGTAGAAGCTTCTTTGCACCCGCAGCTGGCATTTCCTGGGCATATGCCCATCTCCGACTTGCTTGTGACTTTTGGACTTGGTCCCCTTGTTCCACAGGTACCCTAGATTGGAAATCCACAGTTGTTGCATTGTTGGTTTGTGTCTTTCCTGCATTATTCCTCTAACACGACTTCTTTGTCCTTAGGGGAACTTTAGTGCACTTTGCACTCACTTTTCAGGGTCTTGGGGAGGGTTATTTTTCTAACTCTCACTATTTTCTAATAGTCCCAGCGACCCTCTGCAAGGTCACATAGGTTTGGGGTCCATTCGTGGTTCGCATTCCACTTTTGGAGTATATGGTTTGTGTTGCCCCTATCCCTATGTTTCCCCATTGCATCCTATTGTAACTATACATTGTTTGCACTGTTTTCTAAGACTATACTGCATATTTTTGCTATTGTGTATATATATCTTGTGTATATTTCCTATCCTCTCACTGAGGGTACACTCTAAGATACTTTGGCATATTGTCATAAAAATAAAGTACCTTTATTTTTAGTATAACTGTGTATTGTGTTTTCTTATGATATTGTGCATATGACACTAAGTGGTACTGTAGTAGCTTCACCCGTCTCCTAGTTCAGCCTAAGCTGCTCTGCTAAGCTACCATTATCTATCAGCCTAAGCTGCTAGACACCCTATACACTAATAAGGGATAACTGGGCCTGGTGCAAGGTGCAAGTACCCCTTGGTACTCACTACAAGCCAGTCCAGCCTCCTACACCTGGCTGGCAGGATCCCAGTGAGACAGTGAAAACACCCTGACATACACTCACAAACAGGCCTAAAGTGGGGGTAACAAGGCTAGAAAGAGGCTACTTTCTCACCCCCCCCCCCCCAAACGAAGGACAATAAGGCTAACCTTGGCCAGTTGAGACTTTATTGTCTAAGTGGTGATAAGTAGAGAGTAGCTCTGCAATAGACTGGTTACTCCCTTTATCATCCACTATATGGTTACTTCCCTGTGGGGATGTAAACCACCCTGTTTGAAGTATTTTAGCTAAGCAACAATGTGAAGATGTATTTTCAGAGTTTCTATCAGTAAGTTTTAGTTTAGAGCAGTGGGAATTATCCACTGAACCTATTTGTAGTGATGGAAATGCCAGACAGGGATGCTGTCTCAGAAAAGCCATAGCTGGGCAAAAACTTTGTCCATATGGCTGGAAGAGAGAACAGGGATGCTGTTTCTCTTGGGTTGGAGCAGGGCAGGGATGCTGTCCTATGAGCTCCACACTAGGGCAGGGATGCTGTCCTAAGTGTTGTGAGGCAGTGCAGAGTTTCTGCACTAAAGTTTCTCTGGGAGGGTTAGAGGGATGCTCCATGTTAACTAAAATGGTGCTCTTTTTGTCACCAATGTTAGTTATCCCTCAGAGAGGTACTTCTACCTCAGGGAGTCCTGCTTTGCCAGCTGATGATTCCCTTGGAACAGGTGCCACCCCAGGAGAGGTTTCTCCCACCACAGGAATGGTATCCTGAATGGTAGGGTGGTTAGGGGATACTGTGATACCCTTTTTACCTGTTGATGGAGAGGGATCCTGAGTTTTCAGGCCTTCTCTCCTTTGCTTTTTCATTTCAGTAGAAATGAGAGGGAACAATTCCTCTGGGATGTCCAGTATGGCTGCATGGGCATAAAACTCTACATCAGCCCAACCTGAGGCCTCTAGGTCATTACCTAAGCGACAGTCTACAGGTAAGCTAGGTGATACCACCACCTGCTTAGGGCCAGTAACTCCACCCCAACTAAACTGAATTATAGCTAAGGGAAGAAACTTAGTGGAGTTATGGACATCAATAATTGTATACTGTTGTCCAATGATGTGTTGTTCAGAAGCCACTAGGTTTTCAGTCACCAAAGTGATACTGGCACCTGTGTCCCTGTAGGCCAAGGCCTCAACACCATTTATTGAAACTGTCTGCCTGTACTTATCCATTGTAAGGGGACAAGCAGCCAGTGTGGCAAGGCCAATGCCACTAGGTGTGACAGAAACTGTCTTGGGACTGACTACCCCAGTTTCTTCTATGGACCCATAAGTGAACCCAACTACACCCTTAACTTGACTGTTGCCAGCAGTCCCACCACTAATACCACTACTGCTAGGGGCACTAGAGCTTGATGTATTAGTGGTGGTAGGCTCAGGAGGTTTACCTGGACAGGACTTATCCCCTGGCCTATGGCCTCTGTTTTTACACACAAAGCACCAAGGCTTTTTAAATTGTGTAGGTTGAGAAGAAGAGGAAGAATTTGTTTTATCCCCACTCCCTGAAGAGTGTTTAAGATTTGAAGTGGGATCTTTGGTTTACCCTTATCCCCATGCTTATCTTGAGATTTTTCACCATCTTTCTTCTTATTGTTCTCTTTGTCACCCCCTGTATGAACTTTTCTGTTCACCCTTGTTCTGACCCATTTGTCTGCCTTCTTTCCCAATTCTTGGGGAGAGGTCAGATCAGAGTCCACCAAGTACTGGTGCAACAAATCAGACACACAATTATTAAGAATATGCTCTCTCAGGATCAAGTTATACAGGCTGTCATAATCAGTAACTTTACTGCCATGTAACCACCCCTCCAAGTCCTTCACTGAATGGTCAATGAAATCAACCCAGTCTTGTGAAGACTCCTTTTTGGTCTCTCTGAACTTTATCCTGTATTGTTCAGTGGTTAAGCCATAACCATCCAGGAGTGCATTCTTAAGAACTTTGTAATCATTGGCTTCACCTTCTTTCACAGTAAGGAGCCTATCCCTACCTTTTCCACTAAATGATAGCCATAGGATAGCAGCCCACTGCCTTTGAGGGACATCCTGTACAGCACAGGCCCTCTCAAGTGCAGCAAACCACTTGTTAATGTCATCCCCCTCCTTATAAGGGGGAACTATCTTGTGCAGATTCCTGGAATCATGCTCTTTTGCAGGATGACTATGGGGAATACTGCTGCTGCCACCATGGGTTTCTAAACCCAACTTCTGTCTTTCCTTCTCTACTTCTAAGGTCTGTCTATCCAAATCCAGCTGTTGCTTCTTGAGCTTCAGTCTGGTTTGTTCCACTCTCAATCTATTGAGCTCCCTTTCTAACAATCTGTCATCAGGGTAGGTGGGAGGGACATGTCTTGAAACAGAAGTATGGTGAGAATGGACAGAAGGAGACCTGTCCCTTACAGAAGGCACCCTAACAGCTTGGTTAACAGAAACATAATTTCTACTGTGATGAGAATGAATGCTCTTGCTATGATGTGAGACAACACTATCTGTATGGTGTGACTCAACATCAGTACCAACTATGCTAGACTGTCTAGTAATGGGCAGGCTTGGAAGTTTCTTTCCTGAATCTTTTCCTGGGGGAGTCCCTGGATCAGATTGGGAACCATTAGCTACTTTTTCAACAGATGGGGCACTTTTAGCCTTATCTTGTTCTCTAAGCATGTTAAGTAACAATTCCAAGGAAGGATTCTTCCCTACACTCAAACCTCTCTCTATGCAGAGACTCCTTGCTCCTTTCCAGCTAAGGTGATCATTTGCAAGTTTGGACAGATCAACATTTTGGCCTGTGCCAGACATTTTTAGAGAGAGTTAAAGTGATAGAAAAAGAGAAAAAAGTTTGTCAGAGCTTTTAGAAAGACAGGAAAAAAACTTGTAAAACTTTTTAGAACTTTTTAGAAAGTTAGAAGTACTTTTCAGCACTTAGAAAAGAGTGAAAAGAGGAAATGCAAAACTTTTTGGTTATGTGTATATACACTGAACTTGTTTTGTATATTTTTCTCTTATGAAAAGTACAATGACAAGAGTGGTAAGTAGTCTCAAAGCACTTATCCCACCGCTGCACAACCAATGTAGGAGGCTGGACTGGCTTGTAGTGAGTACCAAGGGGTACTTGCACCTTGCACCAGGCCCAGTTATCCCTTATTAGTGTATAGGGTGTCTAGCAGCATAGGCTGATAGATAATGGTAGCTTAGCAGAGCAGCTTAGGCTGAACTAGGAGACGATTGAAGCTCCTACAGTACCACTTAGTGTCATATGCACAATATCATAAGAAAACACAATACACAGTTATACTACAAATAAAGGTACTTTATTTTTATGACAATATGACAAAGTATCTCAGAGTGTACCCTCAGTGAGAGGATAGGAAATATACACAAGATATATATACACAATACCAAAATATGCAGTAATAGTCTTAGAAAACAGTGCAAACAATGTATAGTTACAATAGGATGCAATGGGGACACATAGGGATAGGGGCAACAAAAACCATATACTCCAAAAGTGGAATGTTGTAGGAGGCTGGACTGGCTTGTAGTGAGTACCAAGGGGTACTTGCACCTTGCACCAGGCCCAGTTATCCCTTATTAGTGTATAGGGTGTCTAGCAGCTTAGGCTGATAGATAATGGTAGCTTAGCAAAGCAGCTCAGGCTGAACTAGGAGACTTGTGAAGCTACTACAGTACCACTTAGTGTCATATGCACAATATCATAAGAAAACACAATACACAGTTATACTAAAAATAAAGGAACTTTATTTTTATGACAATATGCCAAAGTATCTTAGAGTGTACCCTCAGTGAGAGGATAGGAAATATACACAAGATATATATACACAATAGCAAAAATATGCAGTATAGTCTTAGAAAACAGTGCAAACAATGTATAGTTACAATAGGATGCAATGGGGAAACATAGGGATAGGGGCAACACAAACCATATACTCCAGAAGTGGAATGCGAACCACGAATGGACCCCAAACCTATGTGACCTTGTAGAGGGTCGCTGGGACTATTAGAAAATAGTGAGAGTTAGAAAAATAACCCTCCCCAAGACCCTGAAAAGTGAGTGCAAAGTGCACTAAAGTTCCCCTAAGGACAAAATAGTCGTGTTAGAGGGAAAATGCAAGGAAAACACAAATCAGCAATGCAACAACGATGGATTCCTGACTGAGGGTACCTGTGGAACAAGGGGACCAAGTCCAAAAGTCACAAGCAGCTCGGAGGTGGGCAGATGCCCAAGAAATGCCAGCGGTTGGTGCAAAGAAGCTCTTACTAGGCTGAAGAACTGTGAATACTGCAGGAACGACAAGGGCTAGAGACTTCCCCTTTGGAGGATGGATCCCCCACGCCTTGGAGAGTCGTGCAGAAGTGTTTTCCCGCCGGATGGACGCCAACAAGCTTTGCTACACGCAAATCGTGCGTTTGGAGTTTTGGGACGCTGCTGGGGCCCAGGAGGGACCAGGAGGTCGCAAATTGGACCTGCAGAGAGAGGGGACGTCGAGCAAGACAAAAAGCCCTCACTGAAGCAGGTAGCAGCCGGAGAAGTGCCAGAAACAGGCACTACGAGGATGCGTGAAACGGTGCTCGCCGAAGTTGCACAAAGCAGTCCCACGTCGCCGGAGACCAACTTAGAAAGTCGTGCAATGCAGGTTAGAGTGCCGTGGACCCAGGCTTGGCTGTGCACGAAGGATTTCCGCCGGAAGTGCACAGGGGCCGGAGTAGCTTGCAAAGTCGCGGTTCCCAGCAATGCAGCCCAGCGAGGTGAGGCAAGGACTTACCTCCACCAAACTTGGGCTGAAGAGTCACTGGACTGTGGGGGTCACTTGGACGGTGTCGCTGGATTCGAGGGACCTCGCTCGTCGTGCTGAGAGGAGACCCAAGGGACCGGTAATGCAGCTTTTTGGTGCCTGCGGTTGCAGGGGGAAGATTCCGTCGACCCACGGGAGATTTCTTCGGAGCTTCTGGTGCAGAGAGGAGGCAGACTACCCCCACAGCATGCACAAGCAGGAAAACAGTCGAGAAGGTGGCAGGATCAGCGTTACAGAGTTGCAGTAGTCGTCTTTGCTACTATGTTGCAGGTTTGCAGGCTTCCAGCGCGGTCAGCGGTCGATTCCTTATCAGAAGGTGAAGAGGGAGATGCAGAGGAACTCGGCTGAGCTCATGCATTCGTTATCTGAAGTTTCCCCAGAGACAGAGACCCTAAATAGCCAGAAAAGAGGGTTTGGCTACCTAGGAGAGAGGAAAGGCTACTAACACCTGAAGGAGCCTATCAGCAGGAGTCTCTGACGTCACCTGGTGGCACTGGCCACTCAGAGCAGTCCAGTGTGCCAGCAGCACCTCTGTTTCCAAGATGGCAGAGGTCTGGAGCACACTGGAGGAGCTCTGGACACCTCCCAGGGGAGGTGCAGGTCAGGGGAGTGGTCACTCCCCTTTCCTTTGTCCAGTTTCGCGCCAGAGCAGGGGCTAAGGGGTCCCTGAACCGGTGTAGACTGGCTTATGCAGAATTGGGCACATCTGTGCCCAACAAAGCATTTCCAGAGGCTGGGGGAGGCTACTCCTCCCCTGCCTTCACACCATTTTCCAAAGGGAGAGGGTGTCACACCCTCTCTCAGAGGAAGTTCTTTATTCTGCCATCCTTGGCCAGGCCTGGCTGGACCCCAGGAGGGCAGCTGCCTGTCTGAGGGGTTGGCAGCAGCAGCAGCTGCAGTGAAACCCCAGGAAGGGCAGTTTGGCAGTACCAGGGTTCTGTGCTACAGACCACTGGGATCATGGGATTGTGCCAACTATGCCAGGATGGTATAGAGGGGGCAATTCCATGATCATACACATGTTACATGGCCATATTCGGAGTTACCATGGTGAAGCTACATATAGGTAGTGACCTATATGTAGTGCACGCGTGTAATGGTGTCCCCGCACTCACAAAGTTCAGGGAATTGGCTCTGAACAATGTGGGGGCACCTTGGCTAGTGCCAGGGTGCCCTCACACTAAGTAACTTTGCACCTAACCTTTACCAGGTAAAGGTTAGACATATAGGTGACTTATAAGTTACTTAAGTGCAGTGTAAAATGGCTGTGAAATAACGTGGACGTTATTTCACTCAGGCTGCAGTGGCAGGCCTGTGTAAGAATTGTCAGAGCTCCCTATGGGTGGCAAAAGAAATGCTGCAGCCCATAGGGATCTCCTGGAACCCCAATACCCTGGGTACCTCAGTACCATATACTAGGGAATTATAAGGGTGTTCCAGTAAGCCAATGTAAATTGGTAAAATTGGTCACTAGCCTGTTAGTGACAATTTGAAAGTAATGAGAGAGCATAACCACTGAGGTTCTGGTTAGCAGAGCCTCAGTGAGACAGTTAGGCACCACACAGGGAACATATACATGCACACCTATGAGCACTGGGGCCCTGTGTGACAGGGTCCCAGTGACACATACATATAGGCCACAAACCTATGAGCACTGGGGTCCTGACCAGCAGGATCCCAGTGACACATAACAAACATACTGAAAACATAGTGTTTTCACTATGAGCACTGAGGCCTGGCTATCAGGATCCCAGTGAGACAGTGAAAACAGTGACAAACACCCTGACATACACTCACAAACAGGCCAAAAGTGGGGGTAACAAGGCTAGAAAGAGGCTACCTTCTCACACAACCCCCCCCCAAACGAAGGACAATAAGGCTAACCTTGGCCAGTTGAGACTTTATAGTCTAAGTGGTGATAAGTAGAGAGTAGCTCTGCAATAGACTGGTTACTCCCTTTATCATCCACTATATGGTTACTTCCCTGTGGGGATGTAAACCACCCTGTTTGAAGTTTTTTAGCTAAGCAACAATGTGAAGATGTATTTTCAGAGTTTCTATCAGTAAGTTTTAGTTTAGAGCAGTGGGAATTGTCCACTGAACCTATTTGTAGTGATGGAAATGCCAGACAGGGATGCTGTCTCAGAAAAGCCATAGCTGGGCAAAAACTTTGTCCATCTGGCTGGAAGAGAGAACAGGGATGCTGTTTCTCTTGAGTTGGAGCAGGGCAGGGATGCTGTCCTATGAGCTCCACACTAGGGCAGGGATGCTGTCCTAAGTGTTGTGAGGTAGTGCAGGGTTTCTGCACTAAAGTTTCTCTGGGAGGGTTGGAGGGATGCTCCATGTTAACTAAAATGGTGCTGTTTTTCTCACCAATGTTAGTTATCCCACAGAGAGGTACTTCCACCTCAGGGAGTCCAGCTTTGCCAGCTGATGATTCCCTTGGAACAGGTGCCACCCCAGGAGAGGTTTCTCCCACCACAGGAATAGTATCCTGAATGGTAGGGTGGTTAGGGGATACTGTGATACCCTTTTTACCTGTTGATGGAGAGGGATCCTGATTTTTCAGGCCTTCTCTCCTTTGCTTTTTCATTTCACTTGAAATGAGAGGGAACAATTCCTCAGGGATGCCCAGCATGGCTGCATGGGCATAAAACTCTACATCAGCCCAACCTGAGGCCTCTAGGTCATTACCTAAGAGACAGTCTACAGGTAAGCTAGGTGATACCACCACCTGCTTAGGGCCAGTAACTCCACCCCAACTAAACTGAATTATAGCTAAGGGAAGAAACTTAGTGGAGTTATGGACATCAATAATCTTATACTGTTGTCCAATGATGTGTTGTTCAGGAGGCACTAGGTTTTCAGTCACCAAAGTGAAACTGGCACCTGTGTCCCTGTAGGCCAAGGCCTCAACACCATTTATTGAAACTGTCTGCCTGTACTTATCCATTGTAAGGGGACAAGCAGCCAGTGTGGCAAGGCCAGTGCCACTAGGTGTGACAGAAACTGTCTTGGGGCTGATTACATCAGTTTCCACTATGGACCCATAAGTGAACCCAACTACACCCTTTGCTTGACTGTTGCCAGCAGTCCCACCACTAGTACCACTACTGCTAGGGGCACTAGAGCTTGATGTATTAGTGGTGGTAGGCTCAGGGGGTTTACCTGGACAGGACTTATCCCCTGGCCTATGGCCTCTGTTTTTACACACAAAGCACCAAGGCTTTTTAATGTGTGCAGGTTGGGAAGAAGAGGAAGAATTCGTTTTATCCCCACCCTCTGAAGAGTGTTTAAGACTTGAAGTGGGATCTTTGGTTTTACCCTTATCCCCATGCTTATCTTGAGATTTTTCACCATCTTTCTTCTTATTGCCATCTTTGTCACCCCCTGTATGAACTTTTCTGTTCACCCTTGTTCTGACCCATTTGTCTGCCTTCTTTCCCAATTCTTGGGGAGAGGTCAGATCAGAGTCTACCAGGTACTGGTGCAACAAATCAGACACACAATTATTAAGTATATGCTCTCTCAGGATTGTGTTATACAGGCTTTCATAATCAGTAACTTTACTGCCATGTAACCACCCCTCCAAGGCCTTCACTGAATGGTCAATGAAATCAACCCAGTCTTGTGAAGACTCCTTTTTGGTATCTCTGAACTTTATCCTGTACTGTTCAGTGGTTAAGCCATAACCATCCAGGAGTGCATTCTTAAGAACTGTAAAATTATTGGCATCATTTTCTTTCACAGTAAGGAGCCTATCCCTACCTTTTCCACTAAATGATAGCCATAGGATAGCAGCCCACTGCCTTTGAGGGACATCCTGTACAACACATGCCCTCTCAAGTGCAGCAAACCACTTGTTAATGTCATCCCCCTCCTTATAAGGGGGAACTATCTTGTGCAGATTCCTGGAATCATGCTCTTTTGCAGGATGACTATGGGGAATACTGCTGCTGCCACCATGGGTATCTAAACCCAACTTCTGTCTTTCCTTCTCTAATTCTAAAGACTGTCTATCCAAATCCAGCTGTTGCTTCTTGAGCTTCAGTCTGGTTTGTTCCACTCTCAATCTATTGAGCTCCCTTTCTAACAATCTGTCATCAGGGTGGGTGGGAGGGACATTTCTAGATACAGAGGTATGATGGGAATGAACAGAAGGAGACCTGTCCCTTACAGAGGGCACCCTAACAGCTTGGCTACCAGCATAATGTGAGAGCACACCATCAGTATGGTGTGATTCAATTTCTGTACCAACTATGCTAGACTGTCTAGTAATGGGCAGGCTGAGAAGTTTCTTTCCTGAACCTTTTCCTGGGGGAGTCCCTGGATCAGATTGAGAACCATTAGCTACTTTTTCACCAGATTGGGCACTTATGGCCTTATCCTGTACTCTAAGCATATTAATTAACAGTTCTAAGGAAGGATTCTTCCCTACACTCAAACCTCTCTCTATGCAGAGACTCCTTGCTCCTTTCCAGCTAAGGTGATCATATGCAATTTTGGACAGTTCAACATTTTGGCCTGTACCAGACATTTTTTAGAGAGAGTTAAAGTGATAGAAAAAGAGAAAAAAGTTTTCAGAACTTTTTGGAAAGACAGAAAAAAACTTTTTAAACTTTTAAGAACTTTTTGAAAGTTTAGGAGTACTTTTCAGCACTTAGAAAAGAGTGAAAAGAGGAAATGCAAAACTTTTTGGCTATGTGTATATACACTGACCTTGTTTTGTATATTTTTCTCTTATGAAAAGTACAATGACAAGAGTGGTAAGTAGTCTCAAGCACTTATCCCACCGCTGCACAACCAATGTAGGAGGCTGGACTGGCTTGTAGTGAGTACCAAGGGGTACTTGCACCTTGCACCAGGCCCAGTTATCCCTTATTAGTGTATAGGGTGTCTAGCAGCTTAGGCTGATAGATAATGGTAGCTTAGCAAAGCAGCTCAGGCTGAACTAGGAGACGTGTGAAGCTACTACAGTACCACTTAGTGTCATATGCACAATATCATAAGAAAACACAATACACAGTTATACTAAAAATAAAGGAACTTTATTTTTATGACAATATGCCAAAGTATCTTAGAGTGTACCCTCAGTGAGAGGATAGGAAATATACACAAGATATATATACACAATAGCAAAAATATGCAGTATAGTCTTAGAAAACAGTGCAAACAATGTATAGTTACAATAGGATGCAATGGGGAAACATAGGGATAGGGGCAACACAAACCATATACTCCAGAAGTGGAATGCGAACCACGAATGGACCCCAAACCTATGTGACCTTGTAGAGGGTCGCTGGGACTATTAGAAAATAGTGAGAGTTAGAAAAATAACCCTCCCCAAGACCCTGAAAAGTGAGTGCAAAGTGCACTAAAGTTCCCCTAAGGACAAAATAGTCGTGTTAGAGGGAAAATGCAAGGAAAACACAAATCAGCAATGCAACAACGATGGATTCCTGACTGAGGGTACCTGTGGAACAAGGGGACCAAGTCCAAAAGTCACAAGCAGCTCGGAGGTGGGCAGATGCCCAAGAAATGCCAGCGGTTGGTGCAAAGAAGCTCTTACTAGGCTGAAGAACTGTGAATACTGCAGGAACGACAAGGGCTAGAGACTTCCCCTTTGGAGGATGGATCCCAAACGCCTTGGAGAGTCGTGCAGAAGTGTTTTCCCGCCGGATGGACGCCAACAAGCCTTGCTACACCCAAATCGTGCTTTTGGCGTTTTTGGACGCTGCTGGGGCCCAGGAGGGACCAGGAGGTCGCAAATTGGACCTGCAGAGAGAGGGGACGTCGAGCAAGACAAAGAGCCCTCACTGAAGCAGGTAGCACCCGGAGAAGTGCCAGAAACAGGCACTACGAGGATGCGTGAAACGGTGCTCGCCGAAGTTGCACAAAGGAGTCCCACGTCGCCGGAGACCAACTTAGAAAGTCGTACAATGCAGGTTAGAGTGCCGTGGACCCAGGCTTGGCTGTGCAAGAAGGATTTCCGCCGGAAGTGCACAGGGGCCGGAGTAGCTTGCAAAGTCGCGGTTCCCAGCAATGCAGCCCAGCGAGGTGAGGCAAGGACTTACCTCCACCAAACTTGGGCTGAAGAGTCACTGGACTGTGGGGGTCACTTGGACGGTGTCGCTGGATTCGAGGGACCTCGCTCGTCGTGCTGAGAGGAGACCCAAGGGACCGGTAATGCAGCTTTTTGGTGCCTGCGGTTGCAGGGGGAAGATTGCGTCGACCCACGGGAGATTTCTTCGGAGCTTCTGGTGCAGAGAGGAGGCAGACTACCCCCACAGCATGCACAAGCAGGAAAACAGTCGAGAAGGCGGCAGGATCAGCGTTACAGAGTTGCAGTAGTCGTCTTTGCTACTATGTTGCAGGTTTGCAGGCTTCCAGCGCGGTCAGCGGTCGATTCCTTATCAGAAGGTGAAGAGGGAGATGCAGAGGAACTCGGCTGAGCTCATGCATTCGTTATCTGAAGTTTCCCCAGAGACAGAGACCCTAAATAGCCAGAAAAGAGGGTTTGGCTACCTAGAAGAGAGGAAAGGCTACTAACACCTGAAGGAGCCTATCAGCAGGAGTCTCTGACGTCACCTGGTGGCACTGGCCACTCAGAGCAGTCCAGTGTGCCAGCAGCACCTCTGTTTCCAAGATGGCAGAGGTCTGGAGCACACTGGAGGAGCTCTGGACACCTCCCAGGGGAGGTGCAGGTCAGGGGAGTGGTCACTCCCCTTTCCTTTGTCCAGTTTCGCGCCAGAGCAGGGGCTAAGGGGTCCCTGAACCGGTGTAGACTGGCTTATGCAGAATTGGGCACATCTGTGCCCAACAAAGCATTTCCAGAGGTTGGGGGAGGCTACTCCTCCCCTGCCTTCACACCATTTTCCAAAGGGAGAGGGTGTCACACCCTCTCTCAGAGGAAGTTCTTTGTTCTGCCATCCTTGGCCAGGCCTGGCTGGACCCCAGGAGGGCAGCTGCCTGTCTGAGGGGTTGGCAGCAGCAGCAGCTGCAGTGAAACCCCAGGAAGGGCAGTTTGGCAGTACCAGGGTCTGTGCTACAGACCACTGGGATCATGGGATTGTGCCAACTATGCCAGGATGGTATAGAGGGGGCAATTCCATGATCATACACATGTTACATGGCCATATTCGGAGTTACCATGGTGAAGCTACATATAGGTAGTGACCTATATGTAGTGCACGCGTGTAATGGTGTCCCCGCACTCACAAAGTTCAGGGAATTGGCTCTGAACAATGTGGGGGCACCTTGGCTAGTGCCAGGGTGCCCTCACACTAAGTAACTTTGCACCTAACCTTTACCAGGTAAAGGTTAGACATATAGGTGACTTATAAGTTACTTAAGTGCAGTGTAAAATGGCTGTGAAATAACGTGGACGTTATTTCACTCAGGCTGCAGTGGCAGGCCTGTGTAAGAATTGTCAGAGCTCCCTATGGGTGGCAAAAGAAATGCTGCAGCCCATAGGGATCTCCTGGAACCCCAATACCCTGGGTACCTCAGTACCATATACTAGGGAATTATAAGGGTGTTCCAGTAAGCCAATGTAAATTGGTAAAATTGGTCACTAGCCTGTTAGTGACAATTTGAAAGTAATGAGAGAGCATAACCACTGAGGTTCTGGTTAGCAG
Source organism: Pleurodeles waltl (assembly GCF_031143425.1). Lineage (NCBI taxonomy): Eukaryota > Metazoa > Chordata > Amphibia > Caudata > Salamandridae > Pleurodeles > Pleurodeles waltl. The sequence goes on along the minus strand of NC_090448.1, from coordinate 688,021,358 downwards.
AGCCTCAGTGAGACAGTTAGGCACCACACAGGGAACATATACATGCACACCTATGAGCACTGGGGCCCTGTGTGACAGGGTCCCAGTGACACATACATATAGGCCACAAACCTATGAGCACTGGGGTCCTGACCAGCAGGATCCCAGTGACACATAACAAACATACTGAAAACATAGGCCCTCATTCTGACCTTGGCGGGCGGCGGAGGCCGCCCGCCAAAGTCCCGCCGTCAGGTTACCGTTCCGCGGTCGAAAGACCGCGGCGGTAATTCTGACTTTCCCGCTGGGCTGGCGGGCGGTCGCCTTCAGACCGCCAGCCAGCCCAGCGGGAAAGAGGCTTCCACGAGGAGTGGAAGCTGTGCGACGGGTGCAGTTGCACCCGTCGCGTATTTCACTGTCTGCGCAGCAGACAGTGAAATACATGTAGGGGCCCTCTTACGGGGGCCCCTGCAATGCCCATGCCAGTGGCATGGGCACTGCAGGGGCCCCCAGGGGCCCCGCGACCCCCCCTACCGCCATCCGGATCTCGGCGGTCCGACCGCCGGGATCTGGATGGCGGTAGGGGGGGTCGGAATCCCCGCGGCGGTGCAGCAAGCTGCGCCGCCGCGGAGGATTCAATGGGGCCGCGGTACACTGGCGGGACATGTAACATGTCTATGATCATGGAATTGCCCCCTCTATGCCATCCTGGCATTGTTGGTACAAATCCATGATCCCAGTGGTCTGTAGCACAGACCCTGGTACTGCCAGACTGCCCTTCCTGGGGTTTCACTGCAGCTGCTGCTGCTGCCAACCCCTCAGACAGGCAGCTGCCCTCCTGGGGTCCAGCCAGGCCTGGCCCAGGATGGCAGAACAAAGAACTTCCTCTGAGAGAGGGTGTGACACCCTCTCCCTTTGGAAAATGGTGTGAAGGCAGGGGAGGAGTAGCCTCCCCCAGCCTCTGGAAATGCTTTGTTGGGCACAGATGTGCCCAATTCTGCATAAGCCAGTCTACACCGGTTCAGGGACCCCTTAGCCCCTGCTCTGGCGCGAAACTGGACAAAGGAAAGGGGAGTGACCACTCCCCTGACCTGCACCTCCCCTGGGAGGTGTCCAGAGCTCCTCCAGTGTGCTCCAGACCTCTGCCATCTTGGAAACAGAGGTGCTGCTGGCACACTGGACTGCTCTGAGTGGCCAGTGCCACCAGGTGACGTCAGAGACTCCTGCTGATAGGCTCCTTCAGGTGTTAGTAGCCTTTCCTCTCTCCTAGGTAGCCAAACCCTCTTTTCTGGCTATTTAGGGTCTCTGTCTCTGGGGAAACTTTAGATAACGAATGCATGAGCTCAGCCGAGTTCCTCTGCATCTCTCTCTTCACCTTCTGATAAGGAAACGACCGCTGACCGCGCTGGAAGCCTGCAAACCTGCAACATAGTAGCAAAGACGACTACTGCAACTCTGTAACGCTGATCCTGCCGCCTTCTCGACTGTTTTCCTGCTTGTGCATGCTGTGGGGGTAGCCTGCCTCCTCTCTGCACCAGAAGCTCCGAAGAAATCTCCCGTGGGTCGACGGAATCTTCCCCCTGCAACCGCAGGCACCAAAAAGCTGCATTACCGGTCCCTTGGGTCTCCTCTCAGCACAACGAGCGAGGTCCCTCGAATCCAGCGACGCTGTCCAAGTGACCCCCACAGTCCAGTGACTCTTCAGCCCAAGTTTGGTGGATGTAAGTCCTTGCCTCACCTCGCTGGGCTGCATTGCTGGGAACCGAGACTTTGCAGCTACTCCGGCCCCTGTGCACTTCCGGCGGAAATCCTTCGTGCACAGCCAAGCCTGGGTCCACGGCATTCTAACCTGCATTGCACGACTTTCTAAGTTGGTCTTCGGCGACGTGGGACTCCTTTGTGCAACTTCGGCGAGCACCGTTTCACGCATCCTCGTAGTGCCTGTTTCTGGCACTTCTCCGGGAGCTACCTGCTTTAGTGAGGGCTCTTTGTCTTGCTCGACGTCTCCTCTCTCTTCAGGTCCAACTTGCGACCTCCTGGTCCCTCCTGGGCCCCAGCAGCGTCCAAAAACGCCAAACAAACGATTTGCGTGTAGCAAGGCTTGTTGGCGTCCTTCCGGCGGGAAAATACCTCTGCACAACTCTCCAAGGCGAGGGGGATCCGTCCACCAAAGGGGAAGTCTCTAGCCCTTTTCGTTCCTGCAGAAACCTCAGCTTCTTCTGTCCAGTCGAAGCTTCTTTGCACCCGCAGCTGGCATTTCCTGGGCATCTGCCCGTCTCCGACTTGCTTGTGACTTTTGGACTTGGTCCCCTTGTTCCACAGGTACCCTAGATTGGAAATCCACAGTTGTTGCATTGCTGGTTTGTGTCTTTCCTGCATTATTCCTCTAACACGACTATTTTGTCCTTAGGGGAACTTTAGTGCACTTTGCACTCACTTTTCAGGGTCTTGGGGAGGGTTATTTTTCTAACTCTCACTATTCTCTAATAGTCCCAGCGACCCTCTACAAGGTCACATAGGTTTGGGGTCCATTCGTGGTTCGCATTCCACTTTTGGAGTATATGGTTTGTGTTGCCCCTATCCCTATGTTTCCCCATTGCATCCTATTGTAACTATACATTGTTTGCACTGTTTTCTAAGACTATACTGCATATTTTTGCTATTGTGTATATATATCTTGTGTATATTTCCTATCCTCTCACTGAGGGTACACTCTAAGATACTTTGGCATATTGTCATAAAAATAAAGTACCTTTATTTTTAGTATAACTGTGTATTGTGTTTTCTTATGATATTGTGCATATGGCACTAGGTGGTACTGTAGTAGCTTCACACGTCTCCTAGTTCAGCCTAAGCTGCTCTGCTAAGCTACCATTATCTATCAGCCTAAGCTGCTAGACACCCTATACACTAATAAGGGATAACTGGGCCTGGTGCAAGGTGCAACTACCCCTTGGTACTCACTACAAGCCAGTCCAGCCTCCTACATTGGTTGTGCAGCGGTGGGATAAGTGTTTGAGACTACTTACCACTCTTGTCATTGTACTTTTCATAAGAGAAAAATATACAAAACAAGGTCAGTGTAGGAAAGTACCATCTTGCCTGGCATGTTACCCCCATTTTTCACTGTATATATGTTGTTTTAGTTGTATGTGTCACTGGGACCCTGGTAACCCAGGGCCCCAGTGCTCATAAGTGTGCCTGTATGTGTTACCTGTGTAGTGACTAACTGTCTCACTGAGGCTCTGCTAATCAGAACCTCAGTGGTTATGCTCTCTCATTGCTTTCCAAATTGTCACTGACAGGCTAGTGACCATTTTTACCAATTTACATTGGCTTACTGGAACACCCTTATAATCCCCTAGTATATGGTACTGAGGTACCCAGGGTATTGGGGTTCCAGGAGATCCCTATGGGCTGCAGCATTTCTTTTGCCACCCATAGGGAGCTCTGACAATTCTTACACAGGCCTGCCACTGCAGCCTGAGTGAAATAACGTCCACGTTATTTCACAGCCATTTTACACTGCACTTAAGTAACTTATAAGTCACCTATATGTCTAACCTTTACCTGGTAAAGGTTAGGTGCAAAGTTACTTAGTGTGAGGGCACCCTGGCACTAGCCAAGGTGCCCCCACATTGTTCAGAGCCAATTCACTGAACTTTGTGAGTGCGGGGACACCATTACACGCGTGCACTACATATAGGTCACTACCTATATGTAGCTTCACCATGGTAACTCCGAATATGGCCATGTAACATGTCTATGATCATGGAATTGCCCCCTCTATGCCATCCTGGCATTGTTGGTACAATTCCATGATCCCAGTGGTCTGTAGCACAGACCCTGGTACTGCCAGACTGCCCTTCCTGGGGTTTCTCTGCAGCTGCTGCTGCTGCCAACCCCTCAGACAGGCATCTGCCCTCCTGGGGTCCAGCCAGGCCTGGCCCAGGATGGCAGAACAAAGAACTTCCTCTGAGAGAGGGTGTGACACCCTCTCCCTTTGGAAAATGGTGTGAAGGCAGGGGAGGAGTAGCCTCCCCCAGCCTCTGGAAATGCTTTGTTGGGCACAGATGTGCCCAATTCTGCATAAGCCAGTCTACACCGGTTCAGGGACCCCTTAGCCCCTGCTCTGGCGCAAAACTGGACAAAGGAAAGGGGAGTGACCACTCCCCTGACCTGCACCTCCCCTGGGAGGTGTCCAGAGCTCCTCCAGTGTGCTCCAGACCTCTGCCATCTTGGAAACAGAGGTGCTGCTGGCACACTGGACTGCTCTGAGTGGCCAGTGCCACCAGGTGACGTCAGAGACTCCTTGTGATAGGCTCCTTCAGGTGTTAGTAGCCTTTCCTCTCTCCTAGGTAGCCAAACCCTCTTTTCTGGCTATTTAGGGTCTCTGTCTCTGGGAAAACTTCAGATAACGAATGCATGAGCTCAGCCGAGTTCCTCTGCATCTCCCTCTTCACCTTCTGATAAGGAATCGACCGCTGACCGCGCTGGAAGCCTGCAAACCTGCAACATAGTAGCAAAGACGACTACTGCAACTCTGTAACGCTGATCCTGCCGCCTTCTCGACTGTTTTCCTGCTTGTGCATGCTGTGGGGGTAGTCTGCCTCCTCTCTGCACCAGAAGCTCCGAAGAAATCTCCCGTGGGTCGACGGAATCTTCCCCCTGCAACCGCAGGCACCAAAAAGCTGCATCTCCGGTCCCTTGGGTCTCCTCTCAGCACGACGAGCGAGGTCCCTCGAATCCAGCGATACCGTCCAAGTGACCCCCACAGTCCAGTGACTCTTCAGCCCAAGTTTGGTGGAGGTAAGTCCTTGCCTCACCTCGCTGGGCTGCATTGCTGGGAACCGCGACTTTGCAAGCTTCTCCGGCCCCTGTGCACTTCCGGCGGAAATCCTGTGTGCACAGCCAAGCCTGGGTCCACGGCACTCTAACCTGCATTGCACGACTTTCTAAGTTGGTCTCCGGCGACGTGGGACTCCTTTGTGCAACTTCGGCGAGCACCGTTTCACGCATCCTCGTAGTGCCTGTTTCTGGCACTTCTCCGGGTGCTACCTGCTTCAGTGAGGGCTCTTTGTCTTGCTCGACGTCCCCTCTCTCTGCAGGTCCAATTTGCGACCTCCTGGTCCCTCCTGGACCCCAGCAGCGTCCAAAAACGCCAAACGCACGATTTGCGTGTAGCAAAGCTTGTTGGCGTCCATTCGGCGGGAAAACACTTCTGCACGACTCTCCAAGGCGTGGGGGATCCATCCTCCAAAGGGGAAGTCTCTAGCCCTTGTCGTTCCTGCAGTATTCACAGTTCTTCAGCCTAGTAAGAGCTTCTTTGCACCAACCGCTGGCATTTCTTGGGCATCTGCCCATCTCCGAGCTGCTTGTGACTTTTGGACTTGGTCCCCTTGTTCCACAGGTACCTTCAGACAGGAATCCATCGTTGTTGCATTGCTGATTTGTGTTTTCCTTGCATTCTCCCTCTAACACGACTATTTTGTCCTTAGGGGAACTTTGGTGCACTTTGCACTCACTTTTCAGGGTCTTGGGGAGGGTTATTTTTCTAACTCTCACTATTTTCTAATAGTCCCAGCGACCCTCTACAAGGTCACATAGGTTTGGGGTCCATTCGTGGTTCGCATTCCACTTCTGGAGTATATGGTTTGTGTTGCCCCTATCCCTATGTTTCCCCATTGCATCCTATTGTAACTATACATTGTTTGCACTGTTTTCTAAGACTATACTGCATATTTTTGCTATTGTGTATATATATCTTGTGTATATTTCCTATCCTCTCACTGAGGGTACACTCTAAGATACTTTGGCATATTGTCATAAAAATAAAGTACCTTTATTTTTAGTATAACTGTGTATTGTGTTTTCTTATGATATTGTGCATATGACACTAAGTGGTACTGTAGTAGCTTCACACGTCTCCTAGTTCAGCCTGAGCTGCTTTGCTAAGCTACCATTATCTATCAGCCTAAGCTGCTAGACACCCTATACACTAATAAGGGATAACTGGGCCTGGTGCAAGGTGCAAGTACCCCTTGGTACTCACTACAAGCCAGTCCAGCCTCCTACATTGGTTGTGCAGTGGTGGGATAAGTGCTTGAGACTACTTACCACTCTTGTCATTGTACTTTTCATAAGAGAAAAATATACAAAACAAGGTCAGTGTATATACACATAGCCAAAAAGTTTTGCATTTCCTCTTTTCACTCTTTTCTAAGTACTGAAAAGTACTTCTAAACTTTCAAAAAGTTCTTAAAAGTTTAAAAAGTTTTTTCTGTCTTTCCAAAAAGTTCTGAAAACTTTTTTCTCTTTGTCTATCACTTTAACTCTCTCTAAAAATGTCTGGCACAGGCCAAAACGTTGAACTGTCCAAACTTGCATATGATCACCTTAGCTGGAAAGGAGCAAGGAGTCTCTGCATAGAGAGAGGTTTGAGTGTAGGGAAGAATCCTTCCTTAGAACTGTTAATTAATATGCTTAGAGTACAGGATAAGGCCATAAGTGCCCAATCTGTGGAAAAAGTAGCTAATGGTTCTCAATCTGATCCAGGGACTCCCCCAGGAAAAGGTTCAGGAAAGAAACTTCTTAGCCTGCCCATTACTAGACAGTCTAGCATAGTTGGTACAGAGGTTGAATCACATCATACTGAGGATGTGCTCTCACATTATACTGGTAGCCAAGCTGTTAGGGTGCCCTCTGTAAGGGACAGGTCTCCTTCTGTTCATTCCCATCATACCTCTGTATCTAGAAATGTCCCTCCCACCCACCCTGATGACAGATTGTTGGAAAGGGAGCTCAATAGATTGAGAGTGGAGCAAACCAGACTGAAGCTCAAGAAGCAACAGCTGGATTTGGATAGACAGTCTTTAGAAATAGAGAGGGAAAGACAGAAAATGGGTTTAGATACCCATGGTGGCAGCAGCAGTATTCCCCATAGTCATCCTGCAAAAGAGCATGATTCCAGGAATCTGCATAAGATAGTTCCCCCTTACAAGGAGGGGGATGACATTAACAAGTGGTTTGCTGCACTTGAGAGGGCCTGTGCTGTACAGGATGTCCCTCAAAGACAGTGGGCTGCTATCCTATGGCTATCATTTACTGGAAAAGGTAGGGATAGGCTCCTTACTGTAAAAGAAAATGATGCTAACAATTTCCAAGTTCTTAAGAATGCACTCCTGGATGGTTATGGCTTAACCACTGAACAGTACAGGATAAAGTTCAGAGATACCAAAAAGGAGTCTTCACAAGACTGGGTTGATTTCATTGACCAGGCAGTGAAGGCCTTGGAGGGGTGGTTACATGGCAGTAAAGTTACTGATTATGACAGCCTGTATAACTTGATCCTGAGAGAGCATATTCTTAATAATTGTGTGTCTGATTTGTTGCACCAGTACTTGGTGGACTCTGATCTGACCTCTCCCCAAGAATTGGGAAAGAAGGCAGACAAATGGGTCAGAACAAGAGTGAACAGAAAAGTTCATACAGGGAGTGACAAAGATGGCAACAAAAAGAAGGATGGTAAGTCTTCTGACAAGGGTGGGGACAAATCTAAAAATGAGTCTTCATCAGGCCCACAAAAACACTCTGGTGGGGGTGGTGGGCCCAAATCCTCCTTTAATCAGAACAAGGAAAAGAAACCATGGTGCTATTTATGTAAAATAAAAGGCCATTGGACAACAGATCCCAGTTGTCCAAAGAAAGGCACCACAGCTCCTACCACTACAACCCCTACTGCTACACCTAGTGTCCCTACTAATAGCAGTGGTGGTGGGAGCAAACCTACTAATAGCCAATCCAAGGGAGTAGCTGGGCTCACTTTTGGTAATTTAGTTGGGGTTGGTCTGATTAGGGAGACCACAGAGGCTACTTTAGTCTCTGAAGGGGCTATTGACTTAGCCACTTTGGTTGCTTGCCCCCATAACTTGGAGAAGTACAAGCAACTAACCCTAATAAATGGTGTTGAGGTCCAGGCCTACAGGGACACAGGTGCCAGTGTCACAATGGTGATTGAGAAACTGGTGCACCCTGAACAACACATACTTGGACACCAGTACCAAGTAACCGATGCTCACAACATAACACAAAGCCACCCCATGGCTGTTGTAAATCTCAACTGGGGGGGGGTATCTGGTCCAAAGAAAGTTGTGGTAGCTTCAGATTTACCTGTAGACTGTCTATTAGGGAACGATTTGGAGACATCAGCTTGGTCAGATGTGGAGTTGGAGGCCCATGCAGCAATGCTGGGCATCCCAGGGCATATTTTTGCTTTGACAAGGGCTCAGGCCAAAAAGCAAAAAGGACAGGGAAGCTTGGATCCTGGAACAATGGACCAAGTGCTCCCTAAAGCTAGGGCTAGTAGAAGCAAACCACTTCCTACTATCCCTCCCTCTACAGTGGATTCTGCTTCTGAGGAAGAAGAATTCCCTCCCTGTGCAGAACCTACACCAGAGGAGCTGGAAGCAGACACTGCTGAGCTTTTGGGTGAAGGGGGGCCTGCCAGAGAGGAACTGAGTGTGGCACAGCAAACCTGTCCCACATTAGAGGGTCTCAGACAGCAAGCTGTCAAACAGGCTAATGGGGATGTCAGTGACTCACACAGAGTTTACTGGGAGGACAACCTCTTGTACACTGAGCATAGGGATCCTAAACCTGGAGCTGCCAGGAGATTAGTGATTCCTCAGGAGTACAGAAAGTTCCTCCTAACACTGGCACATGACATTCCCTTAGCTGGGCACCTGGGTCAAATGAAAACTTGGGACAGATTGGTACCACTGTTTCATTGGCCTAGGATGTCTGAGGACACAAAAGAATTTTGTAAGTCCTGTGAAACCTGTCAAGCCAGTGGCAAGACAGGTGGCACTCCAAAGGCACCCCTTATCCCACTACCTGTGGTTGGGGTTCCCTTTGAAAGGGTAGGGGTTGACATAGTTGGCCCCCTTGACCCTCCTACTGCTTCAGGCAATAGATTTATTTTGGTGGTAGTGGACCATGCCACAAGATATCCTGAAGCTATTCCTTTAAGGACCACTACAGATCCTGCAGTGGCAAAGGCCCTCCTAGGAATATTTTCCAGGGTGGGCTTCCCAAAGGAAGTAGTATCAGACAGAGGAAGCAATTTCATGTCTGCATACTTAAAGGCCATGTGGAAGGAGTGTGGTGTAACTTACAAGTTCACAACACCCTATCATCCACAAACAAATGGACTGGTGGAGAGATTTAATAAAACTCTCAAAGGCATGATTATGGGACTCCCTGAAAAACTCCGCAGGAGATGGGATATCCTTCTACCATGCCTCCTTTTTGCCTACAGGGAGGTACCCCAGAAAGGAGTGGGCTTCAGCCCCTTTGAACTTCTTTTTGGACACCCTGTTAGGGGTCCACTCACACTTGTAAAGGAGGGTTGGGAACAACCTTTAAAAGCTCCTAAGCAGGATATTGTGGACTATGTACTTGGCCTCAGATCAAGGATGGCTGAGTACATGAAAAAGGCCAGTAAAAACCTTCAGGCCAGCCAAGAGCTCCAGAAGCAATGGCATGATCAGAAGGCTGTTTTGGTTCAGTACCAACCAGGGCAGAAAGTGTGGGTCTTGGAGCCTGTGGCCCCAAGAGCACTCCAAGATAAATGGAGTGGTCCACACACAATTGTTGAAAAGAAGGGTGAAGTCACCTACTTGGTTGACTTAGGCACTGCCAGGAGTCCCCTTAGGGTGCTCCATGTCAACCGCCTGAAACCCTACTATGACAGGGCTGATCTCACCCTGCTCATGGCAACAGATGAGGGACAGGAAGAAGACAGTGATCCTCTACCTGATCTCTTCTCTTCCACAGAACAAGATGCTCTTGTGGAAGGTGTAGTTTTGGCTGATTGTCTTACTGCTGAGCAGAAAGATAATTGCATAAATCTCCTAGGACAATTTTCAGAACTCTTCTCCATTGTGCCAGGCACCACTTCTTGGTGTGAGCACACTATAGATACTGGAGACAGTTTACCTGTCAAAAGTAAGATCTATAGGCAGCCTGACCATGTCAGGGACTGCATAAAGCAAGAAGTTCAGAAGATGTTGGAACTAGGAGTGGTTGAGCACTCTGACAGTCCATGGGCTTCTCCTGTGGTACTGGTACAAAAACCCAATTCTAAAGATGGAAAGAAGGAAATGAGGTTTTGTGTAGACTATAGAGGTCTCAACTTAGTAACCAAAACAGATGCTCACCCTATACCCAGGGCAGATGAGCTAATAGATACACTGGCATCTGCCAAGTATCTAAGCACTTTTGATTTGACTGCAGGGTATTGGCAGATCAAAATGTCAGAAGATGCTAAACCTAAGACTGCATTTTCTACCATTGGAGGACATTACCAGTTTACTGTAATGCCTTTTGGTTTGAAAAATGCACCTGCCACTTTTCAGAGGTTGGTGAACACAGTCCTGCAAGGGCTGGAAGCTTTCAGTGCAGCATATTTGGATGATATAGCTGTCTTTAGCTCCAGCTGGGATGATCACCTGGTCCACCTTTGGAAAGTTTTGGAGGCCCTGCAAAAGGCAGGCCTCACTATCAAGGCTTCAAAGTGCCAGATAGGGCAGGGTAAGGTGGTTTATCTGGGACACCTTGTTGGTGGGGAACAGATTGCACCACTTCAGGGGAAAATCCAAACTATTATTGATTGGATTCCCCCTACCACTCAGACTCAGGTGAGAGCCTTCCTAGGCCTCACTGGGTATTACAGGAGGTTCATTAAGAACTATGGCTCCATTGCAGCCCCTCTTAATGACCTCACATCCAAGAAAATGCCTAAAAAGGTATTATGGACAGCAAACTGTCAGAAAGCTTTTGAGGAGCTGAAGCAGGCCATGTGCTCTGCACCTGTCCTGAAAAGCCCTTGTTACTCTAAAAAATTCTATGTCCAAACTGATGCATCTGAATTAGGAGTAGGGGCAGTCCTATCACAACTTAATTCTGAGGGCCAGGATCAACCTGTTGCTTTTATTAGTAGAAGGTTGACCCCTAGAGAAAAGCGTTGGTCTGCCATTGAGAGGGAGGCCTTTGCTGTGGTCTGGGCTCTGAAGAAGTTGAGGCCATACCTGTTTGGCACTCACTTCATTGTTCAGACAGACCACAAACCTCTACTTTGGCTAAAACAAATGAAAGGTGAAAATCCTAAATTGTTGAGGTGGTCCATATCCCTACAGGGAATGGACTATACAGTGGAACATAGACCTGGGAGTAGCCACTCCAATGCAGATGGACTCTCCAGATATTTCCACTTAGACAATGAAGACTCATCAGGTAATGGCTAGTCTTATTGTCCTTCGTTTGGGGGGGGGTTGTGTAGGAAAGTACCATCTTGCCTGGCATGTTACCCCCATTTTTCACTGTATATATGTTGTTTTAGTTGTATGTGTCACTGGGACCCTGGTAACCCAGGGCCCCAGTGCTCATAAGTGTGCCTGTATGTGTTACCTGTGTAGTGACTAACTGTCTCACTGAGGCTCTGCTAATCAGAACCTCAGTGGTTATGCTCTCTCATTGCTTTCCAAATTGTCACTGACAGGCTAGTGACCATTTTTACCAATTTACATTGGCTTACTGGAACACCCTTATAATCCCCTAGTATATGGTACTGAGGTACCCAGGGTATTGGGGTTCCAGGAGATCCCTATGGGCTGCAGCATTTCTTTTGCCACCCATAGGGAGCTCTGACAATTCTTACACAGGCCTGCCACTGCAGCCTGAGTGAAATAACGTCCACGTTATTTCACAGCCATTTTACACTGCACTTAAGTAACTTATAAGTCACCTATATGTCTAACCTTTACCTGGTAAAGGTTAGGTGCAAAGTTACTTAGTGTGAGGGCACCCTGGCACTAGCCAAGGTGCCCCCACATTGTTCAGAGCCAATTCACTGAACTTTGTGAGTGCGGGGACACCATTACACGCGTGCACTACATATAGGTCACTACCTATATGTAGCTTCACCATGGTAACTCCGAATATGGCCATGTAACATGTCTATGATCATGGAATTGCCCCCTCTATGCCATCCTGGCATTGTTGGTACAATTCCATGATCCCAGTGGTCTGTAGCACAGACCCTGGTACTGCCAGACTGCCCTTCCTGGGGTTTCTCTGCAGCTGCTGCTGCTGCCAACCCCTCAGACAGGCATCTGCCCTCCTGGGGTCCAGCCAGGCCTGGCCCAGGATGGCAGAACAAAGAACTTCCTCTGAGAGAGGGTGTGACACCCTCTCCCTTTGGAAAATGGTGTGAAGGCAGGGGAGGAGTAGCCTCCCCCAGCCTCTGGAAATGCTTTGTTGGGCACAGATGTGCCCAATTCTGCATAAGCCAGTCTACACCGGTTCAGGGACCCCTTAGCCCCTGCTCTGGCGCAAAACTGGACAAAGGAAAGGGGAGTGACCACTCCCCTGACCTGCACCTCCCCTGGGAGGTGTCCAGAGCTCCTCCAGTGTGCTCCAGACCTCTGCCATCTTGGAAACAGAGGTGCTGCTGGCACACTGGACTGCTCTGAGTGGCCAGTGCCACCAGGTGACGTCAGAGACTCCTTGTGATAGGCTCCTTCAGGTGTTAGTAGCCTTTCCTCTCTCCTAGGTAGCCAAACCCTCTTTTCTGGCTATTTAGGGTCTCTGTCTCTGGGAAAACTTCAGATAACGAATGCATGAGCTCAGCCGAGTTCCTCTGCATCTCCCTCTTCACCTTCTGATAAGGAATCGACCGCTGACCGCGCTGGAAGCCTGCAAACCTGCAACATAGTAGCAAAGACGACTACTGCAACTCTGTAACGCTGATCCTGCCGCCTTCTCGACTGTTTTCCTGCTTGTGCATGCTGTGGGGGTAGCCTGCCTCCTCTCTGCACCAGAAGCTCCGAAGAAATCTCCCGTGGGTCGACGGAATCTTCCCCCTGCAACCGCAGGCACCAAAAAGCTGCATTACCTTGGGTCTCCTCTCAGCACGACGAGCGAGGTCCATCGAATCCAGCGACGCTGTCCAAGTGACCCCCACAGTCCAGTGACTCTTCAGCCCAAGTTTGGTGGAGGTAAGTCCTTGCCTCACCTCGCTGGGCTGCATTGCTGGGAACTGCGACTTTGCAGCTACTCCGGCCCCTGTGCACTTCCGGCGGAAATCCTTTGTGCACAGCCAAGCCTGGGTCCACGGCACTCTAACCTGCATTGCACGACTTTCTAAGTTGGTCTCCGGCGACGTGGGACTCCTTTGTGCAACTTCGGCAAGCACCGTTTCACGCATCCTCGTAGTGCCTGTTTCTGGCACTTCTCCGGGAGCTACCTGCTTCAGTGAGGGCTCTTTGTCTTGCTCGACGTCCCCTCTCTCTTCAGGTCCAATTTGAGACCTCCTGGTCCCTCCTGGGCCCCAGCAGCGTCCAAAAACGTCAAACACACGATTTGCGTGTAGCAAGGCTTGTTGGCGTACTTCCGGCGGGAAAACACTTCTGCACGACTCTCCAAGGCGAGTCGGAACCGTCCACCAAAGGGGAAGTCTCTAGCCCTTTTCGTTCCTGCAGAAACCTCAGCTTCTTCTGTCCAGTCGAAGCTTCTTTGCACCCGCAGCTGGCATTTCCTGGGCATCTGCCCATCTCCGACTTGCTTGTGACTTTTGGACTTGGTCCCCTTGTTCCACAGGTACCCTAGATTGGAAATCCACAGTTGTTGCATTGCTGGTTTATGTCTTTCCTGCATTATTCCTCTAACACGACTATTTTGTCCTTAGGGGAACTTTAGTGCACTTTGCACTCACTTTTCAGGGTCTTGGGGAGGGTTATTTTTCTAACTCTCACTATTCTCTAATAGTCCCAGCGACCCTCTACAAGGTCACATAGGTTTGGGGTCCATTCGTGGTTCGCATTCCACTTTTGGAGTATATGGTTTGTGTTGCCCCTATCCCTATGTTTCCCCATTGCATCCTATTGTAACTATACATTGTTTGCACTGTTTTCTAAGACTATACTGCATATTTTTGCTATTGTGTATATATATCTTGTGTATATTTCCTATCCTCTCACTGAGGGTACACTCTAAGATACTTTGGCATATTGTCATAAAAATAAAGTACCTTTATTTTTAGTATAACTGTGTATTGTGTTTTCTTATGATATTGTGCATATGGCACTAGGTGGTACTGTAGTAGCTTCACACGTCTCCTAGTTCAGCCTAAGCTGCTCTGCTAAGCTACCATTATCTATCAGCCTAAGCTGCTAGACACCCTATACACTAATAAGGGATAACTGGGCCTGGTGCAAGGTGCAAGTACCCCTTGGTACTCACTACAAGCCAGTCCAGCCTCCTACACATTGTGAAGCTACATATAGGTAGTGACCTATATATAGTGCACGCGTGTAATGGTGTCCCCACACTCACAAAGTCCGGGGACTTGGCCCTGAACAATGTGGGGGCACCTTGGCTAGTGCCAGGGTGCCCTCACACTAAGTAACTTTGCACCTAACCTTTATCAGGTAAAGGTTAGACATATAGGTGACTTATAAGTTACTTAAGTGCAGTGTAAAATGGCTGTGAAATAACGTGTGCGTTATTTCACTCAGGCTGCAGTGGCAGGCCTGTGTAAGAATTGTCAGAGCTCCCTATGGGTGGCAAAAGAAATGCTGCAGCCCATAGGGATCTCCTGGAACCCCAATACCCTGGGTACCTCAGTACCATATACTAGGGAATTATAAGGGTGTTCCAGTAAGCCAATGTAAATTGGTAAAATTGGTCACTAGCCTGTTAGTGACAATTTGAAAGAAATGAGAGAGCATAACCACTGAGGTTCTGGTTAGCAGAGCCTCAGTGAGACAGTTAGTCACTACACAGGTAACACATTCAGGCACACTTATGAGCACTGGGGCCCTGGATGACAGGGTCCCAGTGACACATTGTAGGAGGCTGGACTGGCTTGTAGTGAGTACCTAGGGGTACTTGCACCTTGCACCAGGCCCAGTTTTCCCTTATTAGTGTATAGGGTGTCTAGCAGCATAGGCTGATAGATAATGGTAGTTTAGCAGAGCAGCTTAGGCTGAACTAGGAGACGAGTGAAGCTCCTACAGTACCACTTAGTGTCATATGCACAATATCATAAGAAAACACAATACACAGTTATACTAAAAATAAAGGTATTTTATTTTTATGACAATATGCCAAAGTATCTCAGAGTGTACCCTCAGTGAGAGGATAGGAAATGTACACAAGATATATATACACAATACCAAAATATGCAGTAATAGTCTTAGAAAACAGTGCAAACAATGTATAGTTACAATAGGATGCAATGGGGACACATAGGGATAGGGGCAACACAAACCATATACTCCAAAAGTGGAATGCGAACCACAAATGGACCCCAAACCTATGTGACCTTGTAGAGGGTCGCTGGGACTATTAGAAAATAGTGAGGGTTAGAAAAACAGCCCACCCCAAGACCCTGAAAAGTGAGTGCAAAGTGCACTAAAGTTCCCCAAAGGACATAGAAGTCGTGATAGGGGAATTCTGCAGGAAAGACACAAACCAGCAATGCAACAACGATGGATTTCCAGTCGAGGGTACCTGTGGAACAAGGGGACCAAGTCCAAAAGTCACAAGCAAGTCGGAGATGGGCAGATGCCCAGGAAATGCCAGCTGCGGGTGCAAAGAAGCTGCTACTGGACTGTAGAAGCTTAGGTTTCTGCAGGAACGACAAGGGCCAGAGACTTCCCCTTTGGAGGACGTATCTCTCATGCCGTGGAGAGTCGTGCAGAAGGGTTTTCCCGCTGAAAGACCACCAAAAAGCCTTGCTAGCTGCAAATCGTGCGTTAAGCGTTTTTGGATGCTGCCGTGGCCCAGGAGGGAACAGGATGTCCAAATTGCGTCAGTAGAGAGAGGGGACGTCGAGCAAGACAAGGAGCCCTCTCAGCAGCAGGTAGAACCCAGAGAAGTGCCAGAAACAGGCACTACGAGGATGCTTGAAACGGTGCTCACCCGACATCGCACAAAGGAGTCCCACGTCGCCGGAGAACAACTTAGGAGGTCGTGCAATGCAGGTTAGAGTGCCGTGGACCCAGGCTGGACTGTGCACAAAGGATTTCCACCGGAAGTGCACGGAGGCCGGAGTAGCTGCAAAAGTCGCGGTTTCCAACAATGCAGTCTGGCGTGGGGAGGCAAGGACTTACCTCCACCAAACTTGGACTGAAGAGTCACTGGACTGTGGGAGTCACTTGGACAGAGTTGCTGGATTCAAGGGACCTCGCTCGTCGTGCTGAGAGGAGACCGAAGGTACCGGTGATGCAGTTCTTTGGTGCTTGCGGTTGCAGGGGGACGATTCCGTCGACTCACGGGAGATTTCTTCGGAGCTTCTAGTGCAGAGAGGAGGCAGACTACCCCCACAGCATGCACCACCAGGAAAACAATCAAGAAGGCAGCAGGATCAGCGTTACAGAGTTGCAGTAGTCGTCTTTGCTACCATGTTGCAGTTTTGCAGGCTTCCAGCGCGGTCAGCAGTCGATTCCTTGGCAGAAGGTGAAGAGAGAGATGAAGAGGAACTCGGATGAGCTCTTGCATTCGTTATCTAAGGAATCCCAAGAGACAGAGACCCTAAATAGCCAGAAAAGTGGGTTTGGCTACCTAGGAGAGAGGATAGGCTAGCAACACCTGAAGGAGCCTATCAGGAGGAGTCTCTGACGTCACCTGGTGGCACTGGCCACTCAGAGCAGTCCAGTGTGCCAGCAGCACCGCTGTTTCCAAGATGGCAGAGGTTTGGAGCACACTGGAGGAGCTCTGGGCACCTCCCAGGGGAGGTGCAGGTCAGGGGAGTGGTCACTCCCCTTTCCTTCGTCCAGTTTCGCGCCAGAGCAGGGCTAAGGGGTCCCTGAACCGGTGTAGACTGGCTTATGCAGAAATGGGCACCAAATGTGCCCATGAAAGCATTTCCAGAGGCTGGGGGAGGCTACTCCTCCCCTGCCTTCACACCATTTTCCAAAGGGAGAGGGTGTAACACCCTATCTCAGAGGAAGTCCTTTGTTCTGCCATCCTGGGCCAGGCCTGGCTGGACCCCAGGTGGGCAGATGCCTGTCTGAGGGGTTGGCAGCAGCAGCAGCTGCAGTGAAACCCCGGGAAAGGCAGTTTGGCAGTACCAGGGTCTGTGCTACAGGCCACTGGGATCATGGGATTGTGCCAACTATGCCAGGATGGTATAGAGGGGGCAATTCCATGATCATAGACATATTACATGGCCATATTCGGAGTTACCATTGTGAAGCTACATATAGGTAGTGACCTATATGTAGTGCACACATGTAATGGTGTCCCTGCACTCACAAAGTCCGGGGAATTGGCCCTGAACAATGTGGGGGCACCTTGGCTAGTGCCAGGGTGCCCACACACTAAGTAACTTAGCACCCAACCTTTACCAGGTAAAGGTTAGACATATGGGTGACTTATAAGTTACTTAAGTGCAGTGTAAAATGGCTGTGAAATAACGTGGACGTTATTTCACTCAGGCTGCAGTGGCAGGCCTGTGTAAGAATTGTCAGAGCTCTCTATGGGTGGCAAAAGAAATGCTGCAGCCCATAGGGATCTCCTGGAACCCCAATACCCTGGGTACCTCAGTACCATATACTAGGGAATTATAAGGGTGTTCCAGTAAGCCAATGTAAATTGGTAAAATTGGTCACTAGCCTGTTAGTGACAATTTGAAAGAAATGAGAGAGCATAACCACTGAGGTTCTGATTAGCAGAGCCTCAGTGAGACAGTTAGTCACTACACAGGTAACACATTCAGGCACACTTATGAGCACTGGGGCCCTGGGTGACAGGGTACCAGTGACACATACAACTAAAACAACATATATACAGTGAAAAATGGGGGTAACATGCCAGGCAAGATGGTACTTTCCTACACAACCCCCCCCCCCAAACGAAGGACCATAAGACTAGCCATGACCTGATGAGTCTTCATTGTCTAAGTGGAAATATCTGGAGAGTCCATCTGCATTGGAGTGGCTACTCCCAGGTCTATGTTCCACTGTATAGTCCATTCCCTGTAGGGATATGGACCACCTCAACAATTTAGGATTTTCACCTTTCATTTGTTTTAGCCAAAGTAGAGGTTTGTGGTCTGTCTGAACAATGAAGTGAGTGCCAAACAGGTATGGCCTCAACTTCTTCAGAGCCCAGACCACAGCAAAGGCCTCCCTCTCTATGGCAGACCAACGTTTTCTCTAGGGGTCAACCTCCTACTAATAAAAGCAACAGGTTGATCCTGGCCCTCAGAATTAAGTTGTGATAGGACTGCCCCTACTCCTAATTCAGATGCATCAGTTTGGACATAGAATTTTTTAGAGTAACAAGGGCTTTTCAGGACAGGTGCAGAGCACATGGCCTGCTTCAGCTCCTCAAAAGCTTTCTGACAGTTTTCTGTCCATAATACATTTTTAGGCATCTTCTTGGATGTGAGGTCATTAAGAGGGGCTGCAATGGAGCCATAGGGGGTTATTCCAACTTTGGAGGAAGTGGTAATCCGTCCCAAGAGTGACGGTAAAGTGACGGATATACCACCAGCCATATTACGAGTCCATTATATCCTATGGAACTCGTAATACGGCTGGTGGTAAATCCGTCACATTTAGGACGGATTAGCACCTCCTCCAAAGTTGGAATAACCCCCATAGTTCCTAATGAACCTCCTGTAATACCCAGTGAGGCCTAGGAAGGCTCTCACCTGAGTCTGAGTGGTAGGGGGAACCCAATCAATAATTGTTCGGATTTTCCCCTTAAGTGGTGTAGGAGGCTGGACTGGCTTGTAGTGAGTACCAAGGGGTACTTGCACCTTGCACCAGGCCCAGTTATCCCTTATTAGTGTATAGGGTGTCTAGCAGCTTAGGCTGATAGATAATGGTAGCTTAGCAGAGCAGCTTAGGCTGAACTAGGAGACGTGTGAAGGTACTACAGTACCACTTAGTGTCATATGCACAATATCATAAGAAAACACAATACACAGTTATACTAAAAATAAAGGTACTTTATTTTTATGACAATATGCCAAAGTATCTTAGAGTGTACCCTCAGTGAGAGGATAAGAAATATACACAAGATATATATACACAATAGCAAAAATATGCAGTATAGTCTTAGAAAACAGTGCAAACAATGTATAGTTACAATAGGATGCAATGGGGACACATAGGGATAGGGGCAACACAAACCATATACTCCAAAGTGGAATGCGAACCACGAATGGACCCCAACCCTATGTGACCTTGTAGAGGGTCGCTGGGACTATTAGAAAATAGTGAGAGTTAGAAAAATAACCCTCCCCAAGACCCTGAAAAGTGAGTGCAAAGTGCACTAAAGTTCCCCTAAGGATAAAGAAGTCGTGTTAGAGGAATAATGCAGGAAAGACACAAACCAACAATGCAACAACGATGGATTTCCAATCTAGGGTACGTGTGGAACAAGGGGACCAAGTCCAAAAGTCACAAGCAAGTCGGAGATGGGCATATGCCCAGGAAATGCCAGCTGTGGATGCAAAGAAGCTTCTACTGGACAGAAGATGCTGAGGTTTCTGCAGGAACGAAAAGGGCTAGAGACTTCCCCTTTGGTGGACGGATCCCTCTTGCCGTGGAGAGTCGTGCAGAAGTGATTTTCTGCCAAAAGAATGCCAACAAGCCTTGCTAGCTGCAAATCATGCAGTTAGCGTTTTTGGACGCTGCTGTGGCCCAGGAGGGACCAGGAGGTCGCAAATTGGACCAGGAAGTAGAGGAGACATCGTGCAAGACAAGAAGCCCTGTTAGCAGCAGTTAGCACCCGGAAAAGTGCCAGAAACAGGCACTACGAGGATGTGTGAAACGGTGCTCACCCGAAGTCGCACAAAGAAGTCCCACGTCGCTGGAGAACAACTTAGGAGGTCGTGCAATGCAGGTTAGAGTGCCGTGGACCCAGGCTGAACTGTGCACAAAGGATTTCCGCCGGAAGGGCACGGAGGCTGGAGTAGCTGCAAAAGTCGCGGTTCCCAGCAATGCAGTCTAGCGAGGTGAGGCAAGGACTTACCTCCACCAAACTTGGACTGAAGAGTCACTGGACTGTGTGGGCCACTTGGACAGAGTTGCTGGATTCGAGGGACCTCGCTCGTCTTGCTGAGAGGAGACCCAAGGGACCGGTAATGCAGCTTTTTGGTGCCTGCGGTTGCAGGGGGAAGATTCCATCGACCCACGGGAGATTTCTTCGGAGCTTCTGGTGCAGAGAGGAGGCAGACTACCCCCACAGCATGCACCACCAGGAAAACAGTCGAGGAGGCGGCAGGATCAGCGTTACAGAGTTGCAGTAGTCGTCTTAGCTACTATGTTGCAGTTTTGCAGGCATCCAGCGCGGTCAGCAGTCGATTCCTTGGCAGAAGGTGAAGAGAGAGATGCAGAGGAACTCGGATGAGCTCTTGCATTCATTATCTAAAGTTTCCCCAGAGACCCTAAATAGCCAGAAAAGAGGGTTTGGCTACCTAGGAGAGAGGATAGGCTAGCAACACCTGAAGGAGCCTATCAGAAGGAGTCTCTGACGTCACCTGGTGGCACTGGACACTCAGAGCAGTCCAGTGTGCCAGCAGCACCTCTGTTTCCAAGATGGCAGAGGTCTGGAGCACACTGGAGGAGCTCTGGACACCTCCCAGGGGAGGTGCAGGTCAGGGGAGTGGTCACTCCCCTTTCCTTTGTCCAGTTTCGCGCCAGAGCAGGGCTAAGGGGTCCCCTGAACTGGTGTAGACTGGCTTATGCAGAATTGGGCACATCTGTGCCCAAGAAAGCATTTCCAGAGGCTGGGGGAGACTACTCCTCCCCTGCCTTCACACCATTTTCCAAAGGGAGAGGGTGTAACACCCTCTGTCAGAGGAAGTCCTTTGTTCTGCCATCCTGGGCCAGGCCTGGCTGGACCCCAGGAGGGCAGATGCCTGTCTGAGGGGTTGGCAGCAGCAGCAGCTGCAGTGAAACCCCAGGAAAGGCAGTTTGGCAGTACCAGAGTCTGTGCTACAGACCACTTGGATCATTGGATTGTGCCAACTATGCCAGGATTGCATAGAGGGGGCAATTCCATGATCATAGATATGTTACATGGCCATATTCGGAGTTACCATTGTGAAGCTACATATAGGTAGTGACCTATATGTAGTGCACGCGTGTAATGGTGTCCCCGCACTCACAAAGTCCGGGGAATTGGCCCTGAACAATGTGGGGGCACCTTGGCTAGTGCCAGGGTGCCCTCACACTAAGTAACTTTGCACCTAACCTTTACCAGGTAAAGGTTAGACATATAGGTGACTTATAAGTTACTTAAGTGCAGTGTAAAATGGCTGTGAAATAACGTGGACGTTATTTCACTCAGGCTGCAGTGGCAGGCCTGTGTAAGAATTGTCAGAGCTCCCTATGGGTGGCAAAAGAAATGCTGCAGCCCATAGGGATCTCCTGGAACCCCAATACCCTGGGTACCTTAGTACCATATACTAGGGAATTATAAGGGTGTTCCAGTAAGCCAATGTAAATTGGTAAAATTGGTCACTAGCCTGTTAGTGACAAAAATTGTACAGAGAGAGCATAACCACTGAGTTTCTGGGTAGCAGAGCCTCAGTGAGACAGTTAGGCACCACACAGGGAACACATACATATAGGCCACAAACTTAAGAGCACTGGGGTCCTGACTAGCAGGGTCCCAGTGACACATAACAAACATACTGAAAACATAGGGTTTTCACTATGAGCACTGGGCCCTGGCTGGCAGGATCGCAGTGAGACAGTGAAAACACCCTGGCATACACTCACAAACAGGCCTAAAGTGGGGGTAACAAGGCTAGAAAGAGGCTACTTTCTCACATCACTCCCCTTTCCTTTGTCCAGTTTCGCGCCAGAGCAGGGCTAAGGGGTCCCTGAACCGGTGTAGACTGGCTTATGCAGAAATGGGCACCAAATGTGCCCATGAAAGCATTTCCAGAGGCTGGGGGAGGCTACTCCTCCCCTGCCTTCACACCATTTTCCAAAGGGAGAGGGTGTAACACCCTCTCTCAGAGGAAGTCCTTTGTTCTGCCATCCTGGGCCAGGCCTGGCTGGACCCCAGGAGGGCAGAAGCTTGTCTGAGGGGTTGGCAGCAGCTGCGGTGAAGCCCCAGGAAAGGCAGTTTGGCAGTACCAGGGTCTGTGCTACAGACCACTGGGATCATGGGATTGTGCCAACTATGCCAGGATGGCATAGAGGGGGCAATTCCATGATCATAGACATGTTACATGGCCATATTCGGAGTTACCATTGTGAAGCTACATATAGGTAGTGACCTATATGTAGTGCACGCGTGTAATGGTGTCCCCGCACTCACAAAGTCCGGGGAATTGGCCCTGAACAATGTGGGGGTACCTTGGCTAGTGCCAGGGTGCCCTCACACTAAGTCACTTTGCACCTAACCTTTACCAGGTAAAGGTTAGACATATAGGTGACTTATAAGTTACTTAAGTGCAGTGTAAAATGGCTGTGAAATAACGTGTGCATTATTTCACTCAGGCTGCAGTGGCAGGCCTGTGTAAGAATTGTCAGAGCTCCCTATGGGTGGCAAAAGAAATGCTGCAGCCCATAGGGATCTCCTGGAACCCCAATACCCTGGGTACCTCAGTACCATATACTAGGGAATTATAAGGGTGTTCCAGTAAGCCAATGTAAATTGGTAAAATTGGTCACTAGCCTGTTAGTGACAATTTGAAAGAAATGAGAGAGCATAACCACTGAGGTTCTGATTAGCAGAGCCTCAGTGAGACAGTTAGTCACTACACAGGTAACACATTCAGGCACACTTTTGAGCACTGGGGCCCTGGATGACAGGGTCCCAGTGACACATTGTAGGAGGCTGGACTGGCTTGTAGTGAGTACCTAGGGGTACGTGCACCTTGCACCAGGCCCAGTTATCCCTTATTAGTGTATAGGGTGTCTAGCAGCATAGGCTGATAGATAATGGTAGCTTAGCAGAGCAGCTTAGGCTGAACTAGGAGACGAGTGAAGCTCCTACAGTACCACTTAGTGTCATATGCACAATATCATAAGAAAACACAATACACAGTTATACTAAAAATAAAGGTATTTTATTTTTATGACAATATGCCAAAGTATCTCAGAGTGTACCCTCAGTGAGAGGATAGGAAATATACACAAGATATATATACACAATACCAAAATATGCAGTAATAGTCTTAGAAAACAGTGCAAACAATGTATAGTTACAATAGGATGCAATGGGGACACATAGGGATAGGGGCAACACAAACCATATACTCCAAAAGTGGAATGCGAACCACGAATGGACCCCAAACCTATGTGACCTTGTAGAGGGTCGCTGGGACTATTAGAAAATAGTGAGGGTTAGAAAAATAGCCCACCCCAAGACCCTGAAAAGTGAGTGCAAAGTGCACTAAAGTTCCCCAAAGGACATAGAAGTCGTGATAGGGGAATTCTGCAGGAAAGACACAAACCAGCAATGCAACAACAATGGATTTCCAGTCGAGGGTACCTGTGGAACAAGGGGACCAAGTCCAAAAGTCACAAGCAAGTCGGAGATGGGCAGATGCCCAGGAAATGCCAGCTGCGGGTGCAAAGAAGCTGCTACTGGACTGTAGAAGCTTAGGTTTCTGCAGGAACGACATAGGCTAGAGACTTCCCCTTTGGAGGACGGATCTCTCACGCCGTGGAGAGTCGTGCAGATGTGTTTTCCCGCCGAAACACCGCCAACAAGCCTTGCTAGCTGCAAATCGTGGGGTAGGCATTTTTGGATGCTGTTGTGGCCCAGGAGGAAACAGGATGTCTCAAATTGCGTCAGGTGAGAGAGGGGACGTCGAGCAAGACAAGGAGCCCTCTCAGCAGCAGGTAGCTCCCGGAGAAGTGCCAGAAACAGGCACTACGAGGATGCGTGAAACGGTGCTCACCCGAAGTCTCACAAAGGAGTCCCACGTCACCGGAGAACAACTTAAGAGGTTGTGCAATGCAGGTTAGAGTGCCGTAGACCCAGGCTGGACTGTGCACAAAGGATTTCTGCCGGAAGTGCACGGAGGCCGGAGTAGCTGCAAAAGTCGCGGTTTCCAACAATGCAGTCTGGCGTGGGGAGGCAAGGACTTACCTCCACCAAACTTGGACTGAAGAGTCACTGGACTGTGGGAGTCACTTGGACAGAGTTGCTGGATTCAAGGGACCTCGCTCGTCGTGCTGAGAGGAGACCCAAGGTACCGGTGATGCAGTTCTTTGGTGCCTGCGGTTGCAGGGGGACGATTTCGTCGACCCACGGGAGATTTCTTCGGAGCTTCTAGTGCAGAGAGGAGGCAGACTACCCCCACAGCATGCACCACCAGGAAAACAGTCGAGAAGGCGGCAGGATCAGCGTTACAGACTTGCATTAGTCGTCTTTGCTACTATGTTGCAGTTTTGCAGGCTTCCAGCGCGGTCAGCAGTCGATTCCTTGGCAGAAGGTGAAGAGAGAGATGCAGAGGAACTAGGATGAGCTCTTGCATTCGTTATCTAAGGAATCCCAAGAGACAGAGACCCTAAATAGCCAGAAAAGTGGGTTTGGCTACCTAGGAGAGAGGATAGGCTAGCAACACCTGAAGGAGCCTATCAGGAGGAGTCTCTGACGTCACCTGGTGGCACTGGCCACTCAGAGCAGTCCAGAGTGCCAGCAGCACCTCTGTTTCCAAGATGGCAGAAGTCTGGAGCACACTGGAGGAGCTCTGGACACCTCCCAGGGGAGGTGCAGGTCAGGGGAGTGGTCACTCCGCTTTCCTTTGTCCAGTTTCGCGCCAGAGCAGGGCTAAGGGGTCCCTGAACCGGTGTAGACTGGCTTATGCAGAAATGGCACCAAATGTGCCCATGAAAGCATTTCCAGAGGCTGGGGGAGGCTACTCCTCCCCTGCCTTCACACCATTTTCCAAAGGGAGAGGGTGTAACACCCTCTCTCAGAGGAAGTCCATTGTTCTGCCATCCTGGGCCAGGCCTGGCTGGACCCCAGGAGGGCAGAAGCCTGTCTGAGGGGTTGGCAGCAGCTGCAGTGAAACCCCAGGAAAGGCAGTTTGGCAGTACCAGGGTCTGTGCTACAGACCACTGGGATCATGGGATTGTGCCAACTATGCCAGGATGGCATAGAGGGCGCAATTCCATGATCATAGACATGTTATATGGCCATATTCGGAGTTACCATTGTGAAGCTACATATAGGTAGTGACCTATGTGTAGTGCACGCGTGTAATGGTGTCCCCACACTCACAAAGTCCGGGGAATTGGCCCTGAACAATGTGGGGGCACCTTGGCTAATGCCAGGGTGCCCTCACACTAAGTAACTTTGCACC